>NW_017306478.1:118641-125242 GCF_000935625.1 Nanorana parkeri | reverse complement strand
GGGAGGGGGGGATGGGGGGGGGGGGAGGGGTGACTGATCAGAGAGGAGGAGGAGAGTGGTAGAGGGGGGAACTGATTAGAGAAGAGGTGGAGAGTGGTAGAGGGGGGAACTGATCAGAGAGGAGGTGGAGAATGGTAGAGGGGGGGGGGTGACTGATCAGAGAGGAGGTGGAAAATGGTAGAGGGGGGAACTGATCCTAGAAGAGGTGGAGAATGGTAGAGGGGGGAACTGATTAGAGAAGAGGTGGAGAATGGTAGAGGGGGGAACTGTTCAGAGAGGTGGAGAATGGTAGAGGAGGGAACTGATCAGAGAGGAGGAGGAGAATGGAGCACGTGCCCCCTGTCATACCCCCCGCACTCCTCTCCTATATGATGATAATAATTGTGGGTAACATTAGCTGTAAGAAAAGCAGCCAGTTCGGTACATGTCATGCTTAGTTTGGTCACACTAACTCATGGTTACCCTCGGGGCACTCCGCAGCTTCACTGTAAAGGGCCCCGTCGGTACTGATGGTAGAATTGTTCTTCCTCCATAAACAACCGCCGCTCTCTTACCCGGAGTTCCCTCTCAGACTGCTGGACCTTTCACCTCATCATCACCTGGTCCCAGATACAAAGGACCCCATCAGAGGACACATTCAGCTCCTGTACGGCACCCCAGACTGGTCACATGATCCCCAGGGGGACAGAATGGAGACACAAAGCACCCTCATTCCTTTGTTTACATTACAGAAGAACTGGAGACATTTATATATACTGTAATAATAAATCACCATTAATTCTCTCTGAAGAAAGCAGATGTTTCCTAATCCCCGTCTCTGACCAGTGTCCCGTCTCTGACCAGTGTCCCCGTCTCTGACCAGTGCCCGCCCTCCAACACTCCTCACCTACCCAGATTACTCTTCAGCCCCTTCTCCCTGATGGGGGGCTCCTGTCCGGGGCCTTCGCTCTCATCGTCATCTTCCCCTTCAGTGAGAAGGTCGGCGATCTGCTGCTGCAGCTCCATGCTGATGTTGTTTTCAGACAAGACCAGAGACCTCAGTGGTGTCGGATAATTCTGGATCATGTCCAGCAGAATCTGCAATGAAGAGACTGGGCAAACTGAACATTTCCCACACAGTGCGGTCACAGGATAATGTCTGTCCATGTATACACACTGCGGTCACAGGATAATGTCTGCCGATGTATACACAGTGGGGTCTCATGATAATGTCTGTCCATGTATACACACTGCGGTCACAGGATAATGTCTGCCCATGTATACACACTGCAGTCCCAGGATAATGTCTGCCCATGTATACACACTGCAGTCCCAAGATGATGTCTGCCCATGTATACACACTGCGGTCACAGGATAATGTCTGCCCATGTATACACACTGCAGTCCCAGGACAATATCTGTCCATGTATACACACTGCAGTTCCAGGATAATGTCTGCCCATGTATACACACTGCGGTCACAGGATAATGTCTGTCCATCTATACACAATGCGGTCACAGGATAATATCTGCCCATGTATACACACTGCAGTCCCAGGACAATATCTGCCCATGTATACACACTGCAGTCCCAAGATGATGTCTGCCCATGTATACACACTGCGGTAACACGATAATGTCTGCCCGTGTATGCACACTATGGTCCCAGGATAATGTCTGCCCATGTATACACAGTGCGGTCCCAGGATAATGTCTGACCATGTATGCACACTACGGTCACAGGATAATGTCTGCCCATGTATACACACTGCGGTCACAGGCTTATGTCTGCCCATGTATACATAGTGCTGCACAGAACAATGTGTGTTTGTCCATACATACTGGGCCTCAGGATAATGTCTGTCTGTCTGTCTGTCTGAACACACGGCAGTGACAGGATAATGTCCTATAAACTACAATAGTTTGGCAGTCATGAGGAAAGCAGCCAATGACAGGGCACAAAGTCACCACGTGCACCCCGCAGTCACAGAAGACGTACAATGAACAGGAGCAAGCTGTCAGTGTGCGGAATCCCTCCGTGACGTGACGAGATCTCAGTAACGTAACGCAAATCCAGACCAGAATATCGGGACTTACCTGGGCGGACAAATTGCTGAGACCCGTCCCTTCCAAATCCAGAATCTCCAGAGTACGGCTGGAGGCCACACACACGGCCAACATGGAGGCGATGTGGTCACCTGCCCAGACACAAGAAGAATGAGGATGATGGCGGCACAGATACATCATGTAAGCTAGGAACCAGATGCAGCTTAGGGCCAGGCGTCCCTACCGAGCCAGTCATTGTACTGCTCTGAGAGCCCCAACCAGATGTGTGGAGTGTAGTCAGCAGTCTGAGCCGATCATAGGATCTGACAGCAGCACACACAGACTGGTGAGACTTCTGACAAATGCCAGAGCTGCCAGTCCGGGCCTGCTGAGTATATACATATATATATATATAACTTTATCTGGGTGCAGATACACAGGGAGGTCGTCTTCTTACCCAGCGGGTTGTAGTCCAGGTTCAGGGTCCTCACTTGAGAACTGTGAGCCACAGCGACAGCCAGACGGGCCCATCCAGTGCAGGTGATGGCTGGATTGGCCGAAAGGGTCAGTTCACGAAGCCCTGTACAGACAGACAGACAGATATAAAGACACACCAACAATGGTATGATACCAACCATCCAGACAGACAGAAGGTAAATTGTCTACTGGGAAGTCTATTTGCCAATATTACTACCTCAAAGTAGGCGGATCAGCAACTTTGCTATGTTCAGTAGGAAGGGTTCCTATAGGATTTGGGGGAGGAGCATGTATTGTAGAACAGGTAAGTCAGTCCATGGACCTCCGGTTATAGTAAAGCCTCTAATTTGTAGGATAAGATCCAGAATGTATTACCATAAAAGGTATCAATGGGCAATGCCACCACAGGTGCCCATGGCTCCACGCATTCTCCAACAGTGAGGTGGAATTTGGGGGAAGCGTGAACCTTTGGTGGAAAGTTGCACCACATAGCCAATAGCTTATCATTGAGTTCCGCTGTATAGGTGAGCAATGAGGAAGTATCAATAAGTTTCAGGATCTTAGTTTTCTGAACATCGAGAGATCCGGTGATTAAAATCCTTCTCCCATTTCCCAGGAAGGATGGATAACCGGGTCCTGAGAGGCCACCAAAGACTTGTATATAGATGATAGGCAGTGATAGGCAGCGGGTAGGAACATCCTTAGAGCTTAACAGGCTTTGAATGGGGTAAACTGTGTAGGTGGTTTAGCTGTTAGGAAGGACTTTGGTATACCTACCGCTGTATACCTACCGCTGCCATCCATCTCCTACCTACCGCTGTGTACCTACCGCTGCCATCCATCTCCTACCTACCGCTGTATACCTACCGCTGCCATCCATCTCCTACCTACCGCTGTATACCTACCGCTGCCATCCATCTCCTACCTACCGCTGTATACCTACCGCTGCCAACCATCTCCTACCTACCGCTGTATACCTACCGCTGCCATCCATCTCCTACCTACCGCTGTATACCTACCGCTGCCATCCATCTCCTACCTACCGCTGTATACCTACCGCTGCCATCCATCTCCTACCTACCGCTGTATACCTACCGCTGCCATCCATCTCCTACCTACCGCTGTATACCTACCGCTGCCATCCATCTCCTACCTACCGCTGTATACCTACCGCTGCCATCCATCTCCTACCTACCGCTGTATACCTACCGCTGCCATCCATCTCCTACCTACCGCTGTATACCTACCGCTGCCATCCATCTCCTACCTACCGCTGTATACCTACCGCTGCCATCCATCTCCTACCTACCGCTGTATACCTACCGCTGCCATCCATCTCCTACCTACCGCTGTATACCTACCGCTGCCATCCATCTCCTACCTACCGCTGCCAACCATCTCCTACCTACCGCTGTATACCTACCGCTGCCAACCATCTCCTACCTACCGCTGTATACCTACCGCTGCCAACCATCTCCTACCTCCTGCTGCCTGCCAAGCACCGCCAACCATCTCCTACCTACTGATGCCTATCCAGCACTGACAACCATCTCCTACCTACTGATACCTACCTAGCACTGCCAACCATCTCCTACCTCCTGCTGCCTACCTAGCACTCCCAAACATCTCCCTACTGCTGCCTACCTAGCACTGACAACCATCTCCTACCTATTGCTGCTCTGCCTAGCACTGACAACCGTCTCCTACCTATTGCTGCCTACCTAGCAATGCCAGCCATCTCCTACCTATTGCTGCTCTGCCTAGCACTGACAACCGTCTCCTACCTATTGCTGCCTACCTAGCAATGCCAGCCATCTCCTACCTACCTAGCACTGCCAGCCATCTCCTACCTACCTAGCACTGCCAACCATCTCCTACCTACCTAGCACTGCTGACCATCTTCTACCTACTGATACCTACCTAGCACTGCTGGCAATCTTCTACTTACTGATACCTACCTAGCACTGCTGACCATCTTCTACCTACTGATACCTACCTAGCATTGCTGACCATCTTCTACCTACTGATACCTACCTAGCATTGCTGACCATCTCCTACCTACTGATACCTACCTAGCACTGCTGACCATCTTCTACCTACTAATGCCTATGAGATACTGCCGACCATCTCCTACCTAATGCTGTCAACCTAGCACTGCAAACCATATTCTACCTATTTACCACTGAAAACCATCTCCTACCTACCTGCATTTTCTACCTACCTACCCTGTTTCCCCGAAAATAAGACCTACCCTGAAAATAAGACCTAGTACTATTTTTGGGAATTGCTAAAATATAAGACCTACCCCGAAAATAAGGCCTAGTTGTGACCATTCCCAGCGCCGGTGGTGGCATAATGGGGAACTTGAAGAGCCGCGGGAGAGAATCAGCAGTGCCAATGAAGCCAGCGCTAGAGGAAGTGAGGCGGCACCGGAGGGAGCAGAGCCGCATAACTGATGTTTCCTCTACAGCGCCGGCTCCTGCCACAGGCGGAGTGATACCAAATGCGCTCCGCCTGTGATGAATTCATAGTGAAAGCGCACTTCGCTCATTCTGGCCAGCGATTGGTTACCAAATTGCTCTTGGAAAGGTACGGCACCCGATTGCCCTGATCACCCTATTCTTGACTTTGCCATTTTGGATGATTTAATTTTGGATTGTTGTACATGAAAAAAAAAAAAAGTAAGACCTACCCCGAAAATAAGACCTAGTGTGTTTTTTTGAGCCAAAAAATATATAAGACCGTGTCTTACTTTCGGGGAAACACGGTACATATATACAAGCTCACCCAGGGTGACTGTATTCTGCAGAGCCACTGAAGACAGGAGGATGGACAGGCAGAGGACTCACCTGGCTTGGCTCCATCAGGTGGGAGGAGGCCACAGATCTGACTGATGCCCTCATCACCAAGCAGACAGTCCCCCAGATCTAGGGAGACCAGGGAGGGGTGTCCGGCCAGTGCGGGGTTCAGGAGCGCGAGTCCTGTGTCCGTTAGTGGGTTCCCGTGTAAGCTGTGTGCAGGACAGATAGACAGACATCTTAGAATCCCATCAAGTAACCCTAACCCTCCCCCCACTTACCCCAGGCACTCTACTCACAAGAGAGACTGCAGTGAGCGGTTCTTTTGCAGGGACTGTGCCAGCTGCTGGGCGCGGGAGGCACTGGACACAACGCCAAGGTTAAGGTTCAACTGAACCAAGGAGGGAGACTGGGCCACCCCCTGACAAAGCCGGGCAAAGTCCCTGTCTGAGAGGTGGCACCCGCGCAGGGAGAGGAGCCGTACGCTGCCCTCCATCAGCCCCTCACATACCCCCTTCACCTCCGCCCCAGACAGGGTCTCCCCCGACATGTGGATAGAGCCCGGCAACATCCTGAATACTCAGAGCGACTAATGGAGAGGCCTGGCAGTGGTTTGTGTGGTGCCGGGTGGAATTCCCCCACAGACCGGGCTGTCACAGCTGGGCGTAGGTCCAGGCGGAGTGCCCCCACAGGCAAGATCCGGTATCCACCACCACCACCACCTAATGAAAACAGGAAGATAAATGTTCAATTACAATGTACAGGGGGAGAAACGGGGAACTAAATACCCCACACACATGCCAGGAGTACATACTGCATGGGAGGGAAAAGAACTGGGGGGGTAGAGAAATATTGGTATGAGTAACAACCAGATCCCCTCAAACCTAACCACCCAAACCTAACCACCTAACCTAATCACCAAGCCCCAACCACCTAACCCCAAAACCCATACCTCAACATCTATCTACCTCACCCCTACCCCCGCCAGGAGTACATTCTGCATGGGGGGAAGAATATTGCTATAGGTAACAACCAGATCTTTTCAAACCTAACCCCCTAATCTAATAACCAAGCCCCAACCCCCTAACTCCACCCTCCCCATAACCATCCAATCTCTATCTCCCCCTCCTAACTATGTAACCATACCTCAACATCTTCTAACTATCTAACCCTACTTTCCCCATCCTATCTAAACATACTTCTTCCCTCCAATCAACCTATGTATCCTACGTCACCCCATCCTATCTAACCCTACTACCCCCTACACCCCATCCTATATAAACCTACTACCCCCATCCTAC
>NW_017306478.1:117643-118628 GCF_000935625.1 Nanorana parkeri | reverse complement strand
AATCCTAATTCCCTCCTCTCCCCATCCCAAATTATCCAACTTACCCAACCACCAGAGCCATGTACTCCCCCTCCCCAAATAATCTTACCTCCCTACCCTAACCTCCACAATCTAACCCACCCAACCTCACCACCCAGCACCCCATCCCCCCTCGGGGTGCAGTCCAGCTTTTGCTATATTTCTTCCTTGAACATGGGAATTGCCCCTCTGTGGGGTAGAGGGGAGGAGCAGGGACACCCTGATGACTAGTAGGAAGGAGGGGTTACCCTAATGGGGCGTGTGGAGGAGATATTGCCCCGGTGGTGATGGGGTATAGGACACCACTATTGGAGTAATGGGGAGGGAAGTTCTCGGGGGGTTGTTTCTCCTCTGAGTGTAATTACCCGATCCCCGGGGTGACATGGGCCGGTTCCGGGGTCTCCGCTCCTCCAGGTGATGCTGTCCTGTTTCTATGACAACCAGCGCGTCACTGACCGGCTCCGCCCACCCCCGAACGTCGAGACGCATCTCCAGCCCCGCCCAATCAAGAGCGTCACCGAGCTGTCCCGCCCACTGCCTTCTCTTTAAAAGGAGCACGTGCCAGCTGGTCTGTTTATGTTTATCTGTCCACCGACACTAATTATTATTGTACAGGATTTATATAGCGCCAACAGTTTGCGCAGCGCTTTTGCCGGGCGGGTCACCGTGACGAGGTGATTAGGGGGTCAGAGGTCACATGCTGCCTGCGAGCTTCTGAGTGTGCTGAGAGATGAGGCAGGTGACCTCTGACCTCTCCAGCTGAAGTGTCAGAGGAGGTAATGACAGGTTCTCATTATGGCTGACCCTGCAATGTTCTTTTTATATGTACACCTGGACTGTGTCCTCAGACAGCCCCACTATTGGGGGAAGGGGAGTGGGGGGTACTCTTCTGTGATTGGTGGAAGGTGTTTCATAGCTGTAGAAGGATGAGAATGACTCCCCCCTCCCCCCCCACAGCGCGTTGTGG
>NW_017306478.1:114822-117563 GCF_000935625.1 Nanorana parkeri | reverse complement strand
GCGAAGCACAATGTGGGGGTTCCGCCACCATGCTGTGGCTGGACAGTGGAGGAGCAGCAGCAGCACGCTGATGAGGTCATCTCTCTGCTCACTCTTCCTGTCAGCACATGTGCACGCAGCACACCTGATTGGCTCCCGGTGTTGCCCCTCCCCCCTTCATTGGGCCAATATCACATATTCCGGATAGTTCTATAAACAAAAAGTTTAATTTCCTGTGACAAGTCCGGAGGTGGAGTAGACGGTGTTTTTATATCCGCCCGGAGTCCGGCCTTACAAATTCCTCACCAGAACTCTGCCACCGGTATGGCCTCACCCCCCCATGTCTGTATGGTTTTACCTGACCCCTGCACCCTGGTACCGACTCACCTGAACTCCGCCCCCCGGTTACCGCCTCACCTGACCTCTAGTAAGCCCTCACCTGACTTCCACCCCCCGGAGGCCTCGTGAATATTATGCAGTACGGCTTCACTTGACCTCCACTTCTAGTTTCGACTCAACTGAACTCCACTTCAGGTACACCTTCACCTGACCTCTGCCCCTTAGTACACCCTCACCTGATCTCTGCTCCCTAGTACACCCTCACCTGACCTCTGCTCCCTGGTACACCCTCACCTGACCTCTGCCCCCTCACCTGACCTCTGCCCCCTGGTACACCCTCACCTGAATATTAGACATGTGCGATTCGTTCCGAATCGAAATTCGGACGAATTTTTGGAAATTCGGATGTATCCGAATTTCCAAATTACAGACATAACGAATGCAAACGAATCCGAATTTCCATTTCCGAAATTCGGTAGCGTTAGTACGAACGTTCGTTTCGTTTTCTGTTCTTATTCGTTTCGTTCGTTGGAGCAAAGTGACATTAGAGAAGGAGAAAAATATTTTTTCCCCCTCAAATGTCACTTTTGCTGCAAACGAACGAACGAACGAAACGAATAAGAAACGAATAAGAACAGAAAACGAAACGAACGTTCGTACTAACGCTACCGAATTTCGTCCGAATCCGAATTCTGAATCCGAATTGACTTTCACACACGAATCCTGAAAAACGAAATAACACAAATCCGAATTTAAAACGAAACTAAACAAATTTTTTGGCAGTGCACATGTCTACTGAATATTATCCAGTATGGCTTCACTTGCCCTCCGCTCCTAGTTTAGCCTCACACAACCTCCGCTCTCAGCATTGACTCACCTGAACTTCTTCCCCTGTACAGCCTCATCTGACCGCCGTTCCTGGTATGGCCTCACGCAACCTCCGCCCCCCAGTACAGACTCACCCGACCTTTGCCCTCAGCATGGGCTCACCGGAACTCCACCTCCAGTATGCCTTCACCTGACCCATGCTCCTGGTATTGCCTCACAGAAGCTTCTGCCCCAGGTACGGCCTCTTGTGACTTACTGTCTTTTCTGGTATCGCCTCGCTTGAGCTTTGCACAAGTACTGCCTCACCCGACTCCTGTATGGCCTCTCCCGACCTCCACCCCCACCTGAACTTCTTCCTTTGTACAGCCTTACCCAACCCCTTGCCCTGGTACTGCCTCACCTAAACCTTGCCCCACTACGGCCTCCTGGTACGACTCCATCCAACCGCTGCCTTCAGTACAGCCTCACTTAACCTCCACTACTCTGCCCTCTGACAATATACAGATTGTGTCTCTCACAGCAACCAATCAAGAACGAGCATTCCTGTCTGCGGTGACATACGATTGGCCGATAATGGTTCCTGCACTTTGCAGTGTCTGTGTCCCTCCTCAGTGTACCTCTACAATGGCAGATGTGGGTGAAGCCAGGTCCATAGAGGACTACACATCAGAAACGGAAAGAATCCTGACTCTGGGTGCTCAGTGCTGGTTCTGGGGCCCCCTACAGAATGTACGGGGGACCCGACTTCCCTGGAATCAGCACCGGGCAATGGCCACCTCAGGATGGGAGCCTGAGCTGTGACAGCCGTCCTGCAGGTAGACTGGAAGAGGCCGACACCAAGGAAGGTATTACCTGAAATGTATACAGAGTAGAGTCTGAGAAGAACGCCAATGCCAGTGATGGAGTGATTACATTTCTAGGGGCGGGTTTCCTGATGGTGACAACAGAGGACCATCTGTGATGAAAAGGCCACTTGTAGTCTCCATCGGAAGCCCAGGCGACAACACATGAGCACAATTTGGAGAAAGCGACGGAGCGTTGTCACCCTGTAACAGGAAATACCTGAACAAGGCAGGACCAGCAGGGATTATTTATTAGAGTAAAATTACAACATGTAAAATCTTGATTTCAGTGATCGGGTTTTATATCTACATATCATATCTTCATTTACATCAGAGGTCAGACTATGAGCGGAGTGCAGGGCCAACCTCCATGTCACCTCACAGCGATTGCCAAAAATATTTCCCACAGCAGTTGGTGGATCAGCACGCGGCTCTGACTGAGACCTCAGGGAGGACATTATAAACCAATCAGTGGCAACATCCTGGGGTCAGGGGGCGGAGCTTACCTTTCCCAGACTGAAATGGCCAGTCACAGAGGTGGGCCCTGACCCCGCACAGCCAGAGGAAGGAGGACTCGGGGGTCACGCCACTCTACATCTATTATGGCGCTTATAATCCAATCAGTGGAAACATCCTGGGGTCAGGGGGCAGAGCTGACCTTTCCCAGACTGAAATGGCCAGTCAGAGGTTGGCACAGCCAGAGGAAGGAGGACTCGGGGGGGGGGGGCACACCCCTCTACTGTATGAACAGTG
>NW_017306478.1:104987-114605 GCF_000935625.1 Nanorana parkeri | reverse complement strand
ATATACACACACACATATATACACACACACATATATACACACACACACACACACATACAACAATTAGTGGGAACATCTTGGGGTCAGGGGGCGGAGTTTACCTTCCCCAAACTAAAATGGCCAGTTACAGAGGTTGGCCCTGACCCCGCACAGCCAGAGGAAGGAGTACAGAGGTGGTCACAACTCTTTACATTCTGAAGCTTATAAGCCAATCAGTAGGAACATCCTGGGGTTAGGGTGTGGGGCAGACCTTTCCGAGACCGAAATGGCCAGTCGGAGGTTGGCCCTGACCCCGCACAGCCGGAGGAAGGAGGACTCGGGGTCACATCACTACATTTATTAAGAAGCTTAAAAAGATTTCATGAGATGGTGAAACAAAGTAACCGGCGGCTGCGTCGGCGCATACCGGAATTCTGTATAGCGGCGACGGCGGATTCTCCACCCAGACAGCCGAGAGCCCCATAAAAATCGCTTCCTGCAAACTCTGACTGCTGGGGGAGATAGGTGCATGGGGGAGGGGGGCGGTTTGGTAGCGGCTGACCAGACTCTTCAACAGTATCCTAAAATAAAATGAGTGTGTGGGGGGAAGGGGGGGATTAGTCCAAAAGAACAATCCAGCAATCCCTTCCGGGCACCGTTCAGAGAAATCGTCCTTGGAACCCTCATACCAGCTCCGGAAGATAGGTGGGCAGCCAGGGAATGCACCTGTGCGGTCAAGTCTTTGAGGGGATCCTCTGTATCCACATCACTTCCTGTCATGTGACCTGCGCTCAGTGAGACTGGGCAGACAGGGACTGGGCAGACAGGACCTGGGCAGACAGGGTCTGGAGGGTCACATTCAGGACCGAGTTGGGGCCCAGGGACAAATCACGAGCGACTCTCTGGAAAGGAGGCGGCATGTTCTGTCCTTCCAGTGTGTCCAGGATACCTGTAGGGAAGGGCACAGTGGGGTGAGCGGGCACAGCAGGCAGACATGGCGCGACCTTCATTCTGGTCCGATACACAAAATATTACAAAGTAGCAATCATTAAGCTGGCCGAACACTCCACTCTGGGCTGCTCTACGCATGGCAAACATGGACAAAAAAATCTTGATCACCTTTTGAAGCTTTAAAGGAGAACTATGGGGTTAGGGCTTTTCGTCATAGTTCTCCTAAGGGTAAAGGGAGGACACAAACTAGCGTCCTCCCGTTACCCTAAGGAGAACTAGGGGGAAAAACACTGACCCCATAGTTCTCCTTAGGGTAACGGGAGGACACAAACTAGCGTCCTCCCGTTACCCTAAGGAGAACTAGGGGGAAAAACACTGACCCCATAGTTCTCCTTAGGGTAACGGGAGGACACAAACTAGCGTCCTCCCGTCACCTAGAGCTCAGTATACCGCGGTATATTGAGACGCTGCAGCCGGAACGGATCCCGACAATACTGTCTGGATCCGCCCAGCTGCGTGACTGACAGCTGGCTCTGCCTATCTAGAGGCAGAGCCAGCTGTGCCCTCCCCCGTCCGTTCCGCCAGTCAGCGCTGGAGGATCGGACAGGGGAATGACGGTATGTGTTCGCTCACTTCCCAATCTACTGAGCCGACCTGTGACAGTCTCATTGTCACAGGTCGGCTCAGATTATGAGGCTGAGTGAAAATCACTCGCCTCATATTCTCCACCCAGACAGCCGAGAGCCCCATAAAAATCGCTTCCTGCAAACTCTGACTGCTGGGGGAGATAGGTGCATGGGGGAGGGGGGCGGTTTGGTAGCGGCTGACCAGACTCTTCAACAGTATCCTAAAATAAAATGAGTGTGTGGGGGGAAGGGGGGGATTAGTCCAAAAGAACAATCCAGCAATCCCTTCCGGGCACCGTTCAGAGAAATCGTCCTTGGAACCCTCATACCAGCTCCGGAAGATAGGTGGGCAGCCAGGGAATGCACCTGTGCGGTCAAGTCTTTGAGGGGATCCTCTGTATCCACATCACTTCCTGTCATGTGACCTGCGCTCAGTGAGACTGGGCAGACAGGGACTGGGCAGACAGGACCTGGGCAGACAGGGTCTGGAGGGTCACATTCAGGACCGAGTTGGGGCCCAGGGACAAATCACGAGCGACTCTCTGGAAAGGAGGCGGCATGTTCTGTCCTTCCAGTGTGTCCAGGATACCTGTAGGGAAGGGCACAGTGGGGTGAGCGGGCACAGCAGGCAGACATGGCGCGACCTTCATTCTGGTCCGATACACAAAATATTACAAAGTAGCAATCATTAAGCTGGCCGAACACTCCACTCTGGGCTGCTCTACGCATGGCAAACATGGACAAAAAAATCTTGATCACCTTTTGAAGCTTTAAAGGAGAACTATGGGGTTAGGGCTTTTCGTCATAGTTCTCCTAAGGGTAAAGGGAGGACACAAACTAGCGTCCTCCCGTCACCTAGAGCTCAGTATACCGCGGTATATTGAGACGCTGCAGCCGGAACGGATCCCGACAATACTGTCTGGATCCGCCCAGCTGCGTGACTGACAGCTGGCTCTGCCTATCTAGAGGCAGAGCCAGCTGTGCCCTCCCCCGTCCGTTCCGCCAGTCAGCGCTGGAGGATCGGACAGGGGAATGACGGTATGTGTTCGCTCACTTCCCAATCTACTGAGCCGACCTGTGACAGTCTCATTGTCACAGGTCGGCTCAGATTATGAGGCTGAGTGAAAATCACTCGCCTCATAACTCTCCTTTAACTGTTTTTTAACCAAGGGGCTGATTTATAGATCTTGTGCCCGGCGTATAGCTGGGCAAATGCCATTCACACGAACCTTCCGCCACTAGATGGCACTGAGGAGCATAGCATTTCCTGTGCTCCGCATCGCCATCTAGTGGCGGTGGTGACCTACGAACGGCATTCCTCCAGCTACACGCTGGACAGAAGATTTATACATCAGTCCCCAAATGTTCTTTGTGCATTTGACGTCTTGCTTGCCGCATTTGGGGCTCTATAAACAATGAATGGCAGGGCAAGCACGACAGGAAGTTTTTGTGCGTTTTGTGAATGCGCGGGCTACTCTTGGGAGGAGTTATGCAAATATTAAAGTGCCCTGTTGGGTGGGTGTCAGAGCCTAGGAAGACTGCATTTACATTGAGACTGCCCAGATATGTTGCTGAGCCTCCATGATTGAAAGGACTGAAATCCAATGAATGGGGCAGGCCAGGATGGAAAGCGCTAGATGCTACTAGACGTCCCGCGTCTAGCAGGCGGGCTCTATTTGGCTTGCTGCAGTTTCTAATGTACATTGTGAGAAGCTCACAGTGTGCAGTGACATCAGAGGGAGTAAATTCAGTCCAGGAGAGAAGGCGCTACAACTGTGCAAAGACTGAACCTTTAAATGCAACCCTTCTATGGTGCAGTGTGCCAGACAGGGAAGCCTAGACACCACGCCTCTTTCTTTAAAACTTCAGTCCCATTTTCCAATGACAGGTCCACTTTATCTGGTACTGTCTCTACCCTGCTGAAGCCCTGACAGAGAGCCCTTTCCACCCAGATGAGGTCCATACACGCTAGAGATCCTTACCTTCCACCACCTTGTGATAGGCGAAGTGCAGGTACAGGAGGAACAACATGTGCAGTGCGGCTACAAAGCCGCAGAGGATCAGACGCTGCGTTTGACCGACTGTGCGAGACAGCAACACCGCCACCTGCAGGACGACAAGGGAACAGCGTCAATCAGAATGCACCGGCATAGAGACGAGATATATATGCTCCCCCCTATGGGGTCAATCCTCACCATGCGCAAGGTAGACATGCCACCAATCACCATCCAGAAAATGTAGAAGAGAGAGTGGAAGTGAATGTTGTAGGTGATGAAGAGGACAACGCAATGTCCGAAGAGGCCATATCCCTGCAAGAGAAGAGCGTCACATTAGGGGACCGCTGCCTGCTCTCCGCCTTCATTTAATACAAGGAGAGCCCATGAAACAGGATTCCCAGAGCACCATTGACTATTTAAAACAGAGAGCACAGCATTAGCTGCCTGCTTTTAGTCACCGTCTCTGATTGAGACATCAGATGGAGCCGAACAGGGGGAGGGGGTGGAGTCACTGCTGGGGGCGGGGGTCACTGCTCCGTTGGGATGTAGAGTCATCCTGGCTTCAATATTTTAATACCGGAATACTAGTACTCACCAGCAGGGAAAGGGTCTGCAGCATTGTGATCTGAGCGTTACACAAATAGGCAACAAAATAAACGAAGGACGAAACTCCAAGCCAATATCCGAAGCAAGTCCCAATGGCGGTGCCCATGAGTGTGCCCTCCACCTGTGTGCCAAGGGATAATAAACTCTTCATTATATTATCACCATTCACCTTGTACCAAATCCTCTATCTGTACCGAGTCCACTATCCTATCCCATCCCAAACCAAGCTCTCTATCCCAGTTCTTCATACTACAACTTTATTCCACATCACATTCACTGTACCGTGCCACATTCAACATCCAATGCAACAATCCACCATCACCAACCAAACTCTCTCTATCGTACCCCATGTCACACCCTCCATCAACAACCATCTCCAACCAAATTCTCCATCCTATTCCATACCCTCAATCCCAGTTCTTCATACTACAGCCCACACCACATTCACCGACCCGTACCACAGCTACCATCCAATGCCATATCCACCATCACAAACCCATACTGCACCCTCCAACACCCCAACCAAATTATCCATCCCATTCAGGAACCTCCATCCTCAGCCAAACTATCCATACAGCAATTTCCATCTCCAACCAAACTCTCCACCCTATGCCATTTCCACCATTCTATCCCATACTGCACCTTCCAACCCCACCCAAACTCTCCATTCCATACTGCACCCTACTTCCTATCCCATAATGCACCCTCCAACCCCAACCAAACTCTCCACCCTATGCCATTTCCACCATTCTATCCCATACTGCACCTTCCAACCCCACCCAAACTCTCCATTCCATACTGCACCCTACTTCCTATCCCATAATGCACCCTCCAACCCCAACCAAACTCTCCATCCTATACCATATCCACCATCCTATCCCATACTGCACCTTCCAACCCCAACCAAACTCTCCATTCCATACTGCACCCTACTTCCTATCCCATAATGCACCCTCCAACCCCAACCAAACTCTCCATCCTATACCATATCCACCATCCTATCCCATACTGCACCTTCCAACCCCAACCAAACTCTCCATTCCATACTGCACCCTACTTCCTATCCCATAATGCACCCTCCAAACTATCCATCCTATACCATATCCACCATCCTAAACCATACTGCATCCGCCATCCACAACCAAACTCTACATTCCATATAGCAACCTCCATCTCCAACCAAACCCTCCATCCCATACTTCACCTTCCATCCCCAACCAAACTCTCAAGTCTATACCACACCCTCCATGCTCTCCAACTGAAACCAAACTCAACTCCCAACCAACCAAATTCTCCATCCTATACTGCACCCTCCATCCCCTACTATATCCTCTATCCTGTACCACATCTGCTGTTCTAAACTTTACATCACCCTTCATCATCTCCAACACGTCCATCCCATTCTATCCCATAATGCACTCTCTATAGAATCACATACCCCACCCGCCACCCCCCGACCAAAACCCTATAACTGGACCAGTTCCCACATCCTGTACCATATGTGCAACCCCTCCATCCCATCCCACACCCACCATCTGATAGCACACCGCCTCACTGCCCCCCTTACAATGACAGTTCCTGATGACTTCATGCCATGCAGCAGAATGGCCACCATGGTGAACACCAGCATGAGGGGTCCGTACAGCTCTCCAGCGATTTTCTGCAGACAAAAGAGGGATCCATGAGACCTTTCCGCCCATCACTGAACCAGATCGGGGTAGATTAGTCATGTCTGAGCTGTTATACACACCTGGGGGAAGTTGATCATCCTTAGGGGGATCATTGACTCCAGCAGCCTGAGGGGAGACAGGAAGAGACGTTATGCTGGTGTCACTGTAGAGGATGCTCAACACACCGGAATATATTGGGGAGGAACTTCATATTTACATTTTACTAAACGACATACAAAATGACAAGAACTTTGCACCTGACGTTGTAGATAATGTGATTGTAAAATTGCAGCCACACAGTACTGAGATCTATACATGACATTGGTATGTAAGGATCCTCTAGGCCCTCACCCCACCATGGGGGTCACACTCACCGGTTCCGGACCTGTATGGGCTCCACATCAAAGTATGGGCGCAGGATGTCTATGTTGGCATACAGATTAAATGCCTTGGAGGCCTGACGCTTCCCGGCCTGCCACATCTGAGGGAGAAAAAAAAAAAAGAGTGAGTGACCCTGACTGGGTAGACAGCAGGCAGTAAGAGGAGTGGGCGGGTCACCAGGCCCACATAGCGAGGTCTGGATGAACAGTGGGTGAGGAGTAGAGGATTTGGTAAGCAAGCCCAGGTGGGCAGTGGGCGAGGACAAGAGAGATTGGTAACGAGGCCAGGTATATAGTGGGTGAAGAGGGGTGGGTAACAAAGCTGGGTGGACAGTGGTCGTAGAGAAGTGGGGTGGTTAACCCCGACTCAGAGGACAATGGGAAATAAGAATAAGAGGGGTGGGTAACCAGGTTTGGGTGGACAGTTTGAGAGAACAAGGGGAATGGGGCCATTTGCTCAGCAGGTGAAGGGGACATTAGATAACGAGGTATGGTGGACAGTGGGTGAGAAGATGAGAGGTGGGTAACCATGTATGATGGGCAGTTGGAGAGAAGAGGCAGGGTGGGTAGCCAGTGGGAGAGAAGAGGAAGGGTGGGTAACCAGGCATGGTGGACAGTGGGAGAGAAGAGGTAGGGTGGGTAACCAGGCATGGGGGACAGTGGGAGAGAAGAGGTAGGGTGGGTAACCAGGCATGGGGGACAGTGGGAGAGAAGAGGTAGGGTGGGTAACCAGGCATGGGGGACAGTGGGAGAGAAGAGGTAGGGTGGGTAACCAGGCATGGGGGACAGTGGGAGAGAAGAGGTAGGGTGGGTAACCAGGCATGGGGGACAGTGGGAGAGAAGAGGTAGGGTGGGTAACCAGGCATGGGGGACAGTGGGAGAGAAGAGGTAGGGTGGGTAACCAGGCATGGGGGACAGTGGGAGAGAAGAGGTAGGGTGGGTAACCAGGCATGGGGGACAGTGGGAGAGAAGAGGTAGGGTGGGTAACCAGGCATGGGGGACAGTGGGAGAGAAGAGGTAGGGTGGGTAACCAGGCATGGGGGACAGTGGGAGAGAAGAGGTAGGGTGGGTAACCAGGCATGGGGGACAGTGGGAGAGAAGAGGTAGGGTGGGTAACCAGGCATGGGGGACAGTGGGAGAGAAGAGGTAGGGTGGGTAACCAGGCATGGGGGACAGTGGGAGAGAAGAGGTAGGGTGGGTAACCAGGCATGGGGGACAGTGGGAGAGAAGAGGTAGGGTGGGTAACCAGGCATGGGGGACAGTGGGAGAGAAGAGGTAGGGTGGGTAACCAGGCATGGGGGACAGTGGGAGAGAAGAGGTAGGGTGGGTAACCAGGCATGGGGGACAGTGGGAGAGAAGAGGTAGGGTGGGTAACCAGGCATGGGGGACAGTGGGAGAGAAGAGGTAGGGTGGGTAACCAGGCATGGGGGACAGTGGGAGAGAAGAGGTAGGGTGGGTAACCAGGCATGGGGGACAGTGGGAGAGAAGAGGTAGGGTGGGTAACCAGGCATGGGGGACAGTGGGAGAGAAGAGGTAGGGTGGGTAACCAGGCATGGGGGACAGTGGGAGAGAAGAGGTAGGGTGGGTAACCAGGCATGGGGGACAGTGGGAGAGAAGAGGTAGGGTGGGTAACCAGGCATGGGGGACAGTGGGAGAGAAGAGGTAGGGTGGGTAACCAGGCATGGGGGACAGTGGGAGAGAAGAGGTAGGGTGGGTAACCAGGCATGGGGGACAGTGGGAGAGAAGAGGTAGGGTGGGTAACCAGGCATGGGGGACAGTGGGAGAGAAGAGGTAGGGTGGGTAACCAGGCATGGGGGACAGTGGGAGAGAAGAGGTAGGGTGGGTAACCAGGCATGGGGGACAGTGGGAGAGAAGAGGTAGGGTGGGTAACCAGGCATGGGGGACAGTGGGAGAGAAGAGGTAGGGTGGGTAACCAGGCATGGGGGACAGTGGGAGAGAAGAGGTAGGGTGGGTAACCAGGCATGGGGGACAGTGGGAGAGAAGAGGTAGGGTGGGTAACCAGGCATGGGGGACAGTGGGAGAGAAGAGGTAGGGTGGGTAACCAGGCATGGGGGACAGTGGGAGAGAAGAGGTAGGGTGGGTAACCAGGCATGGTGGACAGTGGGAGTGAAGAGGTAGGGTGGGTAACCAGGCCTGGTGGACAGTAGATAAGGAGAAGTAGGATGGGTAACCAGTCCTATGGACAGCAGGTGTCAATATACAGGACACAGGAGCTCACACTCACCTCATCAGCAACTTGGCGCCCCAGCTGACCCTTTATCCCCTTCATGCCCAGGAAATTTCCATCCTCTTCGCCCTCCTCGGGGACTCCGTCTGCTTCGCCCTCCTCTTCATCCTCTTTCATCCGTTGGTTTATCTCCCCCATATCCTCAAAGCTGGAGCCTGATGTGTCGTCCATGTTCTCCATGTCAATCACCGCAGCTCCGCCCCCACTCTGAAAGAGAGAACACCCCCATCAGTGAGTGTGGTGGGTACATGTGGGTACAGGATGGGGGGGACATGTATGAGGGTGTCTAAGCACGTCTCCCTGGTGACTGGAGGACGGGGCGGAGCTCGGCGGCCATCTTACTAGAGGCAGACCTCATTGGAGGTGTGTGCGGGGGGCGGAGATAGAGATGGCGACGGTGAAGGAGATGAGGAGCCGCGTGCAGCTGGGGGAATTCTCATTGCAGAATGTGAGTGACCCTGCCCGGGACTGCCCACCAATTACAGGGGACTACCCACTAACTACCAGGGACTGACCACCCAACTACCCACTAACTACCTGGGACTGACCACCCAACTACCCACCCACCTGCTGGGGACTGACCACCGAACTACACACCAACTACCGGGGACTGACCACCCAACTACCCACCTACCGGGGACTGCCCACCCAACTACACAGCCTCTCTACTGGGGACTGACCACCGAACTACTGAGGACTACCCACCGAACTACACACCACCTACCGGGGACTGACCACCCAACTACCGGGGACTGACCACCCAACTACACACTACATACCAACTACTGTCTGCTGGCCACCCAACTACCCACCTCTGTATATACTGACCACCCAACTACTGGCCCATCTACATATATACTGCCCATCAGTAATGTGTCTTCTCTGTGATAGGTGCACAGTACGGACTTCCCCGGAAACTACCCCGGATACGATGACACCTGGGACCTGGAGCGCTTCCAGAAGGTGGGTGTGACCACCACACATGGCTCCGCCTCTACAGGGTGACTCCACCCATAACAATACCTCCCAACTTCATCCCATGTCTTCGTACCTCCTCTTGCCGTCTTTGTCCCTCCTCTTCCTCTCCTCCTCCCCCCGTCTTTGTCCCTCCTCTTCCTCTCCTCCACACCCCCGTCTTTGTCCCTCCTCTTCCTCTCCTCC
>NW_017306478.1:96121-104928 GCF_000935625.1 Nanorana parkeri | reverse complement strand
AGGCGGTACCTCTGGGTGGGCGGGGCCATTGTTTCTCTCCCTGTAGTCAGTCTGGTTCGGGTCTCCTCCCCGCAGGTCCCCACCATGGCCATAGAGAAGGTCTACGTCTATAAGAACACGTCCATCATACAGGACGAGATCCTTGCCCACCGCCTGGGCCTCATCCCCATCCGCGCTGACCCGCGACTCTTCGAGTACCAGAACTCAGGTGAGTAGAGGGGGACCCCCCCCTCTGTGTACCCAGCTGTGTGTAATACGAGGCTGTCGGAGGTCCTCATGGCTGCTCTTACCTTTTAGATGAAGAGGAGGGAACAGAGATCGACACGCTGCAGTTCGAGCTGAATGTGAAATGTAAGCGGAACCCCCGAGCGGCTAAGGACTCCTCCGACCCCAGCGAGCTCTACCTGGACCATAAAGGTGAGGTGTCTGCTCCCTATCCCGGGCCCTATTCTGTCTGGGGCCCCCACCAATGCTACCCTATACCTCTTGTCTCTTCCCCTGCAACCCCCTATCCCCCCCTCCAAGACTGTCCCCCTAACACTGTCTCTTTCCTTCGCAGTATACACCAGTCAAATGACGTGGCTCCCTCAGGGGAACCAATCGGATCTCTTCCACGACATCGATCCACCGCGGCCCGTGCACAGCGACATCCTCATCGCCCTGCTTCGGCCCGGCCAGGAGATCCACGTCGTCGTGCACTGCGTCAAGGGAATTGGTAAGATACCTGGGAGGAAGGATGGGGATCTGCATGGAGTAGGATAGAAAAATGGGAGCCATCTTTGCTGACTTGAGTGTGCAGGCGGCTGGGTGGTCATCCTTATCCTCGGCTTCAATACTTTATAGGTCAGACCTGGAACAAGGTTGGCAGGCAAAGAAGTGTTCCAGGTTAAGGCGCCGAGCCAAAAATGGGAATGACAGCCCTGGAATCTCTCCTGATCTCTGGTCCCGTGTTCTTAGGGTGGTCTCTCTTCTGATCCGATATTCTTAGGGTGGTCTCTCTTCTGATACGATGTTCTTAGGGTGGTCTCTCTTCTGGTCCGATGTTCTTAGGGTGCCCTCTCTTCTGATACGATGGTTAACACCAGGAGATAATCTTTTCACACATTCAATGTTTGTATCTCGATATAGAAACTCTACCAATCGGTTTCCAGTGTACAAAATGTTTACTGTTTTATATCAGTTTGTGTTCAGAGCCTGAATGTGTGTGGAACTCTGTGTGCTCTTACAGGGAAGGACCACGCCAAGTTCTCCCCAGTGGCCACGGCCAGTTACCGCTTGCTGCCGGAGATCACGTTGCTGCACCCCATCGAGGGCGACCTGGCGGAGAGGCTGCAGACATGTTTCTCTCCTGGAGTGATCGTGGTGGATGTTGTGAACGGTGAGTGAGGTCCGTCAGTCTGTGGGTGAGGAGGACTGAGGGGGGGGAGATCATTGTGCGATCACTCTGGTGGTGAGGAGTGTCGTCATTCCTCCTCATACCTGATGGGGTGGTGGTGCAGAGGGGGCAGGAAACTTGGCGTCTTGGTGTGGGATCATGGGGGGAGGGGGGGCTTGAGGTCGAGGTGCGGGGTCTTGGTGTGGGGGGCTTGGGGTAGAGGTGTGGGATCTTGGTGGCGGGGGGTTTGGGGTAGAGGTGTGGGATCCTACTGGTGGTGGTGAGTGTCCCTCATTGCCAGTAGGTCCACCTGTCCTGGTTATTGGTGAGGCCGGGTGGAAGAGGGGGTTGGTGTGGTGAGATTGCAGCCGTCCCTTTCCTCTCCACCATCCAGCCACTATCTGGCCAGCCATAGACCCGAGCACAGTGTTTGGGGCTCCCTGTAATCATCTGCATTGTGTCCCTACCTGCAGGGAAGAAAGTTGCCCGTGTGGAGAACTCACGGATAGACACGTGCAGCAGAGAGATCTTCCGCCACGAGGACCTGAAGAACGTGGTGCGCATGGAGCGGGTGCGGGACCACTTCATCTGTGAGTACGGCATGTGATGCGTGTCCCCGGACTGTATAGGGATTGTAGGAGATGAAATGAAGAACAGCGGGGCAGAAGATTCTTTGGACGTGTGTAGGACATCCCGTGTCCACAACTGGTTGATCACTTGGTATCTCCATGATCTCTGGTCCAATGTTCTTCGTCTCTTGTCCACCAAACGCGTCTTACATCCCCCCCCAGGAATCTCTAACATCTCTCTCTTTCAGTTTCCATAGAGTCCACCGGCATCCTGGCCCCCAACGTCCTGATGAAAGAAGCCATCGCGGTGCTGATGGGGAAATGTCGCCGCTTCCTGGATGAGCTGGATGCAGCTCAGATGGACTGAAGCTGAGGACGTGTCATCTGAGGGGCCCGGAACACTGGCTGCATGCTGAGACTGTCCGAGCGTGTGATTGGTTCTGTGTTCAGGACTAACCACCAGTCATACGGTGCCTTATACTGCCAGCTGAACTGTGACTGGACGATGTGTTCCCTGCCTGTGGCGCTGGTCACGGTGCGGAGAGTCTGGGACCCGGACAGGGTTAAATTATTGTTCTGTTCAGTCCGTTGGATGTGAATGTTGAACATTTTGAAGGACAGATCGCTCCCGTGTG
The DNA here is from genome assembly GCF_000935625.1 of Nanorana parkeri. Classification (NCBI taxonomy): domain Eukaryota; kingdom Metazoa; phylum Chordata; class Amphibia; order Anura; family Dicroglossidae; genus Nanorana; species Nanorana parkeri. The sequence goes on along the minus strand of NW_017306478.1, from coordinate 102,349 downwards.
TTATAGGATTGTACAAGATGGCGGAGAATCCATCTGATTTGTTGTGTTCTGATAAGATGTGTTCTCTGAAATAAAATGGCCGATGTGTTATGATGGACGTATAGGGTACAATCTGGTCTGTACAGACCAATAACATCACCACACACAGAGCAATCATTGCGGGGAGTGAGGTCATAGAAATGAGAATCACATGACCGCCCTCATCTGCAGGGTAGATACGTCTCCACCAGTCTATGATGACCAACGTGGACCGGTCTGCTCCTGGCTCTGCAAGGTGAACCGGTCCCTGTTGGTGTATCAAGAGTGCGGTAGGAAGGAAAGTCTCCAATATGGGGTTCAATGGGAACAACTTTATGAAAAATAGTTACTTTGTAGCCTCAATTTACTTAAATAAATCCCATGTCAGGTTCTACGACCCATTGGGGATATTTCCCTTCACTTCCTGTCTCCTAGCCACAACAGGAAGTGAGCGGGAATCCTTCCAAAGCGAGGGAAATCCCTGCGGCCAGAACTAGTGTCCCCACTGGAAGATTCCTCATCCATTCCTGTTCTGGTGACCACCCAAAATGTGGGATATTCTTTCGCTTTTAGGCCTCATTCACACCGCCGTACAATACGCAGCGTATAGTCCCATATGCAAATAAATGGCTCCATACACATAGCTGCGTGTGGCGCGTAAAGATGTGCAAATAAAAAATGGACCCGAGATGCATCCGGGCTCCGTATGTCTGCGTATTTTGCGCACGTACGGGCGTGCAGTACATTAGAATTTCTGTTAAGAATGATGCATTCTGGGATTGCATGCATACGTGTATATACGCAATATGCAACTTTGCTCTTGCCGTGCCTTGTGTGCGCATGAGGCCTTAATGAAGACGATCGTCAGGACAAACAGAGAGGGTGGATTTACCTAATGGGGACACAAACATGACAGGGGGTCTAATCCCACCACTCCATCCACAACTAAAAAAAAAATGGCTTTGGTTTTGCTTTAAAGGAGAACTATGGGGTCAGGGCTTTTCCCCATAGTCCTCCTAAGAGGCACGGGAGGACACAAACTAGCGTCCCCCCGTCACCCTAAGCTCAGTATACCGCAAGCTACAGCTCGCGGTATACTGAGATGCCGCAGGCGGGACGGATCCCGACAATTATGTCTGGATCCGCCCAGCTGCTTGAGTGACAGCGGGCGCTGCCTATGTAGAGGCAGAGCCAGCTGTCCCCGCCCCCTCCCCCGTCCGTTCTGCCAGTCAGCGCTGGAGGATCGGGGAGGGGGGAATCCAGCCCCTCCCCTGTCACGGCTCTCTGTAGGGAGGTGAGCGAGCGACGTTATGTGTTCGCTCACCTCCCGATCTACTGAGCCGACCTGTGACAGTCTCATTGTCACAGGTCGGCTCAGATTATGAGGCTGAGTGAAAATCACTCGCCTCATAATTCTCCTTTAAGCCTAATGAGGACTAATTAAGATTTCTTTACCCTACGTATGCTATGCCCAGAGTGTGGTGGTGGCACTGGGAAAGGGGTACCCATGTTCTCTTTGAGATTAACTGGGGAGGGAATGTATCATACTGGAGCAGTTGCCCATGGCAACCAATCAGCATCTCTCTTCAGTTTGCTCAGTTGGGATTTGAAAATGAGAGAGAGGTGCTGATTGGTTGCCCTGCAAATTTGCTCCAGATTTTGCCTGCTCCAGTCTTGATAAATCCCCCTCGCTGTATCTAGATCTCATACCTTCCATCATTTCATTCACCAGTACAAAATATTCTGATTGCTCAATGTTCAGGAGTGTTGGAGTTCCTTCATCCGTTCCTAACAGATACTGGACCATGATGGAGCCTCACTTATATGATGGCAAGCTGTGGTCAGTGCAGCAATGCCCTCCAGGCTGCCATCTGATAATTGGCCACAAGGTGGCGCTGATGTGATGTGTGCCAATGATATGATGGGACTTGTGCTCTATACACTCCCAATTCACACTTGAGCTAAGCATCTTTGGACTTTTTTTGAGCATTTGTAACGGCGTTCTTGCCAGCGTTTTATTATTCTTTTAGCCCAAAAAATACCAGTTACTAAGGATAAAATATGAAACTGTTTTTCATTTGTTCCCATTGAAGTCTATTGGGCCCAAGACGGTCAACTCAGCCCCAAAAGAAGCTCATGTACGCTTTCAAGCTCCAGAACGCTTAGGTGTGCACGGGGGCCAAACAATGGGATTCTTCCTGCTGGGGCGTCAAAGCACGTCGCCATTCCAGCTACGAAATGCTCAGTTGTGAATGAGGTCTCGGATTGCAGCCATGTTTTGGAATAAAGGGGACCCCCCACCCCCTTCTCACCACAATCAGGGCCGGATTTACTCTCCCTACCTTCGCCCGCAACTTCCGCACAAGGTCAACCGATGCCGCCCCGGTGGCCTTGTGGTTAATCCGGGCCTGACCACAATGACATTTCTGATATTTGACCTCCAGGGGTCACCAGATCACCAACTCTGGACGATGATGGAAGGTCGCAGTCTGAGCTGGTAGCAGTTGGTTACATTCAACTGGATTTGTTCTGTAGCATTGAAGATGTTTCATAGTTTCCCCCAAGCGGCTTCTTCAGTTTTAACCACTTGCTGGCCAGGTGTTACACCCCCTTCCTGTCCCGGCCATTTTTCTGTATTCAGCGCTGCGGTGCTTTGACTGACGTTTATTCCGTCATGCAACGCTGTACTGAAATTAATTTTATACCATTTTTTGGGGGCAGATAGAGCTTTCTTTTGGTGGTATTTAATCACCACTGAGGGGTTTTATTTTTTACTATATTAAGGAAAAATTACTGAATTTAATGTTGAAATTTTTTTTTTTGAACATTATGTTATAAAACACCAAACATGTCAAGTTTAAAAATTGCGCGCACCCGCGAAATTGCCAAAAACTACCATACCCAAAATTGGCCATAGGCGACGCTTTAAAAGCTTTTACCGCTCATCAGTTTAGTGTTATCAGTGATTAATGGCCCTACAATTATTGCCCTCACTGCGACGTTCGCGGCGATATGTAACTTGTGCGGCGTAATGGGCGCAATCGTCGTTTTCGCAGGTATGCGCACCTGACGCATGTTTACATGCGTGTATGTAGGGGTGGGGACTTAAAACAAAAAATTGGGTTTTTTTAAATTCTTTTTTAAGTGTAACTTTAAAAAATATTTTGGTTAAACTTTTTTTTTTCCACTTATCTTTATTGCTATCACAGAGGGGGCTAAGAAACCCCTATATGTGATCGCAAAAGATGTGACAGGTCCTCTTTATGGAGACATCAGGGGTCTCCAAGACCCCTAATGTCACCTAGGACCCCCCTGAAGAAGCTGATGAAGCACAGATCTGGTTCATCAGCTTCTCTCCAGCGCCTGAATCTGGAGAGTGACACGAGAATGCGGAAGTGATGTAATATACAACACTTCCGCATTCTGACAGCGGAGAGGGGACCGGCGAGAGATCGTGAACCGACCTCCCTCTGATCCCCTGTCAGAGTGGCACTATGCTGGTCCCGGGCTCGCACCGGGCACAGCGCAGCCCGGGATCAGCGCGACAGCGGGAGGGGAGAGCCGCGGAGGGGGGCGCACATACCGGGACCTTATACGAGCGATCCGGCGGCTCTATAGCAGGCGGATCGCTTGTATGTTAATAGGCATCGCTGCCGGTTTTTAAATTGTGTCTTTCCCGCGCGCCGCGCTGTTACATCCAGGAAGCTCCCGGCCGGCCGTGTATACACAACAGCCGGCCGGGAGGTAGTTAATGAGTGTTCCAACATCTATACTCACACAGTTGGCACAGGCACCTCAATCACCACGGAATCTGTAGATGAGACTGGCCAAGGACAGGATGAGAGGTGTTCTAGCTGTGGAACCTCCTGTTCTAGAATCCCAGCCTTAGTCTTAGGACGTCTGCATAGGGGTTTATTGCCCACCGAGCTGACACATTCTATGGGGATTAGGGTGTCTGTGCTACCAGTGTGTGGATAGAAATGTTGGGGTATCTTCCTGACCATCATTGGAACTGAAGAAGTAGCCCAGAGCAAAGTTGTATTTTTCTGACTCTGCAGGTGACACCTTGCCCAGTATCATTAGGGTACAGCACTGCGGTATATGTCAGAGCTCTATACATGTATAATAATAGTGTGTGACTGTGGGGGGGACATTAGAGTGTAAGCTCCTCTGGTGCAGAGACTGATGTGACTGGTTCAGTGTTCTCTGTACAGCACTATGGTATATGTCAGAGCTATATAAATGTATAATCATAGTGTATGACTGGGGGCGGAGGGGGGGGGGCATTAGAGTGTAAGCTCCTCTGGTGCAGAGGTTGATGTGACTGGCTCAGTGTTCTTTGTACAGCACTATGGAATATGTCAGAGCTATATAGATGTATAATAATAGTGTGTGACTGAAGGGGGACATTGGAGTGTAAGCTCCTCTGTACAGAGACTGATGTGACTGTGGGGGGGACATTAGAGTGTCAGCTCCTCTGCACAGAGACTGATGTGTCTGGTTCAGTGTTCTCTGTACAGCACTATGGTATAAGTCAGAGCTATATAAATGTATAATCATAGTGTGTGAATGTGGGGGGACATTAGAGTGTAAGCTCCTCTGTACAGAGACTGATGTGACTGGCTCAGTGTTCTCTGTACAGCGCTGTGGTATATGTCAGAGCTATATAGATGTAGAATCATAGGGTGTGACTGTGGGGGGACATTAGAGTGTAAGCTCCTCTGGTGCAGAGACTGATGTGACCGGCTCATTGTTCTCTGTACAGCGCTGTGGTATATGTCAGAGCTATATAGATGTAGAATCATAGGGTGTGACTGTGGGGGGACATTAGAGTGTAAGCTCCTCTGGTGCAGAGACTGATGTGACCGGCTCATTGTTCTCTGTACAGCACTATGGTATATGCTGGTTCCCCTTTAAGCGTCCTTTCCCCCCCAGGTTGGTGCAGAGACTGATGTGACCGGCTCATTGTTCTCTGTACAGCACTATGGTATATGCTGGTTCCCCTTTAAGCGTCCTTTCCCCCCCAGGCAGACGATGAAATATTGGTAGGTATGGGGTGGGGTCGGCATGACATCCATCTTTTATAGCGCTCAGGGGAGTCGTGATACGAAGAGCTGTAACAATAAAATCTGGGAAACAGGAAGTCGCTGTGCGCTGATTCAGGAAAACGTTGACGGCGATATATCTGGCGGAGGGTCGGGCTCGGAGTGGAGTTCAACATTCCCCAATCCGGCAGGTTGGAAAGGTTGGGATCGGAATGCCGTGTGAACACTCTGGCGCCTCGATCCCCTTCTGGATATAAAATGATTTCCACGCTCGGGTGTTACATAATCGTACGGCGCCCTTATAGTGCAAAATAAGAAAATATGAAACGCGTACGATCGGTCGGGGCGGAATCGCATTGCTGCAGGCGGTGGGCATTCATTGCACCCGTCTGATTGGATCAGAAAAATCACGGCTCGTTCACACCGTACCGTAACATGCGTGTTAGCGAATGCCCAATGCAAATGTGTTTTTAGCATGTGTTGTGCGTTTTTTTAGACCCTTTAGAATTTTGATTTCACTTTATATTATTAACATGCACCGAAGTGTATTGTGTCGCAATATAGCGCGTCGGATTGTGCTGCAGGACAATGCCACATGCCCTATTTTATTTTCGCCGTGAACTGAGCCCATAGGACAGGGGTGCACATTAGGTAGACCGCGATCGGCTCACTGACCTGTGTCCTGTCCTCCCGCGGTGTTCGTGCGGCTGAATGTGTCAGACGCCGCAGACGGGAAGGAGAGAGTAAAGGAGACTTGGGAAGCTGCTGCAGTGGAGGTAAGAAAAGACAGACAGGAGAGAGACAGCAGAGAAAGTGAGAGAAGAGACAGCAGAGATAGTGAGAGAAGAGACAGCAGAGAGAGAGAGAGGAGAGAGAGAGGAGAGAGACAGCAGAGAGATACAGCAGAGATAGTGAGAGAAGAGACAGCAGAGAGAGGAGAGAGACAGCAGAGAAAGTGAGAGAAGAGACAGCAGAGAAAGTGAGAGAAGAGACAGCAGAGAAAGTGAGAGAAGAGACAGCAGAGAGAGAGGAGAGAGATAGCAGAGAAAGTGAGAGAAGAGACAGCAGAGAAAGTGAGAGAAGAGACAGCAGAGAAAGTGAGAGAAGAGACAGCAGAGAGAGAGGAGAGAGATAGCAGAGAAAGTGAGAGAAGAGACAGCAGAGA
>NW_017306478.1:77432-95174 GCF_000935625.1 Nanorana parkeri | reverse complement strand
AGAGACAGCAGAGAAAGTGAGAGAAGAGACAGCAGAGAAAGTGAGAGAAGAGACAGCAGAGAAAGTGAGAGAAGAGACAGCAGAGAGAGAAGAAAGACAGCAGAGAAAGTGAGAGAAGAGACAGCAGAGATAGTGAGAGAAGAGACAGCAGAGAAAGTGAGAGAAGAGACAGCAGAGAGAGAAGAAAGACAGCAGAGAAAGTGAGAGAAGAGACAGCAGATAGAAACAGGGGAGAGAGAGAGGAGAGAGAGCGTGAGTAGAGCGCGTAAAGAGGGTCGGTTCACACCACTAAGTCTGGGTTCCAGAGTGTTCGGCCTCTAGAACGCATTGGAACGCAAGCCGGTCAGCGCTCCCTGCGTTCAGGGGCAGGAGGGGGCGTGGTGGTGCATTGAAGTCAATGACAGCACAGCCACGCCCCCCGCCCTCAGTCTGATCGCCCGCACCAGGAATGCAGGCATATTAGTGCCTGCGTTCCGGTCCAGCCTGATCTGCAAAAATATGAAAAAATGCAGCATTTTTGCAGATCGCACTGGACCGGAACGCAGGCACTAATGGCCTGCATTTCTGGTGCGGCGATTGCACTGGGGGCGTGGCTGCAGTGCAATTGACTTCAATGCACTGCCATGTCCCCTCCCGCCCCTGAATGCAGGTGTTTTTTTTTCGTTGGTAGATCTCATTGAGCTCGTCATTTGAAAAGTAGATCTCCAGATGAAAAATTGTGGGCGCCCCTGCCATAGGACATAAAGCAAATCACCTTGTACTTGTGCTGGGACTGTGTTAAGCAACACAGTCCATCACTGCTGCTGTGCATGAGCGCTTAGAACAGGGGTGGGCAACCTCAGCACAGCACAGCACAGGTCAGAGCAGAGATAGAATGGAGCTGATATATGCTGTAGAGAAGAACTGGGGTGAAAGGCTTCAAAATTGTAATTTATGTTACTGTTTTTTTGCTGCTGCAGCTTGTTTTCACTAGGAACTAATGAGTTCTAATGATTCCTTCATTCATGACTTCCTTATCTCTCCCTCTGATGTAAGAGGAAAGGGAGGGCTTTGCCATGTAAACATTGCCATGTTATCGCTGAGTAAAGAATCAGAGCGATCACTAGGCAGAGAGTCGGTGTTCTGTTGAAAGGTCTGACTAGTTGAGATCTCCGGCTGGTGACGTCACGTCAGGTGACTTGCCAGTAGTTACCAGTAGGAGATTTAGACCAGAAGGCGTGCTTTTTGGGTGACCGTGCAGGTGCACCAACGGGGGTGGAAGAACTTGACGGGAGCTCGATTACCCGATGAGGATTCTAACACTGCCACCTCTGGTGCACGCGCCCTAGCTCCATCCGGTCTAAATCTGCTACTGACGTCACCAGTCAGAGATCTCAACGGGTCAGAAATTTTGACAGAACACCGGTCCGATCAGTTGTGTGCCAGTAGCCGATGCTCTTGGCTGTCTAATGTGCCCAGAACACACAGGCAAGCATGGAGGGACGTACAGGTACGTTTTCCCAGAACAATAGGGCCGCCGACCAGCCATTTAGCTAAACATTGTATAAGTTCACCGTATTTGTCGTGACTGGCATTTTTCTCCACTTGATCAATGCCAGTAACCACAATGACACAAAGAAAACAATTATTCACACCACAACGCCGCCTTCATGTGGGTCATGATGCATTTTTCCTACCACGAACACCTGAAGTCGCCGTCAACTTTGTGGTGCATAGGAATGGATAAAATGTCGCTTTAATAAAGTTTTAAACAAAAAGTAAACGTTGCTGTAACAACACCAGGCGCCTTCCTTTTTATTTAAATTCTCCAATACAATAACGATATGGCTTTTGTAAAACATGAACGCCCCACCCCTAATTAAAGTACATTCTCCGCCTCCAACAGCGCACAGCAAAAAAACAGCGCCCTGGGGATTTTTGGGGGCAATGTTGGCAGCTATGCTAGTAGGGAGATCTCGTTGGTAGAGGGTCCCAGACATGTAAGAAGCCAGGAGCTGATTCCGATCACAATGCCACACTGAAATATTACATTTGGGAGCGGTGACCCTTTTGTGACATAGTATACACCAGGGGTGGGCAACTCCGGCCCTCCAGCTGTTGTGGAACTACAAGTCCCCTGAGGCATTGCAGGACTGACAGTTACAGGCATGACTCCCAGGGGCAGAGGCATATTGGGATTTGTAGTTAAAGCACACCGGGAGGGCCAGCATTGCCCACCCCTGATGTACAGGATAGCTTTCAGTGCTCATTGGCTGATATCGGCGTTGTGTTAATAATAACTCATCTGATTGGTGTTGGCATAGTGCACATTGGCCAGTATGAATAATCTAATATCCCAGTGGGGTGGCACTGTACAGGTTGCTGCCTACGGGCTCCTGCATATGGGGGTGATGGTACCCCATATAGGTAGATCTCTGTCATGATGTGTGTTTGGGATTTACATAAAAACAACGGAAATAATACAGGTGACCTGAAAGTGCCAGTTGCCTGGCTGTCTCTGTCTTCAGTCGTTTCTGAGACACTGCCCTGGAACAAGCATGCAGCCAGTAAAGTCAAAAGAAAGTAACAAAGCTGTTGGATCGAGATGACAGCCAGGGAATGAGTATCTCAGCATTGGCAGCCCCCCTTCCTCCTGTGGAGGTTTGTTCTCCATCTTGAAGTGTTTAGCTGCAGCAAATGGTTAATGCCAGGTGGAGCGCATAGTCCTCCTCACATAAAAATCCAGAAGCCCCCATAATATATCACAGGCCCCAGCCCCCCTCCATAGTCCTCCCGCTGGTCCCCAATGGGACCTTATCCTGAGATTTACAGCAAGGTGAGAGGTGAGGACAGTAAATCGAGCCGGAAACATTCCAGATATTTAGGATGAAATGAGAAGACTCCACCCAGACCTGATCTCATGGAAGACCGACCCCGAGCCCATTCCAGACCAGCGTCACTTGTCATTTTCAATGTAGGAATCTCTCCGGATGATCTACGTCCTGTAATTTGCCCGAGAAACGGTTTCGGTGGACGCCCTCCAATTAGGGATGGGGAGCGAGGACTAAATTTAGAATCGCATCGGCTGAGCGGTGAGAAAAGTGCCGAGAGCGTCAGATGTGGATAATCTGAACAGAACACAACTAAAGCCAAACTCCCCCACCCCAAATTATTTTGTTCCCCCCAAAAAAATGATTTCTGTTTGTGACCCCCATTTGGAAGATTGTGGCAGGTGTACTTCTATACCCACCCAAAGGTAGCCAAGCCCACCTGTACCCACCCAGAGGTAGCCTAGAGCACCTGTACCCACCTAGAGAGAGCCGAGTGCACTGGTATCCACCTAGGAAGAGCCACACACACCTGTACCCACCCATAGGCTAGGTGCACCCACCCATCGGGCACCAAGCCCAATCGTACCCACACAGAGAGAGCCTAGAGCACCTGTACCCACCTAGAGAGAGCCGAGTGCACTGGTATCCACCTAGGAAGAGCCACACACACCTGTACCCACCCATAGGCTAGGTGCACCCACCCATATGGAACCAAGCCCAACCGTACCCCCACAGAGAGAGCCTAGAGCACCTGTACCCACCTAGAGAGAGCCGAGTGCACTGGTATCCACCTAGGAAGAGCCACACACACCTGTACCCACCCATAGGCTAGGTGCACCCACCCATCGGGCACCAAGCCCAGCTGTGCCCACACAGAAGGAGCCAAGCCCACCAGTACCTTCCCGGAAGGAGCCAAGACCACCTGCATTCACCCAGATATAAACCATGTCCACCTGTACCCACCCAAATAGAGCTAAGTGCACTTGTACCCACCTAGGAAGAGCCACTCACCTGTACCAACCCATGGGCTAGGTGAAAATAAGGGAAGGAGTCCACATTTACCCATCCATAGTGAGCCAAGAGCACCTCTATCCACCCATAAGATAAGCCAAGCCCATCTGTATCCACCCAGAGAGAGCCACACTTGTACCCACCCATAGGTTAGCTAAGCCCAACTGCACCCAACCATGAGGAACCAGGCCCACCTGCAGCCACCCATAGAGAACCAGGCCCACTTGCACCCACCCATAGGGAACCAAGCCCACCTGTGCCAAAAAGACCACCTATACCCACCCAGAGGGAGAAAAGCCCACCTGTACACAACCAGAGGTTAGCCCATCCCACCTATATCCACCCAGGGGGAACCATTTACACCTGTATCCACCCAGTGGTGAGCTGAGCCCACCTGTACCCACCCAGAGAGAGCAAAGACCACCTGTACCCACCCAGAGGACCCAAAGCCAACCTGTACCCTCCCAGAGGTTAGCCTATCCCACCTATATCAACCCAGGGGGAACCATCTAGACCTGTACCCACCCAGAGGGAGTAAAGACCACCTGTACCCACCCAGAGGTTAGCCCATCCCACCTATATCCACCCAGGGGGAACCATTTACACCTGTATCCACCCAGTGGTGAGCTGAGCCCACCTGTACCCACCCAGAGACAGCGAAGCCCACCTGTACCCCCCAGAGAGACCAAAGCCCACCTGTACCCCCCAGAGAGACCAAAGCCAACCTGTACACACCCAGAGAGACCAAAGCCCACCTGTACTTACTCATGGGTGAACCTTCACATCTGTACCCACCTAGAGGGAGCCACTTCCACCTGCACCAACCTACAAGTAGCCCAGCACTCCTCTTCCTCGCTTCCTGTGTATCACCCTCATCACTCCTCTTCCTCGCTCCCTGTGTATCATCCTCATCCCTCCTCTTCCTCGCTTCCTGTGTATCACCCTCATCACTCCCCTTCCTCGCTCCCTGTGTATCATCCTCATCCCTCCTCTTCCTCGCTCCCTGTGTATCATCCTCATCCCTCCTCTTCCTCGCTCCCTGTGTATCATCCTCATCCCTCCTCTTCCTCGCTCCCTGTGTATCATCCTCATCCCTCCTCTTCCTCGCTCCCTGTGTATCATCCTCATCCCTCCTCTTCCTCGCTCCCTGTGTATCATCCTCATCCCTCCTCTTCCTCGCTCCCTGTGTATCATCCTCATCCCTCCTCTTCCTCGCTCCCTGTGTATCATCCTCATCCCTCCTCTTCCTCGCTCCCTGTGTATCACCCTCATCCCTCCTTTTCCTTGCTCCCTGTGTATTACCCTCATCCTTCCTCGCTCCCTCTGTATCACCCTCATCCCTCCTCTTCCTCGTTCCCTGTGTATCACCCTCATCCCCCCTCTTCCGCGCTCCCTGTGTATCACCCTCATCCTTCCTCTTCCTCGCTCTCTGTGTATCACCCTCATCCTTCCTCTGTGTATCACCCTCATCCCTCCTCTTCCTCGATCCCTGTGTATCATCCTCTCCCTCCTTTTCCTCGCTCCCTCTGTATCACCCTCATCCCTCCTCTTCCTCGCTCCCTGTGTATCACCCTCATCCCTCCTCTTCCTTGCTCTCTGTGTATCATCCTCTCCTCCTCTTCCTCGCTCTCCGTGTATCACCCTCTCCCCTCTCCTGGGTGGGTCTGGGCTGAGTCAGGATGCTATGTCTGTGTGTGTTGGTTTGGGGCGGAGGGGAAGCCGAGTCTCTGCTGGGCTATTTAGTGCTATTAGCAGAGACTTTGCTCAGGTTGGGACCCCGTTCAGTGACTCCTCTACCCCCTGGTGCCATATACTTCAGTGAGACAGGGGAGGGGGCCGGGACGAGGGGGGCTCTATGCTGTAGCTGCGCCCCCCACCTATAAATTCAGCATTACATCATCTGAGCGATCAGACGATTCACGAGCCCTGAGACCGAAGTGTTCAGGACACCAGTTGTCTATAGAGAGAGTGACCGGGGCGCTGACATAGGTGCCAAGATCCACAAAGGACTACCCAGGTGGCCAGCAAGTGGAAAGTAGTGTGATTGTAGGTGGGCAACTACCATGGTGAGGTCACCATCCACCTTCCTTCTCCTGCTGCTTCTCTGGACTTTGGATGTTGGAGCATCGCGGCGTAAGATTCTCCTTCCCATCAAGCCGGAGCAGGACCTTGTGCCATCCAAGTCGCAGATAGGTGAGTGAAGCCAAGAGCCATGGCCAGTACCCAGGCTTCCTGTTGTGTGAATGAGGAAGGGGCACCAATTGGGAGGTGATGGGGGGGGGGGCAGTTGGCGAGATGCCATTGCATGGGGTATCTCCTGCATTGGGGTCTTGATGCTGAAATCCACTATTTGTGCCAACTTGATGGGCGTTCGGCTAATCCTGGCACATTTTATAAGCCGTGACCTGTGGCAGGGTCCGTAATGGTGGTGATTTGGATTTTTGGAGGAGATGTTCTGCTGCAATAACGGCTCCTATGGGAAGCAAACTGACTTTTATTTGCCGTGAGTGAATTTTTCTGTAACTCAGCATCTGCAGAACTCCGGTCACCTCCCAGTCAGACATTCGGGTTCCGCTGTGTTGTCACATTTCACCCTTTAATTCCTTACAATTTGCAATGTTCTCATGTAAGGCAGCAAAAGCAGCATCTGGCTTGCAGAAATCCGCCCTCCAAGTCACAGCGAGCGAGGGAACAGTCAGCATGCCCCCTGCCGCTCCCCGGGCTTCTATGTTCTTCAGAGCCTGCAGATTGAGGCTTTCAGCTGGCGTGGAACTGAAAGTACTAGGAATCTCTGCAGCCTTGGAGTTGTCACGTTGCACAGATGTTTCTACAAGTTTTCTGTGATTCTTTATGTTTTATTGTGTTACAATACAGAAGCCTCTTAACCTTTTTACTGCAGGAGAACCATTGAAATAATGTTTAGGTCATAGGGAACCCCTGCTAAAAATGATTATACCAATGGCCATACACTGGTAGATTTTTTTATGGAATTCTACGGGTGTATGGCCAGCTTTAGTATGATCAGAAGGTTGGAGATGTCATATAATCAATAAAACAATAAAGAATGTGGCTAAAGATAGACAGTGAACATTGTAGAGACACTTTACACTGAATAACAGTGTAGAAGGGCCCCCTTACACTGGTGGTCAGTAAAGAAGGGCTCCCCACATGGGGTAATAGTGAAGAAGGGCGCCCTTACATCAGTGGTCAGTTGAGGTGGGCCCCCTTACATTAGTGGTTATTGGTGGAAGACCCCTTTACATTACGGGGTTGGTATAGAAAGGCCCCCCGATGGTCAGTGGTGAAGGGCCCTCTTATATTCATCACTAGTGGAGAATGGATTTGTGGTTAGAGAAGGGCCCCCTTACAGTAGTGGTAAATGGAGAAGTGCACTTCCATGAGTGGAAGAGGGCCCACTGTTAATGCCCAGTGGAGAAGAGTCTCCTTACATTGGTTGCCAGTGGTTAAGAACCCCATTACATTGGTGGTCAGCTGGGAAAAGCCCCCTTATATTGCTGGTCAGTGATGAAGACCCCCTTTACATTGGTGGTCAGTGTAGAGCCCCCTGACATTGATGTTCATTATGAGAAATGTGCCCCTTAGATTGGCGGTCAATACGAGAAGTGCCCCATTACATTGGTGGTCAGTGGAGAAAAGCCCCCAGTCAAATGGTGATCATTGTAGAGCCCCCTTACATTGGTAGCCAATGGAGAAAAATCCCCTCATGATTGGTGGTCAGTGAAGAGCCCCCATATATTGGTGGTCAGGAAAGAAGGGCCCATATTGCTCAAGTAACCCCTAGCAACGTCTGAAGAAAGCCTGGTGTCTCACTGTTGTCTGTTTCCTTTAGGTTGTCACCTTGGTGGTAAAATATACTCGCTGGACGACACTTGGCATCCAGATCTGGGAAAACCCTTTGGGGTCGCTTACTGCGTGCTGTGCCGCTGTGAGGCGGTAAGTTTGGGTTTGCTGGAACTTTTCTGGCCTAGGGGCTCATTGTTATCCTGTCTGGTGAGAGTTAATAAGGGGGCTGCCATTACTGACAGTTGCCTGCTATTATGTTACTGACCTGGAACAAGCGTACAGACCAGGAAAGCTAGAAATCTTTCTCTACAGACTTGTTCTGCATTTCACATTGAAACTTAGAGCACCCTGAGGGAACCCTGGCATCTGGGAGCCCCCCAAACTCAGAACCCAAAACTTGGGAACCCTGAAATCTGGAAGCCACTTATCCTGGAAGCTGGGACCCAAAAACCTGGGAACCCCACCTCCAAGAAGATGTTAAACCTGGACTGCAAAACCCAGGAGTCCTGAACTCAGAGAGCCCCTAAACCTAGAGGCCCTGGAAACTGGGACCCTTAAATTTGGAACCCTGAATCCATGGAGACCCTAAACCTGGATTCCTGAAAACTGGGAACCTGGAAATCAGGGAGCCCCTAATCCCAGAAGTCCTGGAATTTGGGAGCCCTGGAAACCAGGACCCTAAACCTGGAACCCTGAAACCAGTAAGCCACTTATCCTGGAAGGTGGGACCCAAAAACCTGGAAACCCCAACTCCAAGAAGATGTTAAACCTGGACCACAAAACCCAGGAGTCCTGAAATCAGAGAGCCACTAAACCTGGGGGCCCTGGTGACTGGGACCATTAAACGTGGGAGCCCTGAATCCATGGAGACCCTAAACCTGGATTCCTGAAAACTGGGAACCAGGAAATCAGGGAGCCCCTAATCCTGGCTCTACGGTTCCCAGGTTTAGGCACTCCCTGGAAACCAGGACCCTAAAACCTGGGAACCCTGAATCCAAGGATACCCTAAACCTGGAAGCCCTAGAAACTGGAAACCCAAAACCTGGAGCCCTGAAATCAAGAAGCCCCTATAGCTGGAAAACCTTAAAATTGAAGCCTCAGAGATTGGAACCCCCAAAGCCAGGGAACCCTGAAATCAATAAACACCTAAACCTTGCACCCCAAAACCTTGGAGCAAAAAGCCTGGAATTCCTGCACATGGGAGCTTCAAATCTTGAAACTGAGAACCCTGAAACCAGGGAGTCACTAAACCTGGGAACCCTAGAGTCAGTGAGCGACTTCATCTCAGAAGCTGGCTCCAACCTTCCCATGTTTCCTTATTGGTCAGGGAGACAGGCAGGGCAGAGTCCAGCTTCTAGGTGAAGGTGGAAGTTGTACCATAGATATGATGGGTGCCCCTTATATTATTAATTCAATGTTACAATATTACAATTTAGGGTTTATATTCTCTCTGTGTATGATATGGAGATGTGGAGAAAGAGCCATGAGCAATATAGGCAGGAAGAGAAACCTGAAAAACGAAATATTATTGGTGAACATGAGGAGGAGAAGGGTCAGTGTAGTGGGAGGTAATTAAAAAACACTTTGCTTTAGTAAATTGGTTATTCAGAGACATTCAAGCTGTCCTGTGATTGAGTGATTAATGATTAGATTGACACTAAGGGGCATAGCTTATTCGATCGCATCTGTGGGAGTTATCCAGCTGTTGTGAGAATGGGTCGAAAACAAATGTTCTCTTTCTCTTCTGATCGAATATTCTTCATCAGGTTCATTCATACAGAACAGAGTAAATGGGGAAAATACCGCATTGTGGCCACTAGATGGAGCCGAGGATCGTAGGAAATAAATACATGTTAGCAACCAGATACAATTCAAGAGACTGCCGGAGACATATAAATGTAACCATTGCTATCCCCGTAGTATCAGTGCTTACATTTATATGCTCATTCCCACTAGCCGTCTCTTGAATTGTAACATTGTATCTCCTTACTAACTAATATTTCCGGGTGCCTTTCATGGCAGCATACAAACAATAAGCTCCGCCCCTTATCCCTACCCACAGGACCAGTAACAATCGACGCATAGTTACAAGAATGCGGGGGAGTCTCTCTCTCTCTTTTTTATAGATTGTTACTGGTCCTGTGGGTAGGGATAATGGGCGTAGCTTATCGTTTGTATGCTGCCATGGACAGGCACCAGGAACAGAAAAAATTACTGGTAAGTATGATACAATTTTCCGTTTTATTCCCTTTGATCCTCAGCTCCATCTAGTGGCAATAATGTAATATTTCCCCATTATATACTATATACCTATCAAAAAAGCATTCAACCAGAAGAGAATTTACACTAAGAACATTTGTTTTTGCCCCATTCACACAGCAGCTGGTTAACTTGCACAGAATGAATTGACAGGCAGTTGCGTTGGAGGAATATGTTTATACATAGACCACATAATGATCTGGAAGGATGGAGAGGGAACAGTCTGTGTACTGGAAGTCTGGGGGCAGTTAGTGGCTTGCAGGGGAAGCCATAGGTGATTATAGCGGGAATGCCTAAGCTGGGTTGGCTTCATCCTGCACAATTGTTCTCTGACTCTCTTCCTGTTTAATTTTAGCAGCGGAGTCGTTGGGGAAAAGAATCGGGGAAGATCAGCTGTAGGAGCATCAAAAGTCATTGCGTGCCGCTGGCCTGCGCCAATCCTGTGGAGGTCCCGGGGCAGTGCTGCCGGGTGTGCCCCAAGAGTAAGGAAATCTCTGTCCTCTATTCCCCCCTCCCCCCTGTCCTCAGGGACGTCTCTCATGGCCTCCATGGACTCCCTTTTGGCTTTTTGTGTCGCACATTACATTTTTTTATCACCATTTTAAGGAATTATTTCTCTATCGTGATTTTTATTTTGTTTTCTTATTCTTCCAGCTCCGACCCTTCCACCTCTTTCAAAAAAATCTGAGTTTGCATTCGATGAGTTTGAGTATTTCCAGGAAAAGGACGATGAACTCTACAACGATCGTTCGTACCTGAGCTCTGACGATGTTGGCATTGAGGACGGGCGCACAGGTAAAGGCAAAACGATTCTCAAAATTCCCAAACCTTCCTCGCAGCCTTCAGTTTAGACATGTAAGCTGCGGAAACATTTGGTTTGGATATTTCGTTATTTCGGAATTTGGATCCAAAATTCAATTCGGTTCGGGTTTCGGATTTGGAACGAAATCCGAATTTTCGTTAGTTCCGGATGAGTTTACGAATATATGTTGCGAATACCACAGAAAACCGTATATAGATATTATTACTAAAGTTGAGGCTCCTAGACCCGAATGGCATTCCGGATCCAAATTTCCGAATTGCATTCGGGTCTGGGAGCCATATATATATATATACATATATTACTAAAGCTGATGTTCCCAGATCCGAATGACATTCCGGAGCTCCCCAATGCAATTCGGAAATTCGGATCCCGACTGACATTCCTGTCTGGGTGCCTCAGCTTTAGTGTTATACAGTATGTATATACTGTATATGGCTCCCATGTTGCCGTAACGAAAATTCATATTCGGACCCATTTGGAGGCATTAAACCGAAAAACACATCTGATTGGCCAGAAAAGTCACACGTCCCATTCAGTTTAGTTTTTGAACGAAATTTGGACTGGATCGGAAATTCGGATTTGGACACATTCGGATGCATTGGGATTCAGAAATTCAGATGTGTCAGAATGTCCGAATTTCGGAAAAATCTTAAGAACTTTGATTTGGAACGAAACGAATCGCACATGTCTACTTCAGTTACAGGAAACAAACATGCAGCTTTTGCTCAGTTGGGGGACATGGCCAAACCCTGGCTGTGGCTGGGGGCCAGTTCTTCGCTGATCGCTGCGGATACATTGTAACTTCTGTATCTGAAATGATTCCGGACACGGAGATAAATGTGATCAGAGTATTGGACCTTCAGAGCGTCATCAATCATTAGTCTGTGATGTATTATGTGCTGTACACTTCCTGGGCTCATATGTTATCATACATGTAGGAACGCAATACTCCGGCCTACGTGGAATTTATGTACTTTGTTTTCTTTCACAGAATTTGTTTCCTTTTTGACCACGTCAAGCCATGTGGGGCCTCCGGTGAAGAGCAGCCTCGCCAAAGCTAAATTTAACCTCCAGCGCTCCAATTTACTCTTCTCCATCACCTATAAGGGGTACGGCTCCTGCTGGATTGCTGCTTTTTTTGTTTTGTTGTTGTTGTCTTCCAACATAATCTTATAGATTTAATTAATAGCTGTGCCCATTATGAGGGGCTGCCACCATCCCTGTGCTGAGTTCCCGGGTCTGTACACCTGCTGTGCCCATTATGAGGAGCGCCCACCATCCCTGTGCTGAGTTCCCGGGCCTGTACACCTGCTGTGCCCATTATGAGGAGCGCCCACCAACCCTGTGCTGAGTTCCCGGGTCCGTACACCTGCTGTGCCCATTATGAGGGGCTGCCACCATCCCTGTGCTGAGTTCTCAGGTCTGTACACCTGCTGTGCCCATAATGAGGGGCTGACACTATCCCTGAGCTGAGTTCCCGGGTCTGTACACCTGCTGTGCCCATAATGAGGGGCTGACACCATCCCTGTGCTGAGTTCCCGGGTCTGTACACCTGCTGTGCCCATTAGGAGGGGCTGCCACCATCCCTGTGCTGAGTTCCTGGGTCTGTACACCTGCTGTGCCCATTTGGGGGGGGGGCTCACACCATCCCTGAGCTTAGTTCCCGGGTCTGTGCACCCGCTGTGCCCATTATGAGGAGCTCCCACCATCCCTGAGCTTAGTTCCCGGGTCTGTACACCTGCTGTGCCCATAATGAGGGGCTGACACTATCCCTGTGCTGAGTTCTCGGGTCTGTACACCTGCTGCGCCCATAATGAGGGGCTGACACTATCCCTGTGCTGAGTTCTCGGGTCTGTACACCTGCTGCGCCCATAATGAGGGGCTGACACTATCCCTGTGCTGAGTTCTCGGGTCTGTACACCTGCTGCGCCCATAATGAGGGGCTGACACTATCCCTGTGCTGAGTTCTCGGGTCTGTACACCTGCTGTGCCCATTACGAGTGGCTCCCACCATCCCTGACCTGAGTTCCCGGGTCTGTACACCCACTGTGCCCATAATGAGGGGCTGACACTATCCCTGTGCTGAGTTCTCGGGTCTGTACACCTGCTGTGCCCATAATGAGGGGCTGACACCATCCCTGAGCTGAGTTCCTGGATCTGTACACCTGCTGTGTCCATTATGAGGGACTCCCACCATCCCTCTGCTGATTTTCCAGGTCTGCACAGCTGCTGTGCCCATTATATTTTATATTGTGAATAATGTAACAGGAGGGGCTGAAATACACCAAGGTGAATGGTAACAGCCCATTGGGGGCGGGAGCACACAAAGGTGGGTGGGGACAGTCTATTGTGGGGCCGAAGCACACAAAGGTGGGCGGGGAAAGTCCATTGTGGGGCAGGAGCACACAAAGGTGGGTGGGGAAAGTCCATTGTGGGGCAGGAGCACACAAAGGTGGGTGGGGAAAGTCCATTGTGGGGCAGGAGCACACAAAGGTGGGTGGGGAAAGTCCATTGTGGGGCAGGAGCACACAAAGGGCAGAAACTCTCAGAATTTGCAGGTGGACAGAAGCAGAACCGGGAATTATGACAGGGAGATCTCACTGTTGGAGGGTCCAAGACATATTAGAAGTTAGGGGCTGACTCAGCTCACCAGACCCCATCCATACATAAAATATTACTTTAGTGTGGACTGACCCTTTAAGTCAGGGTTCATGCTTTATGTGGTGACTATTTACTCCATTTCATGTTCTAAACGTTCCTCAGGACACACAGCTTTACCCGGGTTCGGTTCACAGACATTGGCGGCTCGGTGCTGTTTGAGCACCCTGTGCACAGAGTGAGGCTCCGGCACAGTGACACGGTAAGTCATGTGGATAACACCATCGTCTTGTGTTTCCGTTTTCTGTCCTTTCTGCTCCCCTCAACTGTCCAAAATTCTGTTCTGTAGATCTGCGGACTATGGCGCTCCGTTCCTCGCTCCTCCCTCCACCTTCTTCGTCAGGGACACATTCTTGTTTCTTTGGTAATGGAGACACTTCTTGAACCTGAAATCTCTGGCAAGATTCTCCGTCACAAAGCTTTATTCTCAGGTAGAGTCTCTGTGAGCACCAATGTAAAGGAGTACTTCTCCACTGAGCACCAATGTAAGGGGGGCTTGTCCACTGAGCACCAATGTAAAGGAGTACTTCTCCACTGAGCACCAATGTAAGGGGGGCTTGTCCACTGAGCACCAATGTAAGGGGGTCCATCTGTACTGAGCATCAATGTAAGGGAGTCCTTCTCCACTGAGCACCAATTTAAGGGGGGCTTGTCCACTGAGCACCAATGTAAGGGGGGCTTGTCCACTGAGCACCAATGTAAAGGAGTACTTCTCCACTGAGCACCAATGTAAGGGGGGCTTCTCCACTGACCACCAATGTAAGGGGGTCCTTCTGTACTGAGCATCAATGTAAGGGAGTCCTTCTCCACTGAGCACCAATGTAAGGGGGTCCATCTGTACTGAGCATCAATGTAAGGGAGTCCTTCTCCACTGAGCACCAATTTAAGTGGGTCCTTCTGCCCTGAGCACCAATGTAAGGGAGTCCTTCTCCTCTAAGCACTAATATAAGTGGTCCTTCTGTACTGAGCATCAATGTAAGGGGGTCCTTCTGTACTGAGCATCAATGTAAGGGAGTCCTTCTCCACTGAGCACCAATGTAAGAGGATCCTTCTGTACTGAGCACCAATGTACGGGGGTCCTTCTGTACTGAACACCAATGTAAGGGGCTCTTCTCCACTGACCACCAATTTAAGGGGGTCCTTCTGCACTGAGCACCAATGTAAGGGGGTCCTTCTCCACTGAGCACCAATGTAAGGGGGTCCTTCTGCACTGAGCACCAATGTAAGGGAGACCTTCTCCACTGACCACCAATGTAAAGGGGCTCTTCTGCACTGACCACCAATGTAAGGGGGTCCTTCTTCTTTTGCCTGCAGTGTACCAAAGACAAGACGGGAAAATTCACAATATTTATTTGTGTTACCTCCAACAGAATCTTTTAGCGCTCTTCTAACGCCGGATGAAGAAGGGAGCAGGGAACGTGGTCTAGCCATGCTGACGCTCAGCACTGGGGATGACGACCTTCATTTTATCCTCATGCTCAGAGGCATACAAGAGGAGGAGCAAGGTAAGGATCCCGGGATCATGGGGATAGAATCTTGCAGACTATTCATTACACTACGGAAATCGGAGAGATGCTCTGCAGGTACAGCGAGGATCAGTGATACTGTACCTCCTCTGATTATACCAGGGGTAGGCATTCTTGGCACTTCAGCTGTTGTGGAACTACCCTATGCTCTGGATTTTGAATTTCGCTCAGGAATGGCGAGCACTCATTGGTCAGCGCGGTCACCTGAGCAGAAAGGGGGGGAGTGGGGGCCAGATTGGAGGGGTCGTTCCATGTTCTCAGATTCACCTGGTGAAATTGGACTTGCCATTTAAACGTCAGCTGTAACAAAGCTCAAACCCAGCCAGATGAAGCAGCAAAAACAATAGAAGGAATGTTTTTTTGTGGAGCCGGATAATGTTGAAAGACGATTCAGGAAGAAGGGGGAAAGGTCTTTTTGTAACACGATGTTTGTTTCCTTTTGCAGAACAGATTCTGGTCACCGTGCAAATCTTACATCACCACCGCGTCATCCGAGCACTCTGCGCCAACATCACCGTCCAGGTATGAGACGCCGGATTTTGCACATCCCGAGTTTCAGGTTCTCTATGATCTCCATTCTTCTCCCCGATCTCGGCCACATCTCCATCTCTTCCCTTTTTCCATCACTCACCCCCAGGAGACGGACTTTGCCGAGGTTTTTCCCAATCTCTCCAGCCGGGAGATGCTGTGGCTCGCCCAGGGGCAGCTGGAGATCGCAGTGCAAATGGACGGCGACCGCACACCGCGCATATCTGGCTTAATCGCAGTCAGGAAGTCATGTGACAGTAAGTAAAAGACAAAAACACTCCGCCGTGCCAAATGGTAGAGGTGAGCAGAGGTGGCTGACTCAGCAGGGCTTAAAGTGCATGTAAACACCGTCAATGAACTTCTCTTATTTGTTGCTTTTTGGGCTTTTGAATGTACCAGTAAGGGTCCAGTCATACCAGCTAGCACCAGTGCATGGGTGCGTGATGACAGGTACAGCGCTGATGTGCGCTTTGTGATGTGTACCTTTTTTTTTTTTGTTAGAACTTTAATGAAATGCCATAAGTGTCATTCCATAAAGTTCTATCGGCACATCATGGTGCTCTGCGGCTGTGCTGCGTCACATGACACTATGCTGAAAAGAAGTTCTACAAGGTGGAATGAACTGAGCTTATTTGAAGCAAGATGTGCATTGGGGCAGCACCAACACATCTGGTGTGAACAGACCCTAATAGGTGCAAAACATTGCCTGTTGATCCTGCCAGAAACCTTGTGAGCTGATAACTTCTGTTCACTCTAGCTACACTGCATTTTAACTGTAACCAGTGCATTCGGAGGACTACAGGACACCTCCTTCCTGTGTTATGAAGATGGAGAAGTGTTCTGCAGTCCTGTCTTACTTAGGGTGGCAACGTTGTCCCTCCATAGATACAGTACAGCAAGTGAGCGTTGTCACCCTAGGACAGGAAGTGGCAGGATCTGCAGGTGAAAATAAACTAAAACAGCCAGAATGAAAACAAATGCAGCCACCACATCTATGGACTGGTAATCTGCAATGTATACATTTTGATACACTTTAAAGGCGAACTATGGGGTCAGTGTTTTCCCCCATAGTTCTCCTTAGGGTAACGGGAGGACACAAACTAGCGTCTTCCCGTTACCCTAAGCTCAGTATACCGCGAGTATACTGAGACGCCGGAGTGGATCCCGACTTAGACGACGGGATCCGCCCAGCTGCGTGAGTGACAGCTGGCTCTGCCTATCTAGAGGCAGAGCCAGCTGTACCCACCCCCTCCCCCGTCCATTCCGCCAGTCAGCGCTGGTGGATCGGAGCGGGGAGGGGGGAATCCAGCCCCTCCCCCTGTCACGGCAGAGAGCTGTGACAGGATCGAGAGGTAAGCGAACGCCGGTATGTGTTCTCTCACCTCCCGATCTACTGAGCCGACCTGTGACAGTCTCATTGTCACAGGTCGGCTAGAACTATGAGGTGAGTGGAAATCCCCTCCCCCCTCATAGTTCTCCTTTAAGTAATTTAGAGATTATAGTTATGCTGTGGGGAAAGGGCTGGTGCTGCCATTCTGTGCCGGGAGTAAGATGTGTGATGCATAGGGCCATAGTGGCTGAGTGAGATGCTAAACTGAACACTGGAGATATACAGACATGTCAATGGATATGAGGGGGTAGGAGTAAATGGAGAGGATGATTGTGACTCCATGGAGCGCCGTCGACCGGACACGTGTGCATTCTCTATCCGGTCTTACCTCTTGCTGCCCACTGACCACCCCGCCGAGCAATGCACTTACCAAATGTGAGGAGCACCCCAGTGGTCCCCAAAACATTATTTCTGGGGACCACCAGGGATTTCCCTCTCTTTGGAAGGATTTTCTTTCACTTCCTTACTCTATACAAAACTAAACAAAACGTTTGGGCTTCGGTTCTACACTGGACTGCACTGGAGCCTTGTGATGTCATAAAATATTCTGTGATGATGTCATTGGCGGAACTGATCGGATAATCCCCTCTCTTCTGTTTCTGCAGCTCTCCAGAGTGTGCTCTCTGGCGGTGATGCTCTGAACCCAACCAAGACCGGAGCGGTGGGCTCAGCAACCATCACACTGCATGAGAACGGGACGGTGGAGTACCAGGTACGGTGCAGAGGGGACCATAGACATAGATAGAGCCATAGCCTTAGATCGGACCATAGCCTTAGATCGGACCATAGCCTGAGATCGGACCATAGCCTGAGATCGGACCATAGCCTGAGATCGGACCATAGCCTGAGATCGGACCATAGCCTGAGATCGGACCATAGCCTGAGATCGGACCATAGCCTGAGATCGGACCATAGCCTGAGATCGGACCATAG
>NW_017306478.1:71281-76657 GCF_000935625.1 Nanorana parkeri | reverse complement strand
AGCACACAAAGGTGGGTGGGGAAAGTCCATTGTGGGGCAGGAGCACACAAAGGGGGGTGGGGAAAGTCCATTGTGGGGCAGGAGCACACAAAGGTGGGTGGGGAAAGTCCATTGTGGGGCAGGAGCACACAAAGGTGGGTGGGGAAAGTCCATTGTGGGGCAGGAGCACACAAAGGGCAGAAACTCTCAGAATTTGCAGGTGGACAGAAGCAGAACCGGGAATTATGACAGGGAGATCTCACTGTTGGAGGGTCCAAGACATATTAGAAGTTAGGGGCTGACTCAGCTCACCAGACCCCATCCATACATAAAATATTACTTTAGTGTGGACTGACCCTTTAAGTCAGGGTTCATGCTTTATGTGGTGACTATTTACTCCATTTCATGTTCTAAACGTTCCTCAGGACACACAGCTTTACCCGGGTTCGGTTCACAGACATTGGCGGCTCGGTGCTGTTTGAGCACCCTGTGCACAGAGTGAGGCTCCGGCACAGTGACACGGTAAGTCATGTGGATAACACCATCGTCTTGTGTTTCCGTTTTCTGTCCTTTCTGCTCCCCTCAACTGTCCAAAATTCTGTTCTGTAGATCTGCGGACTATGGCGCTCCGTTCCTCGCTCCTCCCTCCACCTTCTTCGTCAGGGACACATTCTTGTTTCTTTGGTAATGGAGACACTTCTTGAACCTGAAATCTCTGGCAAGATTCTCCGTCACAAAGCTTTATTCTCAGGTAGAGTCTCTGTGAGCACCAATGTAAAGGAGTACTTCTCCACTGAGCACCAATGTAAGGGGGGCTTGTCCACTGAGCACCAATGTAAAGGAGTACTTCTCCACTGAGCACCAATGTAAGGGGGGCTTGTCCACTGAGCACCAATGTAAGGGGGTCCATCTGTACTGAGCATCAATGTAAGGGAGTCCTTCTCCACTGAGCACCAATTTAAGGGGGGCTTGTCCACTGAGCACCAATGTAAGGGGGGCTTGTCCACTGAGCACCAATGTAAAGGAGTACTTCTCCACTGAGCACCAATGTAAGGGGGGCTTCTCCACTGACCACCAATGTAAGGGGGTCCTTCTGTACTGAGCATCAATGTAAGGGAGTCCTTCTCCACTGAGCACCAATGTAAGGGGGTCCATCTGTACTGAGCATCAATGTAAGGGAGTCCTTCTCCACTGAGCACCAATTTAAGTGGGTCCTTCTGCCCTGAGCACCAATGTAAGGGAGTCCTTCTCCTCTAAGCACTAATATAAGTGGTCCTTCTGTACTGAGCATCAATGTAAGGGGGTCCTTCTGTACTGAGCATCAATGTAAGGGAGTCCTTCTCCACTGAGCACCAATGTAAGAGGATCCTTCTGTACTGAGCACCAATGTACGGGGGTCCTTCTGTACTGAACACCAATGTAAGGGGCTCTTCTCCACTGACCACCAATTTAAGGGGGTCCTTCTGCACTGAGCACCAATGTAAGGGGGTCCTTCTCCACTGAGCACCAATGTAAGGGGGTCCTTCTGCACTGAGCACCAATGTAAGGGAGACCTTCTCCACTGACCACCAATGTAAAGGGGCTCTTCTGCACTGACCACCAATGTAAGGGGGTCCTTCTTCTTTTGCCTGCAGTGTACCAAAGACAAGACGGGAAAATTCACAATATTTATTTGTGTTACCTCCAACAGAATCTTTTAGCGCTCTTCTAACGCCGGATGAAGAAGGGAGCAGGGAACGTGGTCTAGCCATGCTGACGCTCAGCACTGGGGATGACGACCTTCATTTTATCCTCATGCTCAGAGGCATACAAGAGGAGGAGCAAGGTAAGGATCCCGGGATCATGGGGATAGAATCTTGCAGACTATTCATTACACTACGGAAATCGGAGAGATGCTCTGCAGGTACAGCGAGGATCAGTGATACTGTACCTCCTCTGATTATACCAGGGGTAGGCATTCTTGGCACTTCAGCTGTTGTGGAACTACCCTATGCTCTGGATTTTGAATTTCGCTCAGGAATGGCGAGCACTCATTGGTCAGCGCGGTCACCTGAGCAGAAAGGGGGGGAGTGGGGGCCAGATTGGAGGGGTCGTTCCATGTTCTCAGATTCACCTGGTGAAATTGGACTTGCCATTTAAACGTCAGCTGTAACAAAGCTCAAACCCAGCCAGATGAAGCAGCAAAAACAATAGAAGGAATGTTTTTTTGTGGAGCCGGATAATGTTGAAAGACGATTCAGGAAGAAGGGGGAAAGGTCTTTTTGTAACACGATGTTTGTTTCCTTTTGCAGAACAGATTCTGGTCACCGTGCAAATCTTACATCACCACCGCGTCATCCGAGCACTCTGCGCCAACATCACCGTCCAGGTATGAGACGCCGGATTTTGCACATCCCGAGTTTCAGGTTCTCTATGATCTCCATTCTTCTCCCCGATCTCGGCCACATCTCCATCTCTTCCCTTTTTCCATCACTCACCCCCAGGAGACGGACTTTGCCGAGGTTTTTCCCAATCTCTCCAGCCGGGAGATGCTGTGGCTCGCCCAGGGGCAGCTGGAGATCGCAGTGCAAATGGACGGCGACCGCACACCGCGCATATCTGGCTTAATCGCAGTCAGGAAGTCATGTGACAGTAAGTAAAAGACAAAAACACTCCGCCGTGCCAAATGGTAGAGGTGAGCAGAGGTGGCTGACTCAGCAGGGCTTAAAGTGCATGTAAACACCGTCAATGAACTTCTCTTATTTGTTGCTTTTTGGGCTTTTGAATGTACCAGTAAGGGTCCAGTCATACCAGCTAGCACCAGTGCATGGGTGCGTGATGACAGGTACAGCGCTGATGTGCGCTTTGTGATGTGTACCTTTTTTTTTTTTGTTAGAACTTTAATGAAATGCCATAAGTGTCATTCCATAAAGTTCTATCGGCACATCATGGTGCTCTGCGGCTGTGCTGCGTCACATGACACTATGCTGAAAAGAAGTTCTACAAGGTGGAATGAACTGAGCTTATTTGAAGCAAGATGTGCATTGGGGCAGCACCAACACATCTGGTGTGAACAGACCCTAATAGGTGCAAAACATTGCCTGTTGATCCTGCCAGAAACCTTGTGAGCTGATAACTTCTGTTCACTCTAGCTACACTGCATTTTAACTGTAACCAGTGCATTCGGAGGACTACAGGACACCTCCTTCCTGTGTTATGAAGATGGAGAAGTGTTCTGCAGTCCTGTCTTACTTAGGGTGGCAACGTTGTCCCTCCATAGATACAGTACAGCAAGTGAGCGTTGTCACCCTAGGACAGGAAGTGGCAGGATCTGCAGGTGAAAATAAACTAAAACAGCCAGAATGAAAACAAATGCAGCCACCACATCTATGGACTGGTAATCTGCAATGTATACATTTTGATACACTTTAAAGGCGAACTATGGGGTCAGTGTTTTCCCCCATAGTTCTCCTTAGGGTAACGGGAGGACACAAACTAGCGTCTTCCCGTTACCCTAAGCTCAGTATACCGCGAGTATACTGAGACGCCGGAGTGGATCCCGACTTAGACGACGGGATCCGCCCAGCTGCGTGAGTGACAGCTGGCTCTGCCTATCTAGAGGCAGAGCCAGCTGTACCCACCCCCTCCCCCGTCCATTCCGCCAGTCAGCGCTGGTGGATCGGAGCGGGGAGGGGGGAATCCAGCCCCTCCCCCTGTCACGGCAGAGAGCTGTGACAGGATCGAGAGGTAAGCGAACGCCGGTATGTGTTCTCTCACCTCCCGATCTACTGAGCCGACCTGTGACAGTCTCATTGTCACAGGTCGGCTAGAACTATGAGGTGAGTGAAAAGCCCCTCCCCCCTCATAGTTCTCCTTTAAGTAATTTAGAGATTATAGTTATGCTGTGGGGAAAGGGCTGGTGCTGCCATTCTGTGCCGGGAGTAAGATGTGTGATGCATAGGGCCATAGTGGCTGAGTGAGATGCTAAACTGAACACTGGAGATATACAGACATGTCAATGGATATGAGGGGGTAGGAGTAAATGGAGAGGATGATTGTGACTCCATGGAGCGCCGTCGACCGGACACGTGTGCATTCTCTATCCGGTCTTACCTCTTGCTGCCCACTGACCACCCCGCCGAGCAATGCACTTACCAAATGTGAGGAGCACCCCAGTGGTCCCCAAAACATTATTTCTGGGGACCACCAGGGATTTCCCTCTCTTTGGAAGGATTTTCTTTCACTTCCTTACTCTATACAAAACTAAACAAAACGTTTGGGCTTCGGTTCTACACTGGACTGCACTGGAGCCTTGTGATGTCATAAAATATTCTGTGATGATGTCATTGGCGGAACTGATCGGATAATCCCCTCTCTTCTGTTTCTGCAGCTCTCCAGAGTGTGCTCTCTGGCGGTGATGCTCTGAACCCAACCAAGACCGGAGCGGTGGGCTCAGCAACCATCACACTGCATGAGAACGGGACGGTGGAGTACCAGGTACGGTGCAGAGGGGACCATAGACATAGATAGAGCCATAGCCTTAGATCGGACCATAGCCTTAGATCGGACCATAGCCTGAGATCGGACCATAGCCTGAGATCGGACCATAGCCTGAGATCGGACCATAGCCTGAGATCGGACCATAGCCTGAGATCGGACCATAGCCTGAGATCGGACCATAGCCTGAGATCGGACCATAGCCTGAGATCGGACCATAGCCTGAGATCGGACCATAGCCTGAGATCGGACCATAGCCTGAGATCGGACCATAGCCTGAGATCGGACCATAGCCTGAGATCGGACCATAGCCTGAGATCGGACCATAGCCTGAGATCGGACCATAGCCTGAGATCGGACCATAGCCTGAGATCGGACCATAGCCTGAGATCGGACCATAGCCAGAGATCGGACCATAGACATGGATCGGGCCATAGACATGGATCGGGCCATAGACATGGATCGGACCATAGACATAGATAGGACCATAGACATAGATAGGACCATAGACATAGATAGGACCATAGACAAGGATAGGGCCATAGACAAGGATAGGGCCATAGACATAGATAGGGCCATAGACATAGATAGGACCATAACAATAGATAGGACCATAGCAATAGATAGGACCATAGCAATAGATAGGACCATAGCAATAGATAGGACCATAGCAATAGATAGGACCATAGCCTTAGATAGGACCATGGCCATAGATAGGACCATGGCCTTAGATAGGACCATAGCCTTAGATAGGACCATGGCCATAGATAGGACCATAGCCATAGATAGGACCATAGCCATAGATAGGACCATAGCAATAGATAGGACCATAGCCATAGATAGGACCATAGCAATAGATAGGACCATAGCCATAGATAGGACCATAGCAATAGATAGGACCATAGCCATAGATAGGACCAT
>NW_017306478.1:62539-69451 GCF_000935625.1 Nanorana parkeri | reverse complement strand
AGATCGGACCATAGCCTGAGATCGGACCATAGCCTGAGATCGGACCATAGCCTGAGATCGGACCATAGCCTGAGATCGGACCATAGCCTGAGATCGGACCATAGCCTGAGATCGGACCATAGCCTGAGATCGGACCATAGACATGGATCGGGCCATAGACATGGATCGGGCCATAGACATGGATCGGACCATAGACATAGATAGGACCATAGACATAGATAGGACCATAGACATAGATAGGACCATAGACAAGGATAGGGCCATAGACAAGGATAGGGCCATAGACATAGATAGGGCCATAGACATAGATAGGACCATAACAATAGATAGGACCATAGCAATAGATAGGACCATAGCAATAGATAGGACCATAGCAATAGATAGGACCATAGCAATAGATAGGACCATAGCAATAGATAGGACCATAGCAATAGATAGGACCATAGCCATAGATAGGACCATGGCCATAGATAGGACCATAGCCATAGATAGGACCATAGCAATAGATAGGACCATAGCAATAGATAGGACCATAGCAATAGATAGGACCATAGCCATAGATAGGACCATAGCAATAGATAGGACCATAGCCATAGATAGGACCATAGCAATAGATAGGACCATGGCCATAGATAGGACCATGGCCTTAGATAGGACCATGGCCTTAGATAGGATCATGGCCTTAGATAGGACCATGGCCTTAGATAGGACCATGGCCTTAGATAGGACCATAGCCATAGATAGGACCATAGCCATAGATAGGACCATAGCAATAGATAGGACCATAGCCATAGATAGGACCATAGCAATAGATAGGACCATAGCCTTAGATAGGACCATGGCCATAGATAGGACCATGGCCTTAGATAGGACCATGGCCATAGATAGGACCATAGACATGGATAGGCTTCTAGGGAAGCTCTCGGAGCAGCAGCATGTCTCCATATTCTTCCACCATAGCCCACCAAATTGGCTCCTTCTTCCCGCAGCTCCAGGTCGCTGGTGTCATGAGTGAGGTGACCGCTGTGACTCTGGAGACAAAACCTCGAAGACCGAATCGGAGGAATATCCTACATGACCTGACTGAAGACTACCACGGCGGGAAGGTAACCACACTGGCCATAGAGAGGAGGGCACTGAGTAAGGGGGCCATCCCCAATCCTCTTCTTCCATCATATTTGTGGAGTTCCATCCTATAGGAAGCCTCATTCTACTACCAGTGTCCTGGTGTGCTCATGTTACACGGATATATGAGGGAGAGATAAACCTCAACAAGCACTCAGAAAGGGAACTGCTGTAGTCCAAGGCACATCTGGAGGAAATATTTGCAGCAGCTGAGTCAGGATCGGCGTCTGGCGCCTCATACCTGCTCCGTGTCTGAGGAATTTATGGCCAATGGGAAACTAAGTTTGCAGTATGCAGTATTATATGTCGCCTGTTTCTTAAAGCGACTTTGGTCAGCAGTTAGCTATCTTTATTACAGGAGGGGGCGGAGACAAGACCAGTCACCCTGCACAAGGAGAGATATCAGCAGTGACTGGTCTTTATTACAGGAGGGGGCGCAGATAAGACCAGTCACCCTGCACAAGGAGAGAGATCAGCAGTGACCGGTCTTTATTACGGGAGTGGGCATAGACAAGACCAGTCACCCTGCACAAGAAGAGAGATCAGCAGTGACCGGTCTTTATTACGGGAGTGGGCATAGACAAGACCAGTCACCCTGCACAAGGAGAGAGATCAGCAGTGACTGGTCTTTATTACAGGAGGGGGCGCAGATAAGACCAGTCACCCTGCACAAGGAGAGAGATCAGCAGTGACTGGTCTTTATTACAGGAGGGGGCGCAGATAAGACCAGTCACCCTGCACAAGGAGAGAGATCAGCAGTGACTGGTCTTTATTACAGGAGGGGGCGGAGACAAGACCAGTCCCCCTGCACAAGAAGAGAGAGCAGCAGTGAGCGGTCTTTATTACAGGAAGCTGCACGTGTCACTCTGGATTACTGCACAGATCTGGAAGAATGACACAAAGCTCACCCGAGATTCAGGACGGATACACATGGAACTTGTATTTAGATGGTATTTGCTTATCCCGGAGTTCAGCTTTAAACGTGACAGGGAATGAAGAGCAGTTTCCCCCCGGAGTAATGCTAAATCCCATTTTTGTCTCCTCGGATCAGGCGCACGGATTGTGGACCGGCGCTGACGCCCGAGATCTGCACATGTTACTACACGGCGAGCTATTCCTTAATGTGGCCACAAAGGATTTCCAGGACGGAGAAGTGAGGGGACGGATCACACCATTACCTTTCAGTGGGCTGTGGGCCAGGCACGAGGGTGAGTGGCCGGCATCAGTGTACATCATACCAGGTTCTCTGCACCATATCAAAGGGTCCTACGTGTGCCAAGTACGGCAGTGGTCGATTTAAAGGGGAATCAGCGGGTGGGCAAGGCATAAGCTAGGGGGGGCAATTGCCCCCCCCCTTGCCCCCCTGTAGAGACGCCTATGCCTGCACCATCAGCTGCTTACTGACTAGTACAGGAGGGGGCAGAGACAAGACCAGTCACCTTGCACAAGTAGAGATCAGAAGTGACTGGTCTTTATTACAGGAGGGGGGCGGAGACAAGACCAGTCACCCTGCAAAAGGAGAGAGAGCAGCAGTGATGGTCTTTATTACAGGAGGGGGCGAAGACAAGACCACTCACCCTACACAAGTAGAGATCAGAAGTGACTGGTCTTTATTACAGAAGGGGGCCCAGACAAGACCAGTCACTCTTTCTGTCCCACTTCTCCTGATAACATTCGCACTGTCCTGCTCGCCATGTTGCACATCTGTCTGTTTTCTGCAGAGTTTCCGATACCGCTGGCCGGCCGGTTTGTGTCGCCGTCTCTGATGACGGGCTCGGCGGGTCATGCCTGGGTGTCGCTGGACGAGCACTGCCATCTGCAGTATCAGATTGTGGTGACGGGACTGGGACGTGCAGAGGACGCAGCGCTGAACGCTCATCTGCACGGCTTTGCTGAGCTGGGGGAAGTCGGTGACGGCACACATGAGCAGAAGAAGGTGCTGAAAGGCTTCTACGGGTCTGAGGTGAGTGGAGGACAGTGAGACTGGAGGTCAGTGAGTGAAGGCAGGCGATGGGAAGGCCAGGAAGTGCAGGTTTATGATGAGATTGGAGCCAGGGGGTGGAGGTTGGTAGGTAGGGTAGTGTGTGGAGTCTGGTAATGGGTGGGAAGTGAATGGAGGTCTGTAATGGGAGAGCAGTGAGTGGAGGTTGGTAATCGTAGGACAGTGAGTGGAGGTTGGAAATAGGAGGGCAGTGAGTGGAGGTTGGTAATAGGAGGGCAGTGAGTGGAGGTTGGTTATGGGAGTGCAGTAGGTGGAAGGTGGTAATGGGAGGGCAGTATGGGGGCAGTAGGTGGAGGTTGGTAATGGGAGTGCAGTAGGTGGAAGGTGGTAATGGGAGTGCAGTAGGTGGAAGGTGGTAATGGGGGGGCACTAGGTGGAAGGTGGTAATGGGAGTGCAGTAGGTGGAGGTTGGTAATGGGAGTGCAGTAGGTGGAGGTTGGTAATGGGAGAGCAGTAGGTGGAAGGTGGTAATGGGAGTGCAGTAGGTGGAAGGTGGTAATGGGAGGGTAGTAGGTGGAAGGTGGTAATGGGAGTGCAGTAGGTGGAAGGTGGTAATGGGAGGGCAGTAGGAAGAAGGTGGTAATGGGGGGGGGGGGCACTAGGTGGAAGGTGGTAATGGGAGGGCAGTAGGAAGAAGGTGGTAATGGGGGGGGGGGGCACTAGGTGGAAGGTGGTAATGGGAGGGCAGTAGGAAGAAGGTGGTAATGGGGGGGGGGGGCACTAGGTGGAAGGTGGTAATGGGAGGGCAGTAGGAAGAAGGTGGTAATGGGGGGGGGGGGCACTAGGTGGAAGGTGGTAATGGGAGGGCAGTAGGAAGAAGGTGGTAATGGGGGGGGGGGGCACTAGGTGGAAGGTGGTAATGGGAGGGCAGTAGGAAGAAGGTGGTAATGGGGGGGGGGGGCACTAGGTGGAAGGTGGTAATGGGAGGGCAGTAGGAAGAAGGTGGTAATGGGGGGGGGGGGCACTAGGTGGAAGGTGGTAATGGGAGGGCAGTAGGAAGAAGGTGGTAATGGGGGGGGGGGGCACTAGGTGGAAGGTGGTAATGGGAGGGCAGTAGGAAGAAGGTGGTAATGGGGGGGGGGGGCACTAGGTGGAAGGTGGTAATGGGAGGGCAGTAGGAAGAAGGTGGTAATGGGGGGGGGGGGCACTAGGTGGAAGGTGGTAATGGGAGGGCAGTAGGAAGAAGGTGGTAATGGGGGGGGGGGGCACTAGGTGGAAGGTGGTAATGGGAGGGCAGTAGGAAGAAGGTGGTAATGGGGGGGGGGGGCACTAGGTGGAAGGTGGTAATGGGAGGGCAGTAGGAAGAAGGTGGTAATGGGGGGGGGGGGCACTAGGTGGAAGGTGGTAATGGGAGGGCAGTAGGAAGAAGGTGGTAATGGGGGGGGGGGGCACTAGGTGGAAGGTGGTAATGGGAGGGCAGTAGGAAGAAGGTGGTAATGGGGGGGGGGGGCACTAGGTGGAAGGTGGTAATGGGAGGGCAGTAGGAAGAAGGTGGTAATGGGGGGGGGGGGCACTAGGTGGAAGGTGGTAATGGGAGGGCAGTAGGAAGAAGGTGGTAATGGGGGGGGGGGGCACTAGGTGGAAGGTGGTAATGGGAGGGCAGTAGGAAGAAGGTGGTAATGGGGGGGGGGGGCACTAGGTGGAAGGTGGTAATGGGAGGGCAGTAGGAAGAAGGTGGTAATGGGGGGGGGGGGCACTAGGTGGAAGGTGGTAATGGGAGGGCAGTAGGAAGAAGGTGGTAATGGGGGGGGGGGGCACTAGGTGGAAGGTGGTAATGGGAGGGCAGTAGGAAGAAGGTGGTAATGGGGGGGGGGGGCACTAGGTGGAAGGTGGTAATGGGAGGGCAGTAGGAAGAAGGTGGTAATGGGGGGGGGGGGCACTAGGTGGAAGGTGGTAATGGGAGGGCAGTAGGAAGAAGGTGGTAATGGGGGGGGGGGGCACTAGGTGGAAGGTGGTAATGGGAGGGCAGTAGGAAGAAGGTGGTAATGGGGGGGGGGGGCACTAGGTGGAAGGTGGTAATGGGAGGGCAGTAGGAAGAAGGTGGTAATGGGGGGGGGGGGCACTAGGTGGAAGGTGGTAATGGGAGGGCAGTAGGAAGAAGGTGGTAATGGGGGGGGGGGGCACTAGGTGGAAGGTGGTAATGGAAGGGCAGTGAATGGAGGCCAGTAATCAGAGGGCTGTGAAGCAAATGTTTAGGATTCTCTGTTTCTGGTTGTTGAGCACTGAAGGCGGCTGACACGAGCGGATTCATCTTTTGGATAGCTGTGATCAGCCTTCTCAAGTGTTAGGCTGTGTCGGTCGGATGTATTTATGTGTCACGGTTTGTTACCTGTAAATACAGTGTGTGTGATTTTGGGGCGACCATTGCAGTAAAAGCTCCTCAAATCCACAGAAGTGACATTGTAAGCACACAATCTGCATTCACCGTGTCTGTGTGTACAATCTGCATTCACCGTGTCTGTGTGTACAATCTGCATTCACCGTGTCTGTGTGTACAATCTGCATTCACCGTGTCTGTGTGTACAATCTGCATTCACCGTGTCTGTGTGTACAATCTGCATTCACCGCGTGTGTGTACAATCTGCATTCACCGCGTGTGTGTACAATCTGCATTCACCGCGTGTGTGTACAATCTGCATTCACCGCGTGTGTGTACAATCTGCATTCACCGTGTGTCTGTGTGTACAATCTGCATTCACTGTGTGTCTGTACAATCTGCATTCACCGCGTGTGTGTACAATGTGCATTCACCGTGTGTCTGTGTGTACAATCTGCATTCACTGTGTGTCTGTACAATCTGCATTCACCGCGTGTGTGTACAATGTGCATTCACCGTGTGTCTGTGTGTACAATCTGCATTCACCATGTCTGTGTGTACAATGTGCATTCACTGTGTGTGTGTGTACAATGTGCATTCACCGTGTGTGTGTACAATCTGCATTCACCATGTGTGTGTACAATCTGCATTCACCATGTGTGTGTACAATCTGCATTCACCATGTGTGTGTACAATCTGCATTCACCGTGTCTGTGTGTACAATGTGCATTCACCGTGTCTGTGTGTACAATCTGCATTCACCGTGTGTACAATGTGCCGCCATACAAAGCAAGGCAGGAAAATGTGGCCCTGGACTAGTCCGTTCACATTTCAGCCTCTGACTCTTCCCGACATTGATATTCTTCAGTCTCCTCCTTGCACAGGCTCAGGGAAGTGTGAAGGACCTGGACACGGAACTCTTCCGTCACCTGAACCGCGGCGCGGCCTTCATCCAAGTCAGCACCAAGCTGAACCCCCGTGGTGAGATCCGGGGTCAGGTGAGTACACTTTGGCATTTGTTGGCATTTCTATGGCCATTACAGGGACAGCGGCTGAATATAACGCGTCCTCGGTCCTGTTTAGGTCCATATTCCGAACAGTTGTGAATCGGGAGGAACTTCGCCGTCCCCTGGCAACTCGCGGGAAGCGGCCGACAAGAGCAGCCAGCGTCACCCAGACGAACTTCGTAGAGATCCCAGATCTTGTCATTTTGAAGGAAAACTGAGGGCCCACGGCAGTCGCTGGGCCCCTGACTATGACCGGAAGTGCTCCGTGTGCAGCTGTCAGGTACGGCGCTGTGTACAATGTAATGAGCCGCGCTGGGCGCCCCGGGCCACACTACATCCCTGGTGCCCGGAGGGTCACATGCGGCCCTCAGACCCCCCTGCTGTTCATCACTGTTCTCCATGTGGAAAAAGTCATTCTTAAAGTGAATCTTCACTCAAAGATAAGACTTGGCATCATCCCC
>NW_017306478.1:60359-62449 GCF_000935625.1 Nanorana parkeri | reverse complement strand
GAGTCTTTTTTTTTTCTGTTGCGGTTCACTTTCTTATTCAATGAGGTGCACTTGGCCTCCCCCCCCCCACAACCTCCTGAGATACATGTCAAACATCCCCGGGGGCTTCAGGGCACTCTCTCCATAGTCTGCCGGCATGCTCACGCTCAGTGATACTTCAGCAACCATCTTTGATTTGGGAGCCGAGTGTCATTCTCTGACCGCTCAGCCAGTTCTCAGATCCAAGATGGGGGTGCTGGAGAGGAAAAGGTTGAGAAGACTTTAGGTCATAGGAAGACGTTGTTGGACTCCATGGGCTGGAAGTTTGTGCTTTTTAAAAGTCGGCAGCTACAGCATTTGTATCTGCTGACTTCTAGTTTTCCCTGTACCGGGTGAACTTCCTCTTTAAAGGGGGCTGTAGGGAGTACAAGTAGGTGAGCGAGCAATGATTTGTAAAAGGGCTGTAATAGCAGTGTGCTTTAGCAGTCTTTTCTAACATGGCTACAGCCTATGACAACCTCCTGATACATGTCCTCAGTCTACAAGTCCTATAGCATGCTCACAATCACTGACCATTTCCTGTATGATGTCTGCAGTCTCTGACCATCTCCTGTAGTATGTCTGCAGTCTCTGACCATCTCTTGTATCATGTCTGCAGTCTCTGACCATCTCCTGTATCATGTCTGCAGTCTCTGACCATCTCCTGTATCATGTCTGCAGTCTCTGACCATCTCCTGTATCATGTCTGCATTCTCTGACCATCTCCTGTAGCTTGTGTGCAGTCTCTGATCATCTCCTGTACCATGTCTGCAGTCTCTGACCATCTCCTGTATCATGTCTGCAGTCTCTGACCATCTCCTGTATCATGTCTGCAGTCTCTGACCATCTCCTGTATCATGTCTGCAGTCTCTGACCATCTCCTGTATCATGTCTGCATTCTCTGACCATCTCCTGTAGCTTGTGTGCAGTCTCTGATCATCTCCTGTACCATGTCTGCAGTCTCTGACCATCTCCTGTATCATGTCTGCAGTCTCTGACCATCTCCTGTATCATGTCTGCAGTCTCTGACCATCTCCTGTATCATGTCTGCATTCTCTGACCATCTCCTGTAGCTTGTGTGCAGTCTCTGATCATCTCCTGTACCATGTCTGCAGTCTCTGACCATCTCCTGTATCATGTCTGCAGTCACTGACCATCTCCAGAGTTGAGATGCTCTATACAGAGAAAGTTGCTCACCATCGCCCTATGGTTGTGCCGGGCTCTCAAGGCTGATGGTCTGCATTGCCTTCCGTCATCTCCATCCAGCTCAGGTCAGATGGGCAGAGATTCTGTAGTACCGATGTCCTCCAGAAGAGGCTCCCCTCTGATCTTGGGGCACATCAGCCATGGTAGCAATGGCGGCAATGATGAGCAGCATCCTATTGATCTGTATGGAGGGATTAGAAGCAAGTTCCGTCATCTGCAACAAGTTATCTGCGTGCTGAGCTGTACTAGTCCTGACACTCGGGTCACACATCTGACATACATTACAGCACAGCAATTACTACATATCTGCCCCGTGTCTGTGTGCAGAGCAGAGACGCACGTACACCTCCTCTGCGTGTCACCACATGCTGTATATACTGTATACAATGATACACAATTCATGTAGAATTCAGTGGGCCCCTGACTCCCAGAGGCAGGCGAGAATTGTAGTTTCACCACAGCTGGAGTGCTGAGGTTGCCTACCCCTGATCTCCATGGTGGGAAATCATCTAATGACCTTTTTCCTTCGTCTCTCTCTATCAGAAGCGCACGGTGATCTGTGACCCTATCGTGTGCCAACCTCTGAACTGCAGCCGTCCCATCCAGCCTGAGGAAAGCTGCTGCCCGGTGTGTGACGGTACGTTCCCAGTAGATGTCAAGGATTCATTGTATTTATACAAATATTTATTTAATGTTTTGGGGTTAACATGTCTAATGGTAGTGTGTTGTAATACAGTATGGCCACTAGATGGAGCCAATGAGCATAGGAAATAAGTGCTCCTCAGCTCCATCTAGTGGCCATTATGTATTATTACATCGCACAGCTGGGGAAAGAACATTCGTTTTTTTACTTTATTCGCCCAAAA
>NW_017306478.1:55610-60343 GCF_000935625.1 Nanorana parkeri | reverse complement strand
ACAACACAGAAGAAAAAAAAAAAAAAAAAAAAACATGAAAAAGGGCCAGCTCCCTCTAGTGGCCATAACTCTACCTGCCATGCAGCCTCTACATGAAACAGAAATCTAGGGCAATAGTCAACTAAGAAAACACCAAGATGGGAGGGAGCCGTGTCCCTCAATGGTAATTGGAGAAAAGGATTTTTCAAGAAAATTAAAATTGCAAAAAATCCTATTTTCCCCATCATTCAATGAGTGACACAGCAGAGGATATTCAATACACAGGGGGTGACCAAAAGCAGTGCCCAAAAAAGAGGGTTGGGGAAGGACAACCAACAGCAATAAAAAAAAAAAGGGGGGTAAACTCTTGCAGGATTAGTTGATGCAGCTATAGGGGCTGCTAGTACTTGTGCAACGCATGTTACCATAGGGGGGATTGCTTGCTAGCATGTTCGGGGGGGTTGTGGACCAGGTTGCCTTACCGTTGCCTCCTGCTCTGCCTGGCGTCCTGCCCGCTCAGTTCATGACTGGTTGTCATGAGCTGGACAGGACACTGGCTAGAGCTCTTAACAACATGGGACACTCTGGCTGCAAAGGGCCCCACACTTCCTGGTGACCCTAAGAGATGCCGCCTGATCCTGCCTCATAATAGGGATGACCCTGCCAACTGTGTTTCATTACACTAAGCTAAACTGAGGATGCGTAGCAGGTATGGGGTATTGCCACTAGAGGGAGCTGGTCCCTTTTTAGTTAGTCAAAACGTATCCTCCTGTAGATGGCAGCATAACCCTTATGCTCCATATGTGTTGAATTTCCCGTGCTATCTCCCTCAATCGGCAATGGGGAAGAGGACATTTACTATAATAAAGATAATTCAGGTACCAGTGAGAGCTGATGGAAGGCTGCAACATGCTGGATCCTCTTCTATATATCACAACCAGGGTCGGATTTACTCTCTCTGCTGCCTCAAGGCCAGGTTCCTCAATGCACCCCACCCCCCATGTAGAATGGCAGACCTGCAGGCTGCAAACAAGTGATCATGGCGACATCACCAAGATCACTTGTACAAAACAAGCGGTGGCTTCCCCGCTGTACATTTAGCTCCGCTTGCCCAAAATGTAGAAGACATCTACCTGCCTGGGGCCTGGAACTGGGAGATAGGGATTCCACACCCCTGCTGCCCCGAGGCCGGCCTTAGGGTTATCAGGGTGATCAGGGCCTTGTGGGAAATCCGGCCCTGATCACAACATGCATAGAATCTTCTCTCTGTTCTCTGTTTTGTCCTTTTGTCTCCACATTGTGCTTTATGTATTTTTCCAATTTCAGAGAATAAAGAGATCCTGGAAGGGAGGAGCCACCGAAGATCTAACAGTGATGGTAGGGAACGTTACTCCGATGTTGCCTGATCCTTGTCCATGATTTGGTATCTCAATACGCGGTCCTCTCTCCCCCCCCCCGCAGGGTGTTACTTCAATGGGGAATGGAGGTCGGCTGGCACACGATGGCATCCGCGAATCGAACCTTTTGGTCTAGTTTTATGTGCAACTTGTTCCTGCAAAGTAAGATTTTCACCTTCCTTCTACCTTGGATGTCCCGCCAGTTCATTCCGACCCAACCCATCTCTCCCTCTCTGTACTAGGCATCCTCACAAGACCTGCACTGTGTGCGACAGTCCTGCCCACCTCTTTCCTGCGCCAATCCGATCCGCACCAACCCCATGGACTGCTGCAAGAAATGCCCAGGTGATAGGAAGTAGCACATCTACTGGGTGTGTGTATAAAACATGTGCAGAGCCGTTTGTCTTGTGAAGCTGCGTGTACGTTTGTCCTGTGAGAATGGAGGCAAAAATGTTATATTTTCTTTCTGGGCTGAATGTAGTATCAGGATAATACCACATTATGGCCACAAGTTGGCGCTCAGGAGCAAAGGAAAGAAGTATTTGTTTGCTGTGCTCCTCAGCTCCATCTAGTGGCCATAATGTGTTATTTTTTCTGTCTACAACTGCACACATACATAGGTCAATGAGTCAGAGGAGGGACTCTGCCCCACCCCTCCCTTCAGCTTTGCCTGAGATTTCAATCAGAGACAGCCTGCCTTAAAGATAGCTACTGCTGTGCTGTCTCCTTAGATAACCCACAGTGCTCTGGGAATCCTTTGGCATGTGTGTTTAATGTTTATTTGAATAACAAAGATCGTGTAGAGCACACAATACAAAACACCTTAAGCCTTGTACTTAAAAAAACAAATTGACCCCCAAACCATTATTATTTCCTGTCTCCTCTTCATAAGACTGATGTCCTGTCCTCTCCCATGCAGAGGAGGAGCAGAAACCCGCCGAGGGGGCAGACGCAATGCAGTCCGATGAGCCGCGCCAGTGCAAAGTGATGGGTCACCTGTATTCAAACAACGAGCGCTGGCACCCGACGGTCCCCAGACATGGCGCGGTGCCGTGCGTGACCTGCGTCTGTCAGGTAAGTGAACATGGCAGGAAATGAGGGGGGATGGGCAACCATAAAGGAATGTTGTCATATAGGACAAAGCAATAGGGTTGGGTAACTTCCGCTCCCCTAGCAGTACAGACTTAGATTCGATTTGCTTCCCTGACAATTCATTCAAGGAGAGGAAGTCCTGTATAAGCTGGAAGTTCATGAGTTGAAGCTCACACAGTGCTGAGAGCTCCTCCCACCCATGTGGCAGTGTTGGGTGACCAATCACCAAGCACCAGTACTATCACATGACTGTAATGGGAGTAAGTCACATGCTCCCCCATACCTGGAAGGTCTTTTCTATTGGGGGCTGAACAGGATGGCAGGGGAGTGAGGGTCCAGGTAGGTGGAAGTTAGGTGAACCTGGAGGGATAATAACAGGTTCACTTCAAGAATGATGAGAGGCAGAATAGGGCCACAGGTTAGAAAGGGAAGGTGACATGTCAGCAAAAAGTCCAAAGGTTGCAGATCCTAAAAAACACTCTAATTCTGTTCAGCCAGTCCTACAATTCTCTCCTCCCTCCCTGACAGCACAGCTGGGTTGGTGACCACATTTTTCTCCATTGCAATAAAGTAACACAGCTCGGTCACTGATCTACCTCCAGTATACACAATGGACATCCCTGCACGCTTCCTGTCAGCAGGCTCCCAGTGTCAGACTGATTGCACTGCGTTATGAGGTAGAGCCTGCCGAGTTTACAGCTCAGCCCCTCGGTCTCCTGCTTTGTACAGATCTACAGGAAGCTAATATAAGGATAGATTTGGGTACTTTAGGTGGGTATTTTACATTTTAATTTCATGATTTTTGTTTTATGGATGAAATGTTGGCCTTCCTACCTGTCTGAAGCTCGTCATGGACACGTCGGAGAAGGATACGACTCTACAGAACAAGCTATGACCTCCATGTGTCTCTCCCCAGGATGGTGTCCCCCAGTGTAAGAAACAGAAATGGAAATGCAGCGACCCCGAATGCGGTGCCAGCAGAAAGCCGGACAGAATCTGCTGCAGTGAGTGCCACGGTGAGTGTCACGTGTGTGATATATGACCCATGTATACTATTCACATGCCTGACCACCACTGATAATCCTGTGTCTGGGGCAGGTGACAACCACGAGGAAGACAAGAAGTCCAGAG
Source organism: Nanorana parkeri (assembly GCF_000935625.1). NCBI lineage: Eukaryota > Metazoa > Chordata > Amphibia > Anura > Dicroglossidae > Nanorana > Nanorana parkeri. The sequence continues at coordinate 56,744 of NW_017306478.1, read as the reverse complement.
CCGAGGAACCTACAAGCACATGAAGATCTTAGAGAACCGGGAAGGGACTTTATGGACCACATATGGGGACGTTCCCAGAAAATAAGATCAGGACTCTGTGATGTCATATCTCCTTCATGGACTTCAGGACTCTGTGATGTCATATCTCCTTCATGGACTTCAGGGCTCTGTGAAGTCATATCTCCTTCATGGACTTCAGGACTCTGTGATGTCATATCTCCTTCATGGACTTCAGGGCTCTGTGATGTCATATCTCCTTCATGGACTTCAGGGCTCTGTGATGTCATATCTCCTTCATGGACTTCAGGGCTCTGTGATGTCATGTCTCCTTCATGGACTTCAGGGCTCTGTGATGTCATGTCTCCTTCATGGACTTCAGGGCTCTGTGATGTCATGTCTCCTTCATGGACTTCAGGGCTCTGTGATGTCATGTCTCCTTCATGGACTTCAGGGCTCTGTGATGTCATATCTCCTTATTGGACTTCAGGGCTCTGTGATTTCATATCTCCTTAATGGACTTCAGGGTTCTGTGATGTCATATCTCCTAAATAGATGCTTCATTTTAGGAGGACTTCAGGGCTCTATGATGTCATATCTCCTTATTGGACTTCAGGGCTCTATGATATTAATGGGCGCTTCATTTTAGGAGGACCTCAGGGCTCTATTGTGACATATCTCCTTAATGGACTTCAGAGCTCTTTGATGTCATATCTCCTTAATGGACTTCAGGGCTCTGTGATGTCATATCTCCTTAATGGACTTCAGGGCTCTGTGATGTCATATCTCCTTAATGGGAGCTTCATTTTAGGAGGACTTCAGAGCTCTGTGATGTCATGGGCCAGAGAACATCTGACGATGTCAGAACTCTGAATTAATTCCCAAAAAGCGCTATATAACAGAGGGGTCTCAATCGCAATCCAGGGGAAGGTCTGTTGTGGCTTCCCTGACTAGACAACTGCAGGACTGAGGTCTAACAGGCTTCTCCATCTGAGGATAACCATGACACTGTGATATCATAACAAGCATCAATGTCATTTCTCCTATCACTATGAGGACAAGCAATGCACAAAGCGTCACTTAGAGCAATAAATGGGATGCGGAGGAAAACTTCCTCCCACAGACGGTCAGATTATA
>NW_017306478.1:47663-55569 GCF_000935625.1 Nanorana parkeri | reverse complement strand
AGAAGCATCACTTCTCTATGGAAGATCCTGGAGAGTATGAGGACGGCGTATGTGTGAAGGGAAGAGTGCGCAGGGCTGAATGTGTGACGCATGCGGATATCGGAGCACCGTATGTCTTGGCACATGCCTGCCCACCAGACACCATGATGATTGTATGAACCTAATGTATTCTTCACATTGGACACCTTACTATTATTTATAGCATTTTGGACGGACGCTGCCGCCGTGTAATAATTGTGATTTGTATTTATTGACCTCAAATAAACTGCTGAAAGTGTCCGACTCCTCATGGCTCCAGAAATTCACCTTATTATAAGATATTAGCCGGTTGTAGACCTCAGACGTTCATTTTACGCCCTCACAAAATGTAATTCAAAGACCAGGACGTACAGCGTATGGTCTGGTCCTTCTTCCCCGTTGTGGCTGCAGAGCCATCTTTAACCCCTTCATGACTGAGCTAGTTTTCAGTTTCTGTTCATAAAGGACTGACACACTTTTTACATTTGCTGTGCGATTCCTCCACGTCAGTAATATACTTTCTTACTAAATGTACCCGCACATATTATATATTGTTTTTTAGAGGACAGCTAGGGCTATATAATTATATCAAACATGTGTCCTTAACGCCTCACTTTGAATAAAATATTTAAAAAAATGATAAGAAAACACTTTTTCACAAGTTTTGATATTTTTTTTATAATTATTCTAATTTTTTTACTTTATTTAAAAAAAAACTAAGTTTTTTTTTGTCAGTTTATATGAAGCAGTCACTATGACTGCTTGATAAATTAACTTTTTTTTACATTTTTGGCTATTTTTAGGCTGCTCCAAACTTAGGAACAGCTAATAACCTTAGAGACTGATCCTGACAGCATGTCAGAATCAGATCTCACTAAGGCTGGGTTATTATGATGAAGGATTTATATGGCACCAACAGTTTGCGCAGTCCTTTACAATATAGGGCAGACATTACAGTCACAATTCAAGACAGGATGGTAAGGAGGGCCCTGCCACTGAGGGCTTACAATCTAAAAGGTTCACACCTGGGCGTATTTTAGCATGTTTTTCCGTTCAGTAAAAAGCACGTTTCATTGGCGGTATGATTTTTTTTAAAGTTTTTTTTCCTTATTTTCAATTTTTTTCCCCCACTTTCAAACTTCCCGCTGGCTCCGCCCCCCTGCGACGCAGCTGCTCGTAAGGGACGGAACCCGGTAGTCGGCAGCCGCCGGAGGACACAGCGGGGATCGTGGACCAGGTAAGACCTGTACGCTGTATTCCCGAGTGTGACTCGGGGTTACCGCTTTGTTAACCCCGATCCACACTTGGGAATACCAATGGCAACGCGCGGAAAAACGCCCCAAAGAAGCTCCTGTACTTCTTTGGGCGTAGGGCGTTTTGCAGCGCATTCCTACGCGCTGAAATACGCCCAGGTAGGAACCATGCCCATAGGAAAGTATGGGATTTCACTTGCTGGGGGGTTTACAGCGCGTCGATCAGTGCTGTAAAACGCCCAGGTGTGAACCAGGCATAAAGGTCTTTGATCGTGCCCAGACGATCAGAAGTGATACATTTCAGGCAGAGATACATTGTACCTCTTGTATCTCTTTGCAAAACAAAGAGCAGAGAGGTGACTCACTCTGCTACCTCTGCTATTTTCAGCTGTCAAATACGGGATTGCTATTTAGTGATCCCGTATTTGTATGCAACGGCTTCATTCTTTCATTAATGAATGCCTCAATATGGACCCATCCATTAATGACTAGTAACCTCTGAGAATCAGCGGTTACCGGCATTACAGAGCCTTAAATAACTCGTCACATACAGTGTACGTGGTCAGCCATATAGGCACAAAGTGCCGGGACGTACAGTGTACGTCTCCCGTCACGAAGGGGTTAATATTAATTGGGCCCTGGGCAAGATTGCGCTATGGGCCCCCACAACTTTCCTGCCTGCATCACCCGACCCCCTACTTTCTGAACCAGACCCCCGTATCCACTTACACCCTAAAAGAAATGAAAAAAATTAAATATCTACATTTCTATAGTTCAGGGCAATAAGGCAACAGACTCAGGACTCTGAAAGGCAATAGTAGTAGTGATGGTGGTCAGCTGCATGAAAGCCTGGCACACAGGCCTGTTCTCTGAGCACTGCATACTCAAAATAATGGAAACTCATCACACCTAGCACTGATGTTGCTCTCTATGCCCTGCACACAGCCCCCATCCCCCCCAGGCCGGGCTCCCCTTCCCATCCCCAGTATCATCCTTTGCCTGCCGGGGGGTAGAGATGAGCCCAGCTCCAGCTGCTCCCAGCACTCACGGATCGGCGGAGGCTCCTTCCCCGTCAGGCCGCTCGGCTCTCTACCGGCTCCAGCCACGTGTCATCAATACTAAGGTGTACGTTTAATAAAACTAGCTTTATCACGAGTTAACTTTACTCAGCAGATCTCTTTGTTTTTCTCGGCTGCACAGAGGCTGTTTAATAACCTGCGAAAAGAAAACTTATCACACGAAACAGCTGTCAAAGGCTGAGATAAGTCGTCAAGGTGATCAGTAGAGAAAGCAATGTGGGGAATGTATTCTGAGCTGCACAATGACATCCTTTGTGATAATCTACAATCCTCCTGACAGGATCATAGGTTTACTCTGCCAAACCACCCAATAACAATATTAAAAAGCACCGCTAAAGCAAAGTGCAACAGTTATTTCTCTGTTAAAATGAAAATTGCTAAAAAGCAGGATTTACATGTTCCGATTTTTTCAGCATGTACTAGTACAAAAACATGAATCAAACTGAATGAAAAAGTTAAACATTCTAATGGGGCACTCTGATGGAGCCTAGCAATGTAAGTGGGCACTCTGACACATGCTGGAAATTAGAATGTTTGGCGTCCATGAAAAAAGCCTGCTGTCCCGAGATAGGTGCATCAGCACTGTGTGTGTGCAAAGACACTAGCAGCAGGTATTAATGCATCATAAACGGCGGACCATGGTGGCGAAATGGTCTTACAGACTGTTATGTGTGGAGTGCAATGTTCACTGCAACTGCCTCAAAAACATGCTCCCCAGACATCCTTCAAGCTTTATTTGGTGGGCCTGTTTCTGAGGGAGACTGAGCCATCAACAACAAGCCCTAAGGTCACATGACCTTACTGAACTGTACCTCACACTACACAGATACAGTGAGGGGACTTGAAACTGCCACTCTCATAAGGGAAGGGGGGCATTAAGACAGACCCCCCTCCTTTTCCCTCTCAAGGCTGTGACACACTGCAGGCGAAGCGAAAAAAATGAACCTTCCACTTCGCACCGCAGCTTGTCTACACTGTAGCTTGTCCGGGCACAGCGGAGCTCGGGATCGCCAGCAGCGGCGGCAACGGAGGGGGGGCCGCACAAATGCACGCATATTACAAGTAATCGTGCGTCTCTACAGACGTCTGAACGCTTGTATGTGAACAGCCATCGCTGGCTGTTTGCATTCAAAGCCGATTTCCCGTTCGTGCGCAGGGCGGGTTAGGACATTTAAAAACGCCCACCCGCATTCCGTCCGCTTAACCTCTTGCCGTCCGCCCGTATGAAATATTTTTTGTTGATTATGAAAAAAGGCCTTTATCACCAGGTCTGACAGGGTGCTAAATCAAGGGTACTTTGCACAATACTTATCCAGTGATAAAGCTGTTCTCTACTTTTCTCCCTTTATTAAACAGGTACATTCCATTACTTTGTGTACTTATAACCAGGATGAGAAGAGGTGAGATATTTCAGTTCCTACCTGACTTATCACGGGTTATTAAACAGAATTTTCTAGACTTTTCACTTTGCTAAGGTGAGAAAAGCCTTCTCACTGCTTATCACACTCTTTCACAGTTTATTAAACGTACACCATATGTTGGGAAATGGTTTTTTGCACCTCCGGAGGAGAACAAGTTAAATGGGTACCATGAGGACCTCTAGTGGCCGCTTGTTACCATTAAAGATCAGTGGAAGTGGCTATAGGTCAAATCCTTCATTAAAGGAGAAGTACGGGGTTAGGCCTTTTCCCCATAGTTCTCCCTAGGTTAACGAGAGGACACAAACCAGCGTCCTCCCGTCACCCTAAGCTCACGGTATACTGAGACGCCGCAGCGGATCACGACAATTATGTCTGTCTGGATCCACCCAGCTGCGTGACTGACAGCTGGCTCTGCCTATCTAGAGGCAGAGCCAGCTGTACCCGCCCCCTCCCCCGTCCGTTCCGCCAGTCAGCGCTGGTGGATCGGAGCGGGGAGGGGGGAATCCAGCCCCTCCCCTGTCACGGCAGAGAGCTGTGACAGGATCGAGAGGTGAGCGAACGCCGGTATGTGTTCGCTCACTTCCCGATCTACTGAGCCGACCTGTGACAGTCTCATTGTCACAGGTCGGCTAGAACTATGAGGTGAGTGAAAAGCCCCTCCCCCCTCATAGTTCTCCTTTAACCCCACAAGGACCCTTTCGCTGCCAAGTCCTTTTATTTTTCGTTTTTGCACTCGTTATAATCCACATTTTAGGCCTGAAATTTACTTCAACCCCCCACACATTATATATTTTCTGAAAGCTAAGACCCTGTAGAATTAATGGCGGCAGTTGCAAATTTTTATGTTGCAGGATATTAGCGCAACTTATTATCAAACCTAAACATTTAGTGAAAAATGCACTGAAATTAAATTGAATGCCCCAAAACACAAAATACACACTTTTTTTGTAAAATACACAAAATTAGTTTACGAGTGCTGAGCTTGCCTACTAGGCTTGGTGCTCTCATTCTACTCTAGACCGATCCCTAAGGCTTGGTGCTCTCATTCTACTCTAGACCGATCCCTAAGGCAGGGTGCTCTCATTCTGCTCTAGACCAATCCCTAAGGCTTGGCGCTCTCATTCTACTCTAGACCGATCCCTAAGGCACGGTGCTCTCATTCTACTCTAGACCGATCCCTAAGGCTTGGCGCTCTCATTCTGCTCTAGACTGATCCCTAAGGCACGGCGCTCTCATTCTGCTCTAGACCGATCCCTAAGGCATGGTGCTCTCATTCTGCTCTAGACTGATCCCTAAGGCATGGTGCTCTCAGCCTGCTCTAGACTGATCCCTAAGGCTTGGTGCTCTCATTCTGCTCTAGACCGATCCTTATGGCATGCTGCTCTCATTCTGCTCTAGACTGATCCTTATGGCATGGTGCTCTCAGCCTGCTCTAGACTGATCCTTATGGCATGGTGCTCTCAGCCTGCTCTAGACCGATCCCTAAGGCTTGGTGCTCTCATTCTGCTCTAGACCGATCCCTAAGGCTTGGCGCTCTCATTCTGCTCTAGACTGATCCTTATGGCATGGTCCTCTCATTCTGCTGTAGACTGATCCTTATGGCATGGTGCTCTCAGCCTGCTCTAGACTGATCCTTATGGCATGGTGCTCTCATTCTGCTCTAGACTGATCCTTATGGCATGGTGCTCTCATTCTGCTCTAGACTGATCCTTATGGCATGGTGCTCTCAGCCTGCTCTAGACCATTCCCTAAGGCTTGGCGCTCTCATTCTTTTACACTATACTACAACACTTTCTCAGGGACTCCATCAGCGCTCCACCTAGGCAATAGAGAGCTGCCATACCATAGTATAGAGTGCAGCCTCCCGACCACCCCATTAGCAGAATCACACTGTAACAAAGCAAGGATGAAAATGACGGCCCCAGAGCTCGCTGATCAACAATGAACATTATATGCATTTCTGTTCTGACAGGTTCACTTTATACAAGTTTTACCAGACACAGGAAATGGGGGAAAATGAACACTCGCACTTTGCATTTACCAAACATCCATTTATTTTCCTCCATACGCAGGAAGAAAGTCCGGGGCTCCCGCTCAAATAATTACTTTAAAAAGATGATCAACATGAAAATAAATAGGACACTCGGGTTGGGGATGACGGAGCGACTGCACCAGAATTGATAAAAAAAACAAACAAAAAACCCTTCGATCCTAAAGTCTGCCAACTACCAAATCAATGTCTGGTCAATGGCAAAGGATCATGGGAATCGGAAGTTGGCAGCGGTATGAATTTCATCTCTTGAAAATGATTTAAAAAAAAACATGTTTGGTCATGAAATAAATAGCTCCTCCCACTGAAGGACGCTGGACACCGGAGGTGCTTTGGTTGGTAGTTGCAGAGATATTATCTCTAATATTATCACCCTCCTTCATTCGAGAACACAAATATTGTACAAGACGCCGCCGCTGCTGCTGGCATGGCATCGCCTCAGCCCCGACGGATCTTCCAACACCGGCCCGTGATCGCTGGAGTCCCAGATGAGGGGACTGACTAGCGCTGGGCAGTCAACACCACCGTTAACCGCTGGCAGGGAATGTCTATATTAGTTTATTGAATATCAGACCCCCATAGGGGGAGAAGAGATGAAGAAGCTGCAGGCGGGTCAGAGACCAGCATGCTCTTCTCTGTAGTGACCCCGTGTCCAGAGACGTAAGGGGGATGTGGTTCGGGAGAATCCATCCGGCGGGTCCAGGGAACCGAGCCGGAGATCACTGCTGAAATAATGACGGCAGAGCTTCTGCGCAGCCTCCGAGGATCGATTCTTCAAGCACCGGGCGAGGTTTCTTCTGGAATAAGGAGGGAAGGTTCCGGATGTGAACTTCTTTCCGAAACTGCTCGCCAAGAGGTTTCTACAATGAGAAGGAACGCTATTATTACAGAAAGCGACATCGCAATCATGGAGGTGGACATATCTATTAACCAGCCAATCAGTAGCAGAAGGGACTGAGATGTCTATTAAACACAAGTGACAGCCATCAGTAATATATGGAGGCACAAACTTTTATCACGATGTGCAAGTCTGAAAATTCAGTGACTTTCAACTGTTATACATTTAGAGCGGACACTAAAAGGGAGATGGCTACTACATTTATTCAGCAAAACTTCCTTTGGGCGCCGCAATTAAACTAGTTGCACTTAGTTACTAGGGGCCACGATCAGAGCCAAGCCCATGACATCTGCCACTACTGGGCACTCAGACACTCTTTAATGGACAGAAGGATTGTAGGTATGGGGCATTGGTCTTGGGGGGGACCTGGAAACCTTTGGCCTAGGGGGGCGAAACAAACAGATTGGTGGCCATGGGGAAAGGTTGCCATTCCTATAGGGCATAGCTTATTATGAAGTCCGTATATACCTTGCCGCACTCCTTACCGGATATCCCAACAATAATGGGTGCTTGTAATGACTGTGGATGGCACAGCTCAGGATACAGTAACAAACATAGATGTCATCAGCACGAAAGTTTTCTTTCAGTGCAAAACCATTTTATTGATAGCTGTCATCAAGACAAGAGATGTCTGGGCCACACAGGGTCTCCTTCATCAGGCTCAATAATTAGCTCAATATGAAACCCCTTAACATTTTCCACAATGATCAAAGTTTGAATAAAAATGTATCCAATCGGGGCCAGCAGCCCAACATATGGTATAAGTACTGGCCCAGGGTACAAATATGGGCCTGTAATAGTGGAACATACACCGAGATGTGGAAATGGTAGCATACATTAAATATTTTAAACTAATACAAAAATCACAAAAATTCCAGCCCAGAACCTGCCCCCATCCCTGCTTACCCCGATACACCCGGAGATGAGTCGGCGAAAGTGATCCTTCCTCTTCTTCTCCGATGCCTTCTGGCCCGAGGAGAGAAGTTTGGTGTCAAACTGCTGCAAGGATTCCAGCTGGACCTCTGGGACTTGTTCTATCACCAGACGCAGCTCCGGAAAGCGTGGACGCTTGTGAAGAGGAGAGGGAAGGGTAAGAAATTGTATATCACATCCAATACTAAAATACATATACATATACACACACACACATATATATATATATATATATATATATATATATATACATA
>NW_017306478.1:45779-46475 GCF_000935625.1 Nanorana parkeri | reverse complement strand
ATATATATATATATACACATATAGGTCATTTCCTGGAATAAAATGATAGCACTCTACAAGCACTTTATTGGACGGTTCCTGACAAGAAAGGAAAGCAGAGGGAGGCGTCATTGTGATTCTTACCAGAGCTTCATAAACCTGGAACGACAGGCTCACCAGGGAGGCATTACAGGCTTCATGCTGACCGTGTGTCTGAAGACCGTGCAGAATATTTGTGAAGAAACAAAGAGCAGCTTCTGAGGGCAGAGAACCGGAGATCACCTACATGGGGACAGTGATCAACATCAGCAACACGTAGTATGCAGCTAGGAGGAGCAAGAAGAGCTCCAAAGAGGTGAGAGACTATCGGAAGAAAGGCACACAACTGAATATACTAGGGATTCACCAATGCCATTTTTTTTAAGGATCGGGTACCGATATTTTTTCTTGGTACTTGCCGATACAGAGTACCGGTTCCCCGATTATTAGGAAGTCGGGCGGCGGATAATGACCTGTCACCCTGCTTCCTGATTGCCTGTGAAGCCAGTGTTCTAGCAAAAGGACACCGGCTTCAGAGGCTGCCTGACCAATCAGGAAGCAGGGCAGTGAGTCATGAGGTGCCGCCAGGCTGCTTAGCAACACGTGACGCCGGCTCCCTAGCCAATCAGGAAGCCAGGCGGCACATTACCCGCTTCCCGGCATCCTGATTGGCTAGGA
>NW_017306478.1:38864-45101 GCF_000935625.1 Nanorana parkeri | reverse complement strand
TGGTAAGGAAGCCAGGCTGCATAGCAACACGTGAAGCCGGCTTCCAAGCCAATCAGGAAGCCGGGTCATAACCCACCAGCCGGCTTCCTGATTGGGAAGGAAGCCGGCTCCATGCTCCCTCTGATGGGATGTTCCGGTATTGGAGGTAAATATCGGGGCATTTGAGTACTTGCACAAATACTCGGCATCGGCACCGATAACGATACTACTATCAGTATCTGTGGATCCCTAGTATATACATAGTGTACATGGAAACCATAGATATTAGTTCTACTGCATTTAAAACTTAATAGGTCAAAGGTGTCACAGAGTATCCTCCTCTCTTCTTCTCTAGGATCCAGATACAGGAAGGAGAGAAGGATGAGAGAGAACATGAGAGATAAAAGAGTGATGGGGAGAAATCAGGAGAACACGAAGGGACCCGAGAGTGTCAAAAGTCTGTAAATGGGCCACAACTCGGGAACACATTGAGGATCCTGGGGGCTCCATACCTGTTTTAGCAGGGGCCAGCACAGCTGAGTAGCGGCTTTCTGACAGGCTGGTGTGTCCATCCAGACAAGGGGGCTGAAGGCACTGATCAGTAAAGGGGAGGACACCTCCTGGAAAAAAAAAAAGTGTCAACATGATTCCATGAAGTACATTTTGTTCCAGTTCCTAGTCTGGGTTCCAAAACTCATATTTACTGTATGTATATATATATATATATAAACACTGCTCAAAGATGCATTCTTACTGTCCTGCAAACTTGCACCACAACCTCCTTAGTATTCACAATCTATGACCATCACCACCACCCAAAGACAACTTCTCTTGTGCTGCACCTTCCTCCTCAACACTCTTTTATCCAATCAGAGCATCCTCTGCCACACATCCAGAGACGGTGAACATCCACGCAGATTGGCCAATCGTCACCCATCACTTCAGTTCTATTACACTTAAAGACTCAGCTTGGGGTACTAAGAGATTGAATTGCTCTCTGCCCAAATGATCGGCACTCACCTCGCTCGACATCAGAAACTTGCCAAGTTCGGTTAACTCCAGAGATCCTGGTAATGGCACTTCAAGATTCATCATCTCCTCATCTGCTGGAGAGCACAAACCGGTGATCAAAAGGAACAATAAAATAATCCCCGGTGATCCTGGCATGAAGCTACTTCCTGACCAGGCTCTGCCCCGTCTCCCAATTGTGCTTCTGCCTGGTCATCCTGTCACACGGACTTCCGATGGAGACAACAAGTGGATACTCCAACACACGTCACACAGACATGGTCCACCGTTATCATCGGGAAACTCATCCTGACATACTGTATGTGCACACACACTTTACAAGTTCTTTATAAATGTAGTTCATTCCGTGTCCTCTTACCCTCTGCTTCAGCCTGATTCACACCACGCAGTCCGTCCACCTCCACTTTGTTTGCGCTTTGCTCGGAGGTTTTCTTGGACACGCAGCAACTAACTGGTGTCATACAGAGAACAGGAGAAGAGGGAGACCTTAATAACACAGACCTCACCAGTCCCATTTGTCTTTCTGTTACGAGTATCTAAGAACATACCAAGCAGATCCACCATCTCTCTGGTCAGCAGCCGTGCCAACTCGATTTCCAGGATCTCTGAAGATTCTGTGTTTACTTCTGCGTAATCTTCTCCTCTGCTGAAGACCAAACGTTATTCCTCAGCCAAAATAAGGCAGCCATTTCCCACAATCAGACAAACCCATCCTTCTCCATCTCTCCCCTCCGCCCACTCATCTCCATCTCTCCCCTCCGCCCACCCTTCTCCATCTCCCTCCTCCGTCCACTCATCTCCATCTCTCCCCTCCGTCCACTCATCTCCATCTCTCTCCTCCGTCCACTCATCTCCATCTCTCTCCTCCGTCCACTCATCTCCATCTCTCTCCTCCGTCCACTCATCTCCATCTCTCTCCTCCGTCCACTCCTCTCCATCTCTCTCCTCCGTCCACCCTTCTCCACCTCTCTCCTCCGCCCACCCTTCTCCACCTCTCTCCTCCGCCCACCCTTCTCCCTCCTCCATTTCTCTTATCAATTCATCTCCATCTCTCTCCCCCATCCATCCTCTCCTTTGTACTTTTCTTCCATCCCTCTCCCCCATACACCCATGTTGCCCGCTCCTCCCCTATTCACTCTTTCTCCATCCATTCTCATACCCATCCTCATGCCCCTATCCATTCATTATCCCCAAGCCTATTCCATGTCTGCTGTGTGTACTGACCTTGTCAACCATTTCTGTGACAATCTCTGGAAGAGACAAAAGAGAATACCATTAAAACTAACGTTTTTGGTCAAATTCAGACTGTGATAGGACAGAAGGTGAACAGAGTCCTCTTACCTGGTGCAGGAAGTTCAGCAGTGGACCCATGATGGGACATATAAGGCTCTCGTACTTCTCTGGAGGACAGGACAGGATAAGCGGCTTCACAAACAGACGTGCGGGAAGGCGTTAAGGAAAGTGACCGTGTCTTGGCAAAGCCCATGTACTAATTCTTCTACATCACTCAGAGGCTCCTCTTCCCATGCTGGCTTTCCACTGCTGTGCCTTGTCTATCAGCCCTCTGTAAATCTCCTCACCCCTCTGTGCCATCTATATCATCCCATAAACCTCCTCTGTGCCATCTATATCACCCCTCTATAAACCTCCTCACCCCCTCTGTGCCATCTATATCACCCCTCTACAAATATCCTCACCCCTCAGTGCCATCTATATCACCCCTCTATAAACCTCCTCAGCCCCTCAGTGCCATCTATATCACCCCTCCACAAATCTCACCCCTCAGTGCCATCTATATCACCCCTCTATAAACCTCCTTACCCCCTCAGTGCCATCTATATCACCCCTCTGTAAACCTCCTTACCCCCTCTGTGCCATCTATATCACCCCTCTACAAATCTCCTCACCACTCAGTGCCATCTATATCACCCCTCTATAAACCTCCTCACCCCCTCAGTGCCATCTATATCACCCCTCAATAAACCTCCTTACCCCCTCTGTGCCATCTATATCACCCCTCTGTGCCATCTATATCACCCCTCTATAAACCTCCTAAATTTCTGCTGTAACATAATATGGTGGATATTTTATCTGAGTGACTTCTTATAACAGAGACACGGTCACTTTGCCCTGCGTGGACAGGGTGTCGATGTCTCTTTGATGCTCAGTGAATTGTATTTGATATCCCCATACATGTATAAATGACGATGTGCCCTTGTACGTGAACAAATGGCTTACATTGAAAATAGAAAAAAAACACAAAAAAAACCGCAGCTGACTTAAAATGTAAGTACTAATGCCCCAATGATTGATGTCTTTGAATAGATTGTCACATCACTAAGAGGTTTGTTTGGACAAACCATGTACACTTAGTACACAGAAACACCTAATCAATACACCGGCTGGCGATTGAAAATCCTTTTCCCACACCAGATTGTTATATTGCACAATTATTACCGAGGTAGTGACTACCGAGATTTACAATTCTTTCACAGTAGAATCTGAACTTAGTAACTTCTTCACGTCCTATAGAGCACACATATTCCATTTTATTTATATTTGTCGAGACCGAGCGCAACTCACTTGCGATATAATAACTAATGCCCCAGACCCTCCCCATCCGCCCTCCATGCCACACATCAGGGCCAAATTCCATCCCTGTTCTCTGAAGGATATGCAGCATGACTCGCAGGCGGAAGTCCGGCACATTGCTGAGATTGCAGAAAGCCGAATTAACCAGACGAACTGCCAAGTCCGGAATAGAATAAAAGTCCTGCGACAGGGACGGTCCGAGGTTTCCCAAGGTCTGGTAGCTGAAATGGGAAGAGATTAATAAGAACTCCGACTTCGGGGACATAAAATGCAGCCGAGGCAGAGCAGGACTCACCAGCTGTCAAACATGGAGCAGAAGAAGCCCTGCATCCTCTCCTCTGTACTCCGGTACACGGGGATGTCATATGTGTCCAGGATAGGCTGCGTCAACCCTACAAGTGGAATACAACATCAGGGAGTGGAAAGACGCATGCATATCTCTGCAAACAACTATCACAGGCCACGCTACTTACCCAAGATGCACTTCTTCTCCATCTCCATCATGTCCAAACACTTGGCATAGAAATCACCCATCCTCTGGACAACCTCAGGAAGGTACAGATTGTTGAACGTCCTAAGAAGGGGGAAAAAAAACATTTCTGATTAATTCCTCTCTTGTGGCTCTGGGAACACACATTTGCTCTGTAATTAACCTCAATGTACCATTCAATTCAGGGCTCCAGCTCCCCTATTCATTTCTATAGCACTTGGTGAGAGAATGATCCACAGTTTTGGCTGCAGTTTGCCTTTAAAAAAAGGTACAAGCTCCAGGTTGCCATCCTCATCTACACTTCACTACTATGTGACTCGATGACCTAGAACAGGGGTAGCCAAACTTCAGCAAGACTGACATCCACAGGCATGACTTCCAGAGGCAGAGGCATGATTTGTAGTTTTACCACAGCTGGAGGGCCAAGGTTTGGCTACCCTGGTCCTAGAACCATCATGCAGGAAAGATGTCCCTGACTGTACACAAGGAAGAATGGGAGCAAACCTACCGCACCAGGGAGAAGATGCTGTCCAGAAGTTTGAGCACCTGCTGACTGCAGGGGTTGCGGTAAATGGGGTTTCCATCTGGGGTGTAGCCAACAACAAATCCACCAGCTTTTGCTGCCTCAGGATCACTGGGCCATCGGGCTCTTCGCAGCACCCCTTCCACCGCAAAAAAGCAGAAACCCAGCTGTCAAAAAAAAAAAATACGCACATAGTGAGGGTGAGATGATCATAGAGGGACACTGATGAGATATATAAGAGAGGCGGGTCATCAAGTTCATGACAGCGGTGTCATCATAAGCTCATCATTCGAAGAAAGATGCCAGTACATAGGTGGATAATGAGGGAGGAGGTGAACCAGAGGTGAATAACTGATGGGGTACAGGGAATCCAGAGGTGAATAATTTAGGGGAGCACCTAACATGGATTGTGGTACCATACTGCAAAGGAAAATCTACTCTTTCCATTTATATTCAATTCAAAGCATTCAATACTGTAGGGTGCTTTCTGCGGACAAAATATTGATCCACTGTGACCCAACCAATAAACTGCCCCCATGCCAAGTGTGTGAGCGGTCCATGATAACAGAGGTTCCTCCAAAAGCATGCAGACATAAAAAAAAAAAAAAAAGTTGGGCTGGTAATGATTAAAATTTTCGTGTTCGATTAATCGAATTTTTGTATTAAGCGATTAATCGACTAATTTCAATTATAACGCACATACAGATCCAACTACTTTTAGCTGATCTGCTTGCATTGCAACTCTGCATTAGTCAGTGGTAAATGTGGTATACACTACATACAATCAGCCATTGGACAGCTCCTGCCCAGCCCTCCACTGACGTCACCCTGCGTATCTATCGCACTGTTCACTGGCAGTGAGACACAGCAAGTCTGACCGCAGCCGAGCGGTCTCCTCGCCTCAGCCTGGCCAGCCGAGACCTTAAAACTCCGCTTGTGACTCTTTTTTAAATCAGATAGTTTTTATTAAACAATTTTCAAGCAAACAAAAAAAAACAGTGCAAAGGAAAACAGGTCAAAACCAACATTAAGTAAAATAACGTAAAAAAGGTGTACATACAACAGCCCGCTTGTGACTCTTTACAGAGACATCCTTTGGCACCGGGATTACACACAGTTCATAACCTCTTTTTTTACCTATGACCCGGGCTTCCTGATAGGCGCCCGTCTCTGCAGGGAAACACCACTCCTCATCGGTTACCATTGGAGGCATCTATTCATCTCATACAACAGTGAGTCATTTCACCCATTTTTTAACCATTCAAATCTTTCCAGTGCCTATCTAGCCTTATGCCAATGTTGCCATGCATAAATACCCATACATGTGAAATTATATGTATACCTAAAGAGCAGTAGCGCTTCTCTGTTCTGTTTTCTATTTTGGGAGTAGATACAGGCAGCATCATGAGCCTATTTGGTTAATGATGTCCTCCAGAATGCCCAGTATGTTGGTTAACATCGAGCAGTTAGCCGGGGACTATTATATGTGATGGAAGTAGTGTGGGCATTGCAAACTTACCGGCCCAAGTGGCTCCGTCGGCTAACGAAAGGAAGAGGTGGGGGGGGGAGTCTGGTGACGTCACGGACATCGACGTCACCGGACTCCTCCCCCCTTCCCTTCGTT
>NW_017306478.1:28357-36363 GCF_000935625.1 Nanorana parkeri | reverse complement strand
AAAAAAAAAAAAAAAAAGTTGGGCTGGTAATGATTAAAATTTTCGTGTTCGATTAATCGAATTTTTGTATTAAGCGATTAATCGACTAATTTCAATTATAACGCACATACAGATCCAACTACTTTTAGCTGATCTGCTTGCATTGCAACTCTGCATTAGTCAGTGGTAAATGTGGTATACACTACATACAATCAGCCATTGGACAGCTCCTGCCCAGCCCTCCACTGACGTCACCCTGCGTATCTATCGCACTGTTCACTGGCAGTGAGACACAGCAAGTCTGACCGCAGCCGAGCGGTCTCCTCGCCTCAGCCTGGCCAGCCGAGACCTTAAAACTCCGCTTGTGACTCTTTTTTAAATCAGATAGTTTTTATTAAACAATTTTCAAGCAAACAAAAAAAAACAGTGCAAAGGAAAACAGGTCAAAACCAACATTAAGTAAAATAACGTAAAAAAGGTGTACATACAACAGCCCGCTTGTGACTCTTTACAGAGACATCCTTTGGCACCGGGATTACACACAGTTCATAACCTCTTTTTTTACCTATGACCCGGGCTTCCTGATAGGCGCCCGTCTCTGCAGGGAAACACCACTCCTCATCGGTTACCATTGGAGGCATCTATTCATCTCATACAACAGTGAGTCATTTCACCCATTTTTTAACCATTCAAATCTTTCCAGTGCCTATCTAGCCTTATGCCAATGTTGCCATGCATAAATACCCATACATGTGAAATTATATGTATACCTAAAGAGCAGTAGCGCTTCTCTGTTCTGTTTTCTATTTTGGGAGTAGATACAGGCAGCATCATGAGCCTATTTGGTTAATGATGTCCTCCAGAATGCCCAGTATGTTGGTTAACATCGAGCAGTTAGCCGGGGACTATTATATGTGATGGAAGTAGTGTGGGCATTGCAAACTTACCGGCCCAAGTGGCTCCGTCGGCTAACGAAAGGAAGAGGTGGGGGGGGGAGTCTGGTGACGTCACGGACATCGACGTCACCGGACTCCTCCCCCCTTCCCTTCGTTAGCCGACGGAGCCACTTGGGGAAGGGGGGATGAGTCCGGTGACCTCGATGTCCGTGACGTCACCGGATCTCTGACGGAACTCCCGGTAGCCGGCGGAGCGGTGAGTACCGATCAAAAAAAGTTTAATCGATCAAAAAAATTAACTATTAAATCGAGGAATTAATCGTTAATTTTCGCAGCCCTAAAAAAAAAAAGTGAGTGTTTTGGGTCAAAGCAGACCCTGGGTCACATAGGACATTCACCTAGCAGTGGGCCATACTGGACAGCGGATGCTAGCCTGGCAGCGGGTCATAGCGGATAGTGGGCATTATTCTGGCAGCGGGTCATAGCGGACAATGGGCATTAACCTGCCAGTGGGTCATAGCGGACGGCAGGCACTCACCTGAGAGCGGTTGGTCTGGCAAGGTCCCTCCTCTTCCTCTAGTCCTTTCAGGATTTTAGCTCCAACATAAGAAATTAATTCATCTGGGGAGGATATGGCTCTGTGAGGACAGAATTTCAATGAATCGTCAGGACCTTCAACCATATATTATACAGAATATGATCTCTGTACATGGAGCCCTCTCTCACCTTTGTGTTTCCGGGGATGACCAGACGGAGGTGGCCGGACTCAGCAGCTGCGCCAGGAACTCTTGCTGCTTCTCATAATTGTTGAAGTGGTTGCTTATCATCACCTGGACTTCCAGCATGGAATATTTCTCCATCTGACTGAGATGCTCGTTCATAAATAGGAGCATGGCTTGGGTGCTCAGGAGGTTGAAGTGAGGCTGAAGGGATGATGATTTGGAAGGTTAGCAGAACATGTCATAGGCCTGCAGCGTGCCGGTCCAGAAACGGGCTACTATATGTTGGGTCATGTGATAAACCACAATACATGTGCCCATTACAAAGCTTTGCCAACCCCCTCCCCCATAGTCAGTCTGCATAGACCACCTTTATTCAAACAGGGTGCCAGGGCAGCTTGGGGGGCCTTCAAAATTTTTGCTAAATGGGGGGACACCGATGTGAATGGGGCTACTAAAGTATAGGGAGGTCTCTGACATGAAGGGGAAACTCCACGTTACCTTTGTTTTGGTTTCTTGCATGGGGTCCCCCTTTAAAATCCATACCAGACCATTGTCCAGGATAAGGCTTTAGTATTGATTACAACAACCATGTCATTTTTTTTGCAGTTTTACATTTTTTACTGGGGTGCCTCAAAACTTTGCATACATTAAAAGGTGCCATGAATACAAAAAAAAAAAAAAAAAAAAAAGGTTGGGAAATGCTGGGATAGAAAACATAAAAAAAAAAAAAAAAGGTTGGGAAATGCTGGGATAGACCACACAGACATACCAGAACTATATGGTTTCATCATGTGATAAGCCATAATACAGGTACATAGCCAGGTCACAATGTGCCCATTACAAAGCTGTGCCAACCCTCGCCCACTCCCATGTCCACATGGACCACTCCGACTTACCAGAACCAGATCTGGAGAATCACGGCAAATCTTGATAATAGAAGAGCAGGCATGGCGGCGGACGGCCTTCACCGGGCGGGTTCGGGGACCCTGAGAGAGAAGAACAGTCCTGAATGGCTACGTGGGAATATTACAGAGATGAGACAAATATGTGATCACTGTACACATGTAAATACAAAAGGGTGTAGAGCAAGGGTTCTCAACCTGTGTAACCTCAGGACACACATTTGTCCTTGGTCTTTAACTCACGACCCAAGTTGCACTGCAATGGAACGCACGGCATTAGGATACTGCACGTTCCAGTGTGGGCGTACGGACTGTGGGTGGGAGGTGCATTTGGGGTACTATTCAATTGAAAAGGCAATGCAACACATCTCTCACACCAGATTGCATGGTAGCAACTACCATGCATTCTGGTGTGGGAGGTGTGTTGGTACAGTGCAATAATCTCACGGTACTATGTGATTAATGCACTGTACTAGTGTGAACAGGCCCTCAAAAACAATGACATACATACACAATCTCACACACACTCCATACTCCCAGAGACAGCTGCATAATGGGATTTGTAGATTCACCACAGCTGGGAGGGCTGGAGTTTGCCCACCCATGGCCTATGCTTTTGGTAACAGCAGGGAGATCAGAAGCAGCTGGGTTTTCGCAGTTTCTAATGAGCTGAGACCCCAATGATGCTCTGTGTAGCTTGAGATCATAAGATCTTTGTCTCATGGTAACGCCATGAGCAGTAACACCGGGGAGATCAGGAGCAACCTCATGAGATCTTTGCCTACGCTTTATGTAACAACAGGGAGATCGGGAGCAGACGTGTTTTTGCAGTTTCTAATAAGCTGAAGCTCCAATAATGCTCTGTGTAGCCTGAGACCAGGAGATCATTTCCTAGGCTTTAAGTCACATGAGGGAGATCAGAAGGTGCAGTGTTTTTGCAGTTTCTAATGAGCTGAAACGCCCACAATGCTCTGGGTAGCCGGAGATCATAAGATCTTTGCCTAGGCTTGGAGTCACATGAAGAAGCTCAGAAGCAGCAGTGTATTTGATTCATGTCAGGAAAGAGGAACCTTAAATCATTGATAACAATGATAATATTGCGATCCGGCAATGCAGAAAGGAGCCTCAATGATTCTGGTGAAGTGTGAGTTTTAATAAGGGGGTCCACTGTCGCCCCAACCCCCCCGTTAAGAAGGACCCGTTCATCTCCATCAGCACTATGAGCAGATTGGGTAAAGCATCCGAACACAAGAAAAATACTAACTGTTATAATACCGACTCAGAGCTACAGAGAGCGATATAAATCAAAATTTGACATGGTCATTACCTTATGATTCAGCTCAAAGGTGACGGCGGAGAATAGCTGTGAACATAGAAGAGGACGGGGTTAATAAGAATCAGAAATCCTCCCAATAAAAAGGAACTTCACCCTTATCGTAGAGATGACAACAAAGACACCTTTAGAAATGTTTAGTGATGACAATCTACACACACATACTTCTAGATAATTGCCGGCTTTGCATTCTTTGCAGACCTTGGTTCTCTTTTCTTTCCCAGGCTTCTGGCAGTGACCATTTTAACTAAGGGCAACCTACTAGATCTCCCTTTACTTCCTGGAACTCAGGCACGTGACTAGGACATGTGACCACGTACATCATCTCAGGGGAGGAAAAATGTCTTTCCCTGAGATCTCGTGAGATTATAGATGAGATTTCCCAGCAATGATCTGCACAGGTTGCATCACTAATGCCCAAGAGGACCAGGAAGTGGAAAAAAAATAAAATAATTGTAAGTAAAAGAAACATTTTTTAACTAATGAATGGGAGATGATTTCATATCAGAGCTGCATGAGGTGGTGATTTTTTTTAGTGAAAGAGGGTAAACGATCAGTACCCCAAAAAGTCCATAGACAACGCTTTAAAAGTCCCCACAGGTCATCAGTTTAGAGATACCCAAAAATACTGGCCATAGAATTATTGCTCTCACTCCGGCGTGCGCGGCGATATCCAACATGTGTAGCGCGTTCGTCATTTTCATACGTAGGCGCACCCGACGCCTACGCGCGTGCTCGCGGGGGACTTTAAAACAAATTTTACATATATTTTAGATTTATTTTATTTAATGTTAATTATAAAAACTGTTTCTTTTTTTTTAACTACAATTGGCATCACATAGGGGGGCTCACAAGCCCCCCATGTGATAGCAGATGGTGGTGACAGGTACTCTTTAAGGTGATGCGGGGGGTCCAAAAGACCCCTAGTGTCACATTTACACTCCAAATAAGCTATTAGGGTGCAGATCGCACTTCAATAGCTTATAGCTGGGCTTCCGGAGCCCAGAACTGACAGCCCAGGGACCGGAAGTAATGCAATCTGCATCGCTCCCGGTCCCATAGAACGGGGAGGGGAGGTTCGTCCATCTCCTCCCCAGCTCCCTGCCGACACCAAAGAAGCTGGTCCCGGGCCGTAGGAGGGGCAACGGAGCTCGGGAAGGCAGGGGGTGTCTGGCGGCCCCTTCATGGGACTGTAGAAGCGATCTGGTGACAGCTGAGTCGCCAGAATCACTTCTAATGTAAAGCCGACAGTCGGCTTTACAAGTTTAAACAGACTCCCAGTGGCAAAAGCCCCTGGGAGTCTGTTTAAACAGCCCCGATGCAGGCGGCGTACACTGTACGTCGTCAGTAACAAAGGGGTTAAAAGAAACCTAACATAGGAAAAACATGTAGACTGCTGATATTGCCTTCAGAAAATGCTACTTGCCTGACTGTCGTACCGATACAACAGCTTCAATACCTCCCGAGCCTGAATAATAATTCCTATACATAAGGAACTAGGACTTTATCCCGGCTTTTATCTGCGGCACGCTTGTTCCTGGATGCTGCAGCCAGGCAACTACAGCACTTTTGGAAGGAAGGCAACAGTGTGGAAATTAGCCTGGGCCCGGGAAAGATGATCATGGCAGCTTAGGACTGGTCGGGAGAATCGTGTGACCAGAATTCGCTCACCTTGGTCAGGACGCGAGGCATGAAGCCATTCGTATAGCGCACGAAGGGGAAGAGCACAGAGAGGTTGGTGAGGAGGCAGGACAGGATCAGGGGGTCCTCGATCTGATAGTTGAGCACAGCTTGGAGAAGTTCCACACCTTGAGAGACGGGCAGGTCCTGGGAGGAAAGATTTAACAGAGGATATAAAACCAACAGAAACTCAGACCTTCAGCTTTACTGGTACTTGCACCCCCAGAATCCCTGCATGCCCAGCTGCACCCCCTATAACACCATGAGGCCTCCTTAGGTCAGGCCCACAGGATGAAGAGATCTGTAGACGGCTCGGTAGATTTAGACTCGGACAGCCGTCTGTCACTCAACTGAATCATTGTAGATAGGTGCCACACGCTCGTTCGTTCCAGTCCGTGGAATTCTCAGCATCGGAGTACTACCGTATTGGCAAAATATACCGCTGTGATTATATAAATCTCACTCGGGTAAAGGGAGAAGAGAAGTTTTGAATACTGTAAAAAATAACACACTTTTGTATCAGCGCAAGACTCTGCAGGGAGTAGCAGCTAATATCGCACACCCCAGGCCCCCCGGAGCTTCATTTGCTAAAAGTAGACTACCAGAAGAGTAGGAACTGATGACTTGTGTGGAAAAGAGGCCGCTGCTTCCTTCAAAAACTTGCGCTGCGGCTGCGAGTGGACATGCTTGCATTTAGCTGTAATGAATGTTTTGTTATCACGCTGGCGTGACAGTTTTGTAGTTTTGGGTTCCCTCTGAAGCTATCAGGATCACATGAGGACGGTACTTTTATTACAGATATCTGCAAGCATGTCAGGGTGTTAACCTCAGCTCTTTGCAGGGAGCCATGGTGTCAAGGAACGAGGGGCAGCCAGCAAACGGCTGGATCCGATACTCATGTAAATTTCAGATTCCGATTACCTTTGCTGTGCTCAAGACAAAAATTTAAAAAAGCACAGGGTATATCACACATCAGTCCCTGTCCTCAAGGAGCAAACAAAGGTCCTTATCGCGCACACACATACAGGCCAATTTAAGCAAGGCAGCACTGGGGGTCCCGGTCAGGACACTATCTTCAAGAAGTTTGCGTGTTCTCCCTGTGCATGCGTGGATTTCCTCTGGCTACAAATGTGACACCATTATAGTCAATAAAGGGATTGACTTTGCATGAAATTGTAGTGCAAGTGACTATTGAATTCATTTTATTTGCAGAGGCATCTGCAGTCACTTCGGCACCCACCCGGTCTCTGGGTTTGTTTCCGATCAGCAGTGCGATGGCACATATCTTGTATAGTATGTAAAGCGCTGTGTAAATTGTCGGCACTATATAAAATACTGTAATAAATACATATGTATTATTTTTTAAAGTATTCAGTAAAAGGTTAAAAAACACACACTTAACCCAAATGGCGGCAACAAAGCCATAAACTGACACACCATGGGTAACACCCTGAGCAGGTATGTGCGCCACACTCCATTGTTTGCGTGGTGAGTACAAGAACCTGACAACCATCTCACCTCTTTGGGGAGCACTCGCAGGATCTGATTGATGACACACTCGCAGAAAAACGTCATGGCATCCCACTGAATGAATGAGGGTGACAAGAGGGTGCAGAGTCCTTCTCCAGCCTTGGCTGCAATACAAAAGAGAAATGGAGAGTGTAAGTGGTCACAATACATCAGATCCACAGAGGGCACCAGAGGAAGTGATACGAGCAACACACATACGCTGGTGAGTGACAAAGCACACCGCACCTCCTGTGTTCACTACTTACAGCTATTTGGTCCTGGGTCCAGCGGAGCAGAGAGCTGGAACTGAAGCCATTCAGCCGCCATACGAAAGCTGGCATGAGGATTCAAACGGCACGCTTGTCTCATCACATCCCCCATCATTGCTTTAAAGTCTAAGTCATAAAGCAGGAAACACTAAAGCTAAACTCAACACGAGAGACAGAAAGAACATTTGCCAACTATGGATAAGACTCCCCCCAACCCACTGACCAGGGGACAAAAGATATCACCTTCCAACTACACTCCAACCGAGCCCCTCCATTGACCAGAGGAGCAAGGACATGCTACTATCCCTCTCTACTGCCCGGGGGGGTACACCCCACTATCTCCCCTCTACTCACTTGAGTAGAAAGGATATGCACCCTTAACTCAATGGAAGAGAAAAGGACACTCCCCACTATCTGAATGGAGTAGAAAGGACACCACATTAACCTCCCTAAACTGAATGGACCAGAGAAGAAAGTACACCAGTCTCCTCTACTGACTAAAACAGAAAGGACACCCCATTATCCCCCCTTCATTGATCAGAGAATAAATTACACCTCAATATCTCCTTTACTGACAGGGGAAGAAATTACACCCAGCTATCCACATCCCTCCCCCGATCAGAGTTGAAAAGACACCCCAATATCTCCTTTATTGAACGGTGCACAAATGACACCCGCAGAAATGGGACCCCATAATCCCTTACTACTGATCAAAG
>NW_017306478.1:24973-28259 GCF_000935625.1 Nanorana parkeri | reverse complement strand
ACCAACTCCCACCCCCCCCCCCCCCGCTACTGGCCAGAAAAGAAGGGAAACTCCTCTATCCTCCTCCTACTGACCAAAGCAGAAATGGGACCCCACGATCCCCCCTCTAGTGATCATAGAAGAAAAGATACCCCACTTGTTCCCCCTCTACTGACCAAAGCAGAAAGCAAACCCAACTAACTCAAGACAAAGTGGAAACACATTTTGGGACATTTACATTCTATATGGATAGCTCTTCATTGAACAAGTTCCACTCACAGTTGAAGAAGTTTACAAAGTCCTCGTCACTATCGAAGTCGAGTCGGGAATATTCACAGCTGGGACTGTTGTTCTTGGAAGGGTAGCCCATCTGAAAAGAAGTGGAAATTGGGGACTGTTAGAAGACAGAAAGAGGGCGAGTACAAAAGAAGTTCCTCCTGACCTCCACAACTGAAAAACACGGGAGAGACTGCAGAAAAGCCAAAACGTATACCGAGAACATCTGACCTACTTTCCTCTAACCTCTACATGTGCCCAGCACATCCGTTCTTACATGGATATCAGATGGCCCCCCACCTGGGGCTTGAGCACACTTCTGTGCTTGAAGAGAACCTGTCAGAATAGACATAGGGGAGGGGAGCTGCCATTACTGACTTCTAGTTACAGGTGCATGCTCCATGGCAAACTTTCTGGATTCCTGCACTGATCTGGAAGAGATACTTAAGGACACCAAGATTCCAACAAGGATACGCCTGGCTTTGTATTTAGACACTATGGAGTGGATTGATAAAATGTTTGCACAGCGAACAGCTGTTGTAGATTCTCTGCACATTCATAGGAATAGTGGCCATAATGGGCAGCACAATGGAATTGTGGTTGTCACTTCTGCATTGCAGCACTCAGTGCCGGTCAGGACACTATCTGCATGGAGTTTGCATATTCTCTGTGTGCTTGTGTGGGATTCCTCCAGGCACTCCGGGTTTCCTCCCACACTCCAAAGACATGCTGGAAGGTTTATTGGCTCCTCTCTAAATTGTCCCTGTATGTATGCATGTGAAATAAAGAGCTTGCAATATGAGGTCCCTTATTTATTACAGGTATTTATATAGCGCCTACAATTTATGCATTTACATAGAGCCCATTCATATCAGTCCCTGCGACTGATGTGAATGTGCTCTATGCAAATGCACACATTGTAGGCGCTATATAAATACCAGTGAACAAGAAGTGGAGGTGGGAGGGCCCTGTTTATTTCTAGATGTTAGGTCGCCTTTAAAAAAAGAACATTCAGTGACATGCGGAATTTACAGGAAGATATATCCCATCCAAAGCTCACCCGGACTATGTTACTCATAGAAACTCGCAGGAATTCTGGACCGATGGCCTGAAGAGCTGGGTCCTTCGATAGTAATTCGTGTCTGAAGAGAGACCCCCACGTCATCATGGTGGAAGATTTCAGGAACTGAAAAACAAGTCGAGAGATCAGCAGAGCCCCCTCCAAGCGTACGCAGCAGGGAGATATTTAGAGAGAGGCGCCCTCCCTCACCTGGCTGGGGTGCGCAGTGAAATCCAGTAAAGATTTCAGGTATTTGCCGAAAGTCATCGGGATCTTGATCTTGTTCTCGGGAGACTGGGAATGAAGAAGGTGAAGTGGAAGATTAGGAGATCTGAGTTTGGACAGCGAAGTGTCATAAAGGCAAAGTACAATTCTTACCGCCGTCAGGGTGCACAACTGACTGCCCAGAGCGCACACCACTTGGCAAAGCCTCTTCAGGAAGATGTAGCGCTTCTCCTGTAAGCCTTCCCCGTGAGCCTTCCTGGCGAGGAGGCAGAGAAGGACACATGTCAGGAAAGCGGTGTGGTTATATGATTGCAGGACAGATTTAGATTTAATTTAAGTGAAATCCAGCGCAGGAAGCCTTACATGCAAAGGCTCCCTATGGGCCAATTACCAAAGATCTGGCAATAGCAAGGTCTGGGGAGGATAAAACTTGGACGGGGGCGGAGGGGGGTTTAGTTTAAGCATAATGGAGTGAAAGTACAGTACAAAGACACATTTGGTACATGTTCATTCCGCTATTTTCTACCCTTTTAGTTAAAGGAGAGCTATGGGGTCAGGGCCTTTCCCCATAGTTCTCCTAAGGGTCACGGGAGGGCAAAAACTAGCGTCCCCCGTCACCCAAAGCTCAGTATATAGGGAGCTACAGCTCGCGGTAAACTGAGACCGCCGCAGCTGGGACGGATCCCGACATTACTGTCTGGATCCACCCAGCTGCGTGAGTGACAGCTGGCTCTGCCTATCTAGAGGCAGAGCCAGCTATACCCTCCCCCTCCCGTTCCACCAGTCAGCGCTGGCGGATCAGGGCGGGGAGGGGGAATCCCTGCAGGGAGCCAGGAGGGACAGTCACGGCTCTCTGCAGGGACAGGATCGAGAAGTAAGCAAGCGACGGTATGTGTTAGCTCACTTCCCGATCTATTGAGCCGACCTGTGACATTTTCATTGTCACAGGTCGGCCAGGACCATGATGCTGAGTGATTTTTACTCGCCTCATAGTTCTCCTTTAAGCTGCATGTAAAAAAAAAATACTTGCTGAGCTGCAAGAAATCCGGTGAACTTATAACTTTATATTAGAGCACATACAGTGCCTCTGCTGCTCCAGAATTCCAAGCATTTGTTGTCAGACCACAGTGCTGTGCCTATCCCTCTGCAAATCTCATTTGCCAGCAAAACAATGGTGCTGCCTGGACTTCCAAGAGCCCTCAAACACACTGCAGGCAGAGAAAGGGCTTCTGGGAGATGCAGTTCTGGAGGTGTGTCTACGTCAATAGGAACCAACCTCCCAACAGCTGCCGCTGCATTCATTTTACAAGCCTGGAGATGGTCACAGGAAGTAATAAAAGCGGTTGGTTGCTAGAGGAACAGGCAACAGAAAAAGAGGAACTAGAGGGGGGAGAGGGAGGGTCGGGGGTACATTTGGGCCACGTCTGTGCAAATCATTTAACAGGTAGTTGAGAAAGTACACGTGCAGTAGTAGTAAATGATTGGATTGATACTCACTGGGCAGCCGTCATGATAAAGTGCATGGGACTGTCTGCAAACAGGTTGAGGAGAGGTGCTCGGTCCTCCAACTTTCCCTGTAGAGGGAACAATCGCTCATCATTTTACTGGTACAATTCTTCCTTATTGTTCACAATTAACTAAATCTCAGAATTACACATCACCCACGACAGTCACTGGAGACATTTGCCAGAAAAAAAGCAGGATGCTGGTACTCGCCACTACTGGGGGGGGGGGGGGACTGACCCC
>NW_017306478.1:23930-24897 GCF_000935625.1 Nanorana parkeri | reverse complement strand
GGGATGAATGACCCAGAAGCAGGAGCAATTCATCATCTGATGCCCGGCACCTCCCAGAGTCTTCTCATGATGCATGATGGAATCCCTTCATTTACACGCTGCCAAGGGTCAGATCATGTGGAATCTATAGTGGACGTTGATAGTGCTGCAACTAATGATTATTTTCATAGTCGATTAGTTGGCCGATTATTTTTTCAATCGGATAAAGACATTTTGACCACCTTTTATAATTGTATTGTAAGACCACGGCACAGGAATAGCTTGAGCCAGGGAAGGACAGATGCCAGTGGCAAGATTCCGCAGGCGGCAGCTGAATAAAACTACATCAGGTAGTGGGCGGGTGCAAGTCGGCCTGCTGTTGGCCATTTCAGATTACAATAGTCAATAGCAAGCTGGCTATTGCACCCGCCCACTGCTTGCTGTGCCCTCCTCCCAGAGTGGAGGAGAGAGCTAGGGGATCCAACCAACTAATCGATAATGAGAATAGTTGACAACTATTCTCATTATCGATTCTCTCACCTTTCTGCTGACAGCGATGAGCAGACACTCGGCTGCCTCCACCTGCATATCCTCTTCAGCCAGCAGCAGACACAACTATTCTCCTTATCGATTAGTTAGCTGAAGCCCTAGATCGTCCTCTCACCTTCCTGCCGACTGCGATGAGCAGACACTCGGCTGCCTCCACCTGCATATCCTCTTCAGCCAGCAGCAGACACAACATCTGCAGCAGTTTACAGTCCTGCGCGGTGATATGATTGATGGACACCCAATCGATGTATCCTGCCAGTGTGTTCAGAGTTGCCAACGCCACCCGGCACAGTCCCTGGCACTGCAACAACATTGGAAATGTGAGAACCACAATCAGGGAGAAAAGCCAGGAATAACAAAGGAGATCAAAGTGCAGAGGAGCAGGGGAGGGGGCAGTTGTAGAAGAAAGAAAAGGGGGCCCAGAGGCAGAAGAGAAAGG
>NW_017306478.1:22504-23326 GCF_000935625.1 Nanorana parkeri | reverse complement strand
TGAGCAATTCATCATCTGATGCCCGGCACCTCCCAGAGTCTTCTCATGATGCATGATGGAATCCCTTCATTTACACGCTGCCAAGGGTCAGATCATGTGGAATCTATAGTGGACGTTGATAGTGCTGCAACTAATGATTATTTTCATAGTCGATTAGTTGGCCGATTATTTTTTCAATCGGATAAAGACATTTTGACCACCTTTTATAATTGTATTGTAAGACCACGGCACAGGAATAGCTTGAGCCAGGGAAGGACAGATGCCAGTGGCAAGATTCCGCAGGCGGCAGCTGAATAAAACTACATCAGGTAGTGGGCGGGTGCAAGTCGGCCTGCTGTTGGCCATTTCAGATTACAATAGTCAATAGCAAGCTGGCTATTGCACCCGCCCACTGCTTGCTGTGCCCTCCTCCCAGAGTGGAGGAGAGAGCTAGGGGATCCAACCAACTAATCGATAATGAGAATAGTTGACAACTATTCTCATTATCGATTCTCTCACCTTTCTGCTGACAGCGATGAGCAGACACTCGGCTGCCTCCACCTGCATATCCTCTTCAGCCAGCAGCAGACACAACATCTGCAGCAGTTTACAGTCCTGCGCGGTGATATGATTGATGGACACCCAATCGATGTATCCTGCCAGTGTGTTCAGAGTTGCCAACGCCACCCGGCACAGTCCCTGGCACTGCAACAACATTGGAAATGTGAGAACCACAATCAGGGAGAAAAGCCAGGAATAACAAAGGAGATCAAAGTGCAGAGGAGCAGGGGAGGGGGCAGTTGTAGAAGAAAGAAAAGGGGGGGCAGAGGCAGAAGAGAAAGG
>NW_017306478.1:18351-22124 GCF_000935625.1 Nanorana parkeri | reverse complement strand
AAAAAAATGTTTAAATATACATTTTAAAAAGTTAAATTGATAAAAAGCAAAAAATAATAAAATAAATAAAAGTAAAAGATAATTTTAAAAAAGTAAAAAATTAAATACAAATTAACAAAATAAAAAAAGTTGTAAAAAAATAATAAAGAAAAAAAATGAAAACCAACCCTGCCACCCCTGCCATCTAGTTGCTCTTCTCCGTGGGGGGGTTGGGGATGGAAGGGAGTGGAAGTAGAGAGGTGGAGGGGGCAGGAATTGAGGGGGGTAAGGGAGGAAAAGAGCAAAAAGGAGACATCTGCATCAATAGAATAGAGTTGGATTTTCTGGGGAACAAAGGAGAAGCTTTTCTTCCCCAGGCAGGCAGGCAGGCAGCCCTCACCTTCTCCTTCTGTGTTGGGTCTCCTTTCTGCAATAAATAGAACACAGAACATGTTTAAATGAGGAAGAAATCACGGAGCTCACTCATCTGACGTTCAGATTTCAGGTCTATCCCCCCCATAGGAACAGAATACAAACACACCAGCTGCTGATAGTGGTGCACGCTGTCTCCCAGGATTCCCAGCATGAAGGTGAAGAGCTTGTCCATGTTTTGTGTCATGGTAGACTGGATGTCCCTCCTCCGCTGGGTTGGCAGAGTTTGAAATGTCACCACGTCTTCCGCCAGTCGTAAGAGGATGAACATGACCAGTTCCGTTTGAACTTCCTGCAAAAGAGAGAATGGGGGGGGGGGGGCCACAAACGATGATGACAACCACAGACCCCCGATTTCCCCACCTCAGTCTTCCAATGGCCAGAGCTATGGACACATTGTAAGCTCTTTACCCCGTTCTTGGTGAGAGCGTCCAGCTCGCTCAGCATGTCCGGCCAGTGCTGAGGCCATTCCCGCTTTATCATCTCCACCACAATCCTGGCCAACACGTCCTTGATGTGGCCCTCTTCCTCTAAGATGGGGCGAATGCCCTGCAAAAGATACAAGTGTCAAGCTCTGGCATGCGGAGAACCTTGTAGGAGAGTTGTGCGTGCCTATGAGATCGGACTGATCATGTGATGGACTTGTATGCGTGTTGGCCTTCCCCCTCTGTATAGCTGGCTGTTTTATAGGAACATATATGTTTTTGGCTGCACAATGTTTGGGTTGTGGCGATCCTCTTATCTCACAGCTGACCAGGCGGTGTGTCTGACTATAAACAGTCTCTAAAGAAGTTAAATCTTCCCATGGTTGCTTTGCCTAGGCTTTAGGTCACATGAGGGAAATCAAAACCAGAATTCAGAAAAGAAGCCCCTCCCCCAATGAAATAATGTTATTATGGGGGTTTAATAATTGCTACTCCTGTAGCTGTCAAGCATTTTAAAAGCAAGTTGTACTATAGAGTTTTCGGGCATTTCAAAAGGGGAAAACCTTGAATATAGGAGAACATAGGACTCCTCAAATGTTTGCTACAGTATAGGGGGGTCCTGGCAGGAGAACATGGTGGGGGCCAGGTAATTACAACCCCAAACAGCCAGACCACAAAATGCTTCACAATGATAGCTGTATGCGGTCCAACACAGCACCGGGCAGGGGGGTTCACATTTTTATGGCCACTGAGTGTATATGGCAGTAAACAGGTTCTCTTTTCTTTTTTTGGATAAGACTTACACCAGCGATGAGGCCCATCACGCTATCCTTCAGGCACACCTTCTCCCCTCGTTCCATGGCATTCCAGCGAAACCTGCACAAGGGGGGGGGGGCAGATACATCAGACATGATAACTCTTCAGGTGGGTAAAGGATATAATAGTGCATTATTAGTTGCATGTAAACCCCTACAAATAAACTTCCATTTTGGTTTGATAAATATTAGGGATGCACCGATACCAGTATCGGTGCCTAGTATTTGGATGAGTACTCGTACTCCCCCAAATGCTCCGATACCTAAGCTTCTAGTATCAGGGTTCCCGATTGGCCAGGAAGCCGGCTCCATGCTCCCTCGTCAATTGGTGACTCGCCGCCTAGTTTCCTGATTGCTTGGGAAGCCGGCCAATCAGGAAGCCGGACGGCGAATCATTACCTGCCTCCCGGCTTTCTGATTGGCCAAAAAGCCAGGGGGGGAGAGTCAATACATGCCACCTGGCTTCCTTAATGAGCGGTATTCGGTATCGGCGAGTACCCCCCAAGTCACTGGTTGCTAGGAAACCAGCAGTGCAGGGAGGGAGAGTCAATACATGCCACCTGGCTTCCTTAACTGCCTCCGGGCCGGCCGTAGTAGAAAAACGGCCAGCCCGGAGCTCTCTAGATCTGAGCGGGCGTCTCTAGACGTCCGCTCAGACACGCTAAAAAACTTTTTTTTTTCAAAATTTTCTGTAATTTTTCCTAATTATAATAAAAAATAAAAACCCCAGTGGTGATTAAATACCACCAAAATAAAGCCCTATCTGTCCCCAAAAAATGGTATAAAATTCATTTCAGTACAGCGTTGCATGACGGAATAAACGTCAGTCAAAGTATCGCAGCGCTGAACACTGAAAAATGGCCTGGCCAGGAAGGGGGTCTAAACACCTGGTCTTGAAGTGGTTAATGAGCGGTATTCGGTATCGGCGAGTACCCCCCAAGTCACTGGTTGCTAGGAAACCAGCAGTCCTAGCAACCAAGGACCAAAGAGGACCACAGAATGGACACGGACCAGTCGCTGACATATACCAGCCTTGGAGGCCAGCACATCCACTGGAGGCCAGCCAACCATAACCAAGCCCAGATCAGTGATCGGTCCATGACCGGTTCGCAGGCCGGACAGGTACAGACAAAGGGCCGGCTCTGGCCCCCAGGCCATAAAATGCCCCGGTCTGATCCAGAGTAATCTGTGCCAGCCTGATGTCTCTAGAGGAAATCATATTCTGGCTTAGTCTTCAATAACACAAAAATCGGGATTACCAAATAGAGGGACCCCTCAAAGAGCTTCCTATTAGCTTCAGAGGGAGTTTGGAAGGGTTGGATCTGCCTTGCTGTGTGTGTCCCCCTTAAGGGAATTTCCCTTCACTTCCTGTCCCAGCAGCTACTCTGGCACTGGGGTGAGATGGGACTTTCTGTTTCTACACGACAGTGTACTTTCTTGTAGATGTTCAGCACAGGCCGGGAGCCAAGCTGCCTCTCAGTCCCGCACTCTAGGGAGGGGAGACAGGAAGTTCAGTTCACGCCAATAACATTGAGGTGGCCAGGACAGGAAGTGAGGAAGATTTTATGTGGACACAGATTATGCATTCATCTAAAAATAAAGGTTTTAGGCTGCAGGTTGTCTAAATACAGACCTATGGGTGCGGGGTTTCCTGAGTGAGTAGAAAGAGCAAAGGAGTCACCCAGCCATGAATAAAAGAAGCGGCAGCATCAATGCAAACCGCAGACTACTACAGCCGGCCTATCTTCTGCTCACAGCAGCTCCGCAACACTCCGCCACTCATGCAGAACGCAGGCTGAACGCAAAGCAGGTGCACAACACAAATCCTCGACAGCATGCGCACCGACATCCACACACAGTACAACACACCATACACAACCAATCCTGGACACCACAGGAGATGTGCCTTACTTGACAACGTGCTCCAAAACCTGCAGACCAAAGTGTCTGATGACGGGGGGCTGCGTCTTCTCCGCCAGCTGCAGACCACAGGGCACGCACAGGGGGCAGGTCTCCTTGAAGTCCTCACAGAACTGTATGGAGGGAAACAACAGGCTGGAATGAGATATGTACACCAATACGCTTCCTGCTGACCTACGGCGCCACCCGACCTGCAGTACTA
>NW_017306478.1:14223-18273 GCF_000935625.1 Nanorana parkeri | reverse complement strand
CTCCTCCATTATCCCCCTCACCCTCAAAGCCTCCAGCCGGTGTTCCTGGGTGGAGACGGGTTCCATGATGATGGTGACAGCCCTCACCAGCTGCTCGCACAGGGTCTGCACCTGCTCCGCCATCTTCCCGGGGTCTCTCCACCGACAATCCGACGAGAAGATCAATTGGCCGCGCATGTGCTGGACCGGCATGGGATACACCGAGCACGCGCACTGCCACAGAGTTCTCCCGCGCCTGCGCAGTGCCACGCTCCGACAGTGGAACACCGCGCAGGCGCAAACCGCCCCACGCCGTGCTCAGGGCAAACACCGCGCACATCTCTGACGTCATCGGCCTGTCAGGAGAGAGTGGCGGGAATGTGAGGAGAGGTGAGAGAGCGCTCCCCCACCCATCTGAGGAGATGTCAGAGAGTCATAGATACCCCGGGGGTGAGAAAGCGGTCACCTACCTACCTACCTCCTAAATCTGAGGGGAGGTTAGAGACTCATAGATACCCCTGGGGGTGAGATAGTGGTCACCTACCTATGTGCCCCACCTTTAATTGGCCCCCCATTTCTAGAACACACAGCTCCCAGTGTTGGGTACTTGCAGGACACAGGCCTCTGTCCTCATTGTAGACCAGCCTGCGAGGTGGCAGGTCCTCTTTATGGACAGATGTGATCTGACGTTCTCTTTCCCCTCGCAGACGAGGACCAATCTCCTCCCCCTCCTCTGGTGACACGATGGAGTCTGGTCAGGATCGGGTGGTCGCTCTCGTAGACATGGATTGCTTCTACGTCCAGGTGGAGCAGAGGCTGCGGCCGGAGCTGAAGAACAAGCCAGTGGCCGTGGTGCAGTACAAGACCTGGAAGGGAGGAGGGTAAGAGGCAGCCATGTTCTCCGCTATGGGAGCAGATGCTCGACTTGTTTAATTTCTCCAGAATTCAGGACTCTCATCATTTGTATTAACCTTTCATTGGGGCGGCCCCAGTGCTGCAAGGGTTAACTGCATGTTTTTCTCTAGGGACTCCCAAAAAATACTAACCTGATCCTCTATATCACCTGGCTGCTAGACTGGTCCCTGCATCCTCTTCTGCCCTGTGCTCAGGCGGTCCAAGCACCCGTGACGTCTTCACGTCTAATGAGGCTGGGTGCGTGGGTAGGGACCCTGTGGCTGGGGGCGCCCCCTGAGGCTGGGCGCGTGTGGGAGCCCTGAGGCTGGGCGCGGATGGGGAGCCCTGAGGCTGGCGCGGGGACTGACCCTGAGGCTGGGCGCGGGTACGGACCCTGAGGCTAGACGCGGGTGGGGAGCCCTGAGGCGGGCGCGGGTGGGGAGCCCTGAGGCGGGCGCGGGTGGGGAGCCCTGAGGCGGGCGCGGGTGGGGAGCCCTGAGGCGGGCGCGGGTGGGGAGCCCTGAGGCGGGCGCGGGTGGGGAGCCCTGAGGCGGGCGCGGGTGGGGAGCCCTGAGGCGGGCGCGGGTGGGGAGCCCTGAGGCGGGCGCGGGTGGGGAGCCCTGAGGCGGGCGCGGGTGGGGAGCCCTGAGGCGGGCGCGGGTGGGGAGCCCTGAGGCGGGCGCGGGTGGGGAGCCCTGAGGCGGGCGCGGGTGGGGAGCCCTGAGGCGGGCGCGGGTGGGGAGCCCTGAGGCGGGCGCGGGTGGGGAGCCCTGAGGCGGGCGCGGGTGGGGAGCCCTGAGGCGGGCGCGGGTGGGGAGCCCTGAGGCGGGCGCGGGTGGGGAGCCCTGAGGCGGGCGCGGGTGGGGAGCCCTGAGGCGGGCGCGGGTGGGGAGCCCTGAGGCGGGCGCGGGTGGGGAGCCCTGAGGCGGGCGCGGGTGGGGAGCCCTGAGGCGGGCGCGGGTGGGGAGCCCTGAGGCGGGCGCGGGTGGGGAGCCCTGAGGCGGGCGCGGGTGGGGAGCCCTGAGGCGGGCGCGGGTGGGGAGCCCTGAGGCGGGCGCGGGTGGGGAGCCCTGAGGCGGGCGCGGGTGGGGAGCCCTGAGGCGGGCGCGGGTGGGGAGCCCTGAGGCGGGCGCGGGTGGGGAGCCCTGAGGCGGGCGCGGGTGGGGAGCCCTGAGGCGGGCGCGGGTGGGGAGCCCTGAGGCGGGCGCGGGTGGGGAGCCCTGAGGCGGGCGCGGGTGGGGAGCCCTGAGGCGGGCGCGGGTGGGGAGCCCTGAGGCGGGCGCGGGTGGGGAGCCCTGAGGCGGGCGCGGGTGGGGAGCCCTGAGGCGGGCGCGGGTGGGGAGCCCTGAGGCGGGCGCGGGTGGGGAGCCCTGAGGCGGGCGCGGGTGGGGAGCCCTGAGGCGGGCGCGGGTGGGGAGCCCTGAGGCTGGCACATACCGGAGGCAGGCCCAGGCACAGACTAATGACAGGTACAGATTTCCTTCCCCCCAATTCAAGGGTTAAGTGCTCGGTAAGTCTAGGGGTGGAGGAATACGCTGCATTACTACTTGCCTTATTCATGGCTTCAGCTGTGTGACGGGACCCCCGAAGCCTCTTCTCTGAGGCGCTCTGGCTAGAGGTCACGTGTTGAAGCCATCGAGTAGAATGCAGAACCAATAGTCCTACATTGTACCCGAGGATGGCAAGGGCCCGCCTACAACGGAGCCTCCCAGAGAGGAGAGCAGCGGAGTGATGAGGTAATTATTCCAGCTTATTCCTCTAGACTTGCCCAGCATTTAACCCTTGCAGGGTACGGGGGTTAGGTCATGAACTTCAGTTTTCCGGTATCATACGTGCTGTAGGTCCTGGGGGGTTTGTGCAGCCAGACTTCAGATGATGGTGTAACAACGACCCGTGGTATCCCATGTGTGGTCAGGCACGTGGGTGACACTTTGCGCCGGATTATGTTAATGTTGTTCTTTGCCAGGTTGATGTTGGTGACACTGTGATCTGTCCGCACAGGATTATAGCGGTCAGTTATGAAGCCCGGGCCTTCGGGGTGACCCGGAACATGTTTGGCGACGACGCTAAGAAGCTTTGTGCTGACCTGCAGCTTGCCCGTGTCAGAGAGGCTCATGGGAAAGCCGATCTCACAAAGTGAGTATAATGGGGGTGAATGCGTCGGGCTGTTGGAAGTTTATCAGCTGAGCGCAGTCCATGTCACATCCTTCGTCCTTTCAGGTATCGGGAGGCCAGCGTGGAAGTGATGGAGGTCATGTCTCGGTTTGCCGTGGTGGAAAGAGCGAGCATTGATGAGGCTTACATAGACCTGACTGAAGCCGTACAGAAACGATTGCAGGACATGGAGGGTCAGCCTGTGTCGGAGGATATGCTGAAATGCACCTACGTTCAGGGCTATCCTCAGCTGAAGCCAGTCTCCGAGGAGAGCCTCAGCAAAGGTGACTGTATTCCAGTATACATGTATTCAGCACTCGTTAAATGATAAGAGGGTATGAAATTAAAATCCACAGTGCTTATCGCAGACTGGCTGTGCTGCTTTTCAGAGGAGGGGCGTCGTCTGGGGGTGGAGCAATGGTTGAAGTCCCTCCCCCTGGGAAGCCTTCATAGTCCTGAGCTGAATCTGACGGTCGGAGCCATCATTGTAGAGGAGATGAGGGCAGCAGTCGAGGAAGAGACGACCTTTCAATGCTCTGCCGGGATTTCTTATAACAAGGTGAACGGATGGGCCAAACTTACCCGGCGCTGGAGGCCTTTTCCTTTTATTTTGATTAAATGTTTGTGATTTTATGTTAAATTGGAGTACAAAGTGTAACAGAGGTGAGCCTTGTGTGCCGTATATGACAAGGACATGAAGCTTTGGTGGTTGTATTATTGTGTGGGCAGTGGTGGGATGAATGATCTGCTCGGGGAATCGAGGGTCCAGATGAACTTTGCATCAGTCGTGTTTTTCCCTCTCCATGCATTGTGTAGGTTCTGGCAAAGTTGGCTTGTGGATTTAATAAACCAAACCGCCAAACTATCGTCTCTCAGAACTCCGTGCCGGAACTATTCAACCAGCTGCCTATCGGAAAGATGTGAGTGTGGGGCGCAGGGTGGGGATTCCATAGAAATCAGTAACTGTATAACCTCAAATCTCTGCCTGATGATCTACAAATGCCACAGCAAACAGTGTGTACC
>NW_017306478.1:10850-14172 GCF_000935625.1 Nanorana parkeri | reverse complement strand
CCCCCGGGGGGTTCATATAGGCCAGCCGTTCTCAGGAGCCATTGAAATAATTTTTAGGTCTCCTGCAAAAATGTATTCATCGGAGGTCAGTGGGAAGAATACCAACCTTACAGACAGCTAAAAAGATCTGCATCAAGTGGCAAGTGGTGCTGGACACAGGTTAATGCAGATACTATCAGATGGGAGGGAGGGAGGTCAGTCACAGCTTAAGAAAATTCTAGCAACCTCTTAAAGGAACCGTGGTGGGAAATGGCTGATATATAGGCTGTAGAATCGCAGCAAGTGAATAATCAGTCTCTGGTCTCTCAGTTCTGAACCATCCAACTGGGGCCCCTCGGCCCTGAACCAGCCGACTGTGGCCCCTCAGCTCTAAGCCACCCAACTGTGGCCCCTCGGGTCTGTGTCATGCTGACTGCGACCCCTCAGCTCTAAGCCATCCAACTGCAGCCCCTATGCTCTGAGCCATCCACATATGGCCCCTTAGCGCTGAGCCATCCAACTGCGGCCGTTCAGGTCTTATGTCATTCTGATTGCGGCCCCTCAGCTCTGAGCCATCCAAATGCGGTCCCGTGGCTCCTCGCGCTGAGCCATTCAAATGTGGCTCCTCAGCTCTGAGCTATCCAAATGTGGCTCCTCAGCTCTGAGCTATCCAAATACGGCTCCTCAGCTCTGAGCTATCCAAATGCGGCTCCTCAGCTCTGAGCAATCCAAATGTGGCTCCTCAGCTCTGAGCTATCCAAATGCGGCTCCTCAGCTCTGAGCTATCCAAATGCGGCTCCTCAGCTCTGAGCTATCCAAATGCGCCTCCACAGCTCTTAGCACCCCGACTGCCGCCCCTCAGCTCTGGGCCATCCGACTGCAGCGTCTAATCCATCCAAGCCATAACCATACACAGCAGTTGCAGAATGGTGAATAGTGAAGCAATTAGCAGAAAGTGACTTTTGCTCCCTATTTCTATTTATGTTCCTTTGTTTTCCCTTGACTTTAGCCAATGTGTACATGAGAAGGATACAAATTATTATGTAATAGTCCATCTCGGTATTCTTCCCCCTGAGCTCTCCTGGTCTCAGTCACTCTTAACCTATTCTACTTTCTTACCAGACGCCTTCTTGGAGGTAAACTTGGGAAATCTATCAAAGAGATCCTAGGCGTGGAATTCATGGGTCAGCTGACCCAGTTCAGCGAATTATGTCTCCAGGGCCACTTTGGTGATAAAACCGGGTGAGTGGATTGCAGGTTCCGTCATCTTCTTTCTTCTCTTTCTCCTCCGTGTTATGAATGGAAACACCTGATGGAAGCTGCAATCTTTAGACTCCGATGTCAGACAATGGTAGCTTCCAACAGAGGTTTTTCTTTCACATGAAAACTTATTTTATTTCATTTCATGTTTTAGATCGTGGCTCTATAACCTGTGCCGTGGGATTGAGGATGAACCAGTGAAGCCCAGACAGCTGCCTAAATCGATTGGCTGCAGCAAGACTTTTCCTGGGAAGACAGCGCTGTGCACACGAGACCAGGTGAGGGAACCTCAGAACAATGACCCGGCAACTACAGGTCTGCAGAGAGACCATGTGACCCGCTTTGTCTTTATCTGTGTAGTTTCATTGGCTGCCTTTTTATATTATATCTTAAACAACAAGAACTCTCACTGTTGCTATAAAGTAACCATTGTGGTTCTTCCCGTGCAGTGAGTACGGCAAAACAGACAATTCTTGTTGTAGACATTTTAATGAATGAGGCGCTGTGTGACGTGGTCTTCTCTCCGGCAGGTGCAGTACTGGCTCTTACAGCTGTCTACGGAGCTGGAGGAGAGGCTGAAGAAGGACAAGGACACAGTGAGTATCGGCCAATGTCAGGGGTATGTGTTCCCAGCCACCTTTGGTAGTCCTATACATGGACTGGGTGACCCATCACTACCATATCTCTATTAAAGCTTCAATGGACTTGTTAAATTGGACAGATCATGCGCTGCCCTCTGGTTCTCACAAACCCCTGCAGTAGCTGAACTCCAGGCAAATAGAACATACATAAAATGAATGCGGCTCTCTATTCAGTTCTACATAATAAAATGTATTTTTTCTTAAATGCAAACAAAATAAGTGCCTCTATTTGATTTGGTATGATCCTCTTGCAGTCCCTGTACAGCAGAGCTTGCACTGGGTGAAGGAGAAGCAACACAAGGAGCTAATCAGTTGTGCTGCAGTTCTCTTGTGGTAACAAGGAACATGCTGATAGGAGGATAGAACAGTGACGGATAAGTTCATCAGTCTGCTGCTTCTCCTCTGAGCTATTTGTGCAGTGACGTGGGCACACTGGTTTCACCCTCTTACTCCCATTCATTTTCTTGAGCATCAGTGTGGTCGTCACTAATGGTGGGCGGTCAGGTTTGGCTCACAAGCATATTCCAGGTCCTACCACAGTTGGGTCGGGGCTCGGTACCGGCAGTCGGGTTCCACTCCTGATACCTGGGAAGCTCGAGCAGTGCAGAAATTTGAGGCCGCTTGTGAGTTTTGCCATGTTGTCAGTCACTGAGCTCTTCAATATGGACCAGTCTGCTGCCAGTGTTGTGCTGCCGGAGCTTTCCTGGGGGTGTGCTGGGTGTGCCATTGTGTTGTATTGGGGGGGTTTCCTCGTACTTATGGCCATATTATTATTATACAGGATTTATATAGCACCAACAGTGTGCGCAGCACTTTACAATATAAGGAAGACATTACAATCACAATACAATTCAAGACAAGATGGTAAGGGGGGCCCTATAGTGCTTCTCCTTATTGATTTGCATTCATGCTTTTGAAGAGATTTTGGAATGCCTTTCAAATGTTGAAAGCACCAGCTGAAAACCTGAAACATGTCAGCTGACAATCTTTAGATTCTGGGCAAGAAAAAAGTAAGGTGACAATGCAATGTGTCATTTTAAGTGTCGTGCACGCTCACCCGTCTTCTGTTACCTTCTTGCGTCCCCTCCTCTAGAATCACAGAACGGCCAAGCTGCTGACCATAGGCATAAACCGGCAAGGAGACCCTCGTTGGAGCAGCGTGTCCCGGTGCTGTGCCCTTACCCGCTATGAAGCACAGAAGATCAGCAGTGATGCCTTCGTGGTCCTGAAAGGTTTTAACACGGCTGGAAGCCACCAAGCTGCATGGTGAGTGGTGTCTCTGTGTGATTCTGAACATACATTGGGGGACGTAGGAGCCCAATAGGATAGTTACCCAGCCATTACGATGATGAATGCCAAGTACAAATTGGAAGGGTAAGTTTGGTGTCCTTGGCTGTAAGACTCTGTGCCCTAGGTGGCGTTTTTATACAGCAGGGGAGGGG
>NW_017306478.1:0-10812 GCF_000935625.1 Nanorana parkeri | reverse complement strand
AGAGGAGGGGGGGGGGGGGGGGGGTGAATATGAAACAAATTCTAGCACTACAACTTTAATTTTCATATTGTGTCTTTCAAACAATTGTGTTTAGTAGCTATGCACCGATACTAGTATCAGTGCTGATACCGAGTATTTGATTGCTCTGATAACCGACCTTCCGGTCAGAGGGAGATCTCCCTGTGACCGCAAGTGCCAAGGGAGCCTTTTAAATCAGGAAGCCTGGCGGTGGGTTATGACCCACCTCACAGCTTCCTGATTGGCTAGGAAGCTGGCTTCAGTTTTTGCTAGGCAGACTGACATCCTAACTAATCGGGTAGCCGCGAGGTGGGTCATGACGTGCTGCCCGGCTTTCTGATTGGTTAGGAAGCCAGGCTGCCTAGGAACAAGTGAAGCCGGCTTCCTAGCCAATCAGGAAGCCGGACGGCACCTCATGACTCGCCGCTCAGCTTCCTGATTGGTCAGAAAGCCAGGAACAAGTGAAGCCGTTGTTCTTTCGCTAGAAGACTGGCTTCACAGGCAATTAGGAAGCCGGGCGACAGGTATCTGCCACCTGACTTCCTG
Organism: Nanorana parkeri; assembly: GCF_000935625.1. NCBI lineage: Eukaryota > Metazoa > Chordata > Amphibia > Anura > Dicroglossidae > Nanorana > Nanorana parkeri. Next base: position 10,248 of record NW_017306478.1, on the reverse strand, counting down.
ATAATCTGGGCACACGACACCGGTACTCAGTATTGGCGAGTACCAAAAAAAAAAATATTGGTACTTCTATACTGAAAAACCGGTATCAGTGCATCCCTACTGTTTAGCTCCTTTTGCGTAATACATAAAAAGATTCATCTCCTGTTTCCCTGCAGGTCTCCTGCACTCAATCTGCTGTCACTCTCTGCCAGTAAATTCACAGAAACTGCGTCTTCTGGAAGTGGAATTGCCAACTTTCTCACCAAGGATACAGGTGGTACCCAGATGCCTTCGAGCTCACTCACCCAAATGTCACCCAACAGCCCTAAAACGCCCCAGAAAGAGCGTCAAAGTTCAGAGAGTAGAACCCCCAGTACCATCCAAATGATGTTCCAGAGAGCAGCGGAGAAAAGGAAGGAGGTCACAGAGGAACAGGAACCCCTTCCCGGTGCTTCTACCCAGAACTCAGAGGATAAGATAGACAATGTGAACAGCGTGGTGCCGGTCCGAAGGTCCTTCTTTATGTCCAAATCCCACCAACAGCTGACCATGGACCTGGGGAAATCTGAACCTCCGAGTAATGTTCAGGATGGAGGGGCCTCCTATGAGGTCCAATTATCTGATGACTTTGTCAGTTCCTCCTCCACCGACCCAGCGAAGGAGAAACCAGAACACCGAGAGGAGGACATGATGAGCTGTGAGAAGTGTCACCAGCAGGTCCTGGTGTGGGACATCCCGGAACACATGGACTATCACTTTGCTCAGGAATTACAGGACTCTTTCTCAGTTCCTAATCCCAGCACTTCTCTATCTCGACCCCTCATGACTCCCCCAGCCAGACCAAAAACCAAAACTAAGAACCTCTCGGCTCCGAGTGCAAAGCGTGCCCGGAGTGAAGGCAGCCGGACTTTGGATACCTTCTTCAAAAAAGCTCCTTAGATCGCGGCTTGGTGTGTAGGTTGTTCTCCAACTTCCAGTCCTTTGCTGATGGACCCGACTGTCATCTGCTGACTAGAAGATTCTGGGATGTAAATTTCCCATTGTAACGATTTGAAAAGCCAAAGATGTTTTTATGAAGATGTCGGATATAACTTATTTTAAAGGAGCTGATGTGCAGAAGCTGTGCCCAAAAAATGACAAGCGGAGAACAAGGGACCAGTCACCAGTATTACCCGTAGGCAGCTTGCTTGTTTCCCATTACTAAATTATGATGCCTTGTCCTGCACTGTGTCTGTGTGGAGGTGTCTGTGTGGAGGCGGCCATCTTTGTATGGAGAGGGCTTTGTTTCCTCGGGTCGTGCCCCCCTCGCATCCGGGGTAAGGATAGCAGTGGAGGAAGCACAGGTCCCCAGAATGGACGGTGCAGAATCAGGGAGAGGCTCACACTGCAGGGCCTCAGGTACAACTTCCTCCAGCAAGGAGAACAGTGACCCGGCATAGTAGTGTCATCACCAAATCTGGCGAGAGCAACAGTCCGGAAAACCAGTGCCTTAGATGATCTCACACTGCAGATATACAACTATGAGGATTCAGAACAGGAGTGCCCAGGCACAGGAAGTACACTATTGTTTTTTTAGGAGCTAAAGCTTGGAGCGTTGACTACTTCACATCACACACAGGGACCATGGGGAACAAAAGTAGCCCCCCCTCTAGAAGGAAGGACAGTGTCAGCAACAATTTAGCTGAGTTTTAAACAAATAAGATACATTTCTGTTCATAGTGAAGGTGCCTGAATGTATTTTTAGGATTTACCTCCTGAGTTTAGTCACTTCAAGTTGCCCAATCACCAGTCAAACTCAAACTTTTGTTCTCCGGCTGTCATTTTCTAGCGCTGGCTGTTTGGTTCCTTACAGTGACATCCTTCGGAGTAATGTGATCAGTTTAAAGGGCATCTAGTACTTTTAGTATTAAAAAAGAACTATGGGGTCAGTGTTTCTCCCCATAGTTCTCTGTAGGGTCACAGGAGGACATATACTAGCGTCCTGCCATGACCCAAAGCTCAGTATATAGCGAGCTATTGCCCACGATATACTGAGAGCGCAGCAGCCGAGACTGATCCCGACATTACTGTCGAGATCCACCCAGCTGCGTGAGTGACAGCTGGCTCTGCCTATCTAGAGGCAGAGCCAGCTGTGCCCACCCCTCACCGTTACTCAGCGCTGGAGGGGGGGAATCCCTGCTGGGAGTGCTGTTTGAGTGTCACCGCTCACTGCAGGGAGACAATCAGGAAGTGAGCAGATCGGCTGCATGGTGCTGCTCACTTCCCGATCGATAGAGCCGACCTGTGACAGCTTCTTTGTCACACGTCGGCTCTAACTATGAGTGGAAATCACTCACCTCATAGATCTCCTTTAAGTCCTATTCAATAAATAGCCTATGTATGCTGGGGGTCTTCTATCAGCTTTTAGAGCAGGGCTGGACACATCCCAGTTTGCCAATGCTCCCTAAAAACAGCTGGTGCCAGAGAAGGTGATTCTGAGGGGTGAATCGGGTTCATTTTGGGCTTCCCTCGTTGGTTTAGCAGCTGAATTTGGTCTGGGCAGCAATGCTGTAATGAGCTCTGGTCCCGAAGGGGTGAAATGGTTTTTTAAAGCACTTTTGATATACATGTGAATGTAATTACATGTGTGTGGAACCCTTTTCAATGCTCTATAACAAAGTTTTTATGTAGAGTTTGTCATTTATTTTTAATTCTGGATATGGCGATCACAGACGTCGGCTCTGCTTCCTGCTGAGGAATGTTGCACAGTGATTTTTGCTTTGCTGATCCCGTCATTCAGCTCATCTGGGGTCAGTTTGAACCAAAGGCTCAACATGTGAAAATTGAATCTATCTCGGGGTCGTCGGCAGCAGAGGGGATGCTGGCTTCGTGGCCGGATACACAGAGTTTATAATTTAATATAAAATACAACCATGGTGACTGTATGTGAACATTGTATGGATGTGCTCTATGGCAAGTCTAAAAATAACTCATAACCCGAAATTTCTTGTTTTTATTGAGGATCCGTCTCATTTATTCCAAAGCTAATCTCCAGATAATCTGCTAAATCCACCATTGCAATAAATATATTTGAACTGTTTGCCTAACAAAGGATTCATAATTCGGTTCAGACAGCTCAGACGTAAGGGGGCTGCCATTGTTGTCCTCCGGAAAAAGAATGGACCCGTCTGCTTCATCCACTGAGACCTTGTACAAGAATTGTTCATCCACAGTGAATGGAATTTCATGTTTTTTTTTTAAAAATATTTTTTTAGTATGTTTAACAGTCAAATGCTTCCCTGTGTGCATTCTGGGACCGGCTCCGGTAACTCAGCATCACTTTTTGTGTCATTATTTTATAATAGATGATGTGTAATCAGAGGTTAGGCAGACGGCAACTTTTCAGCATTACTGTAGTGGTGACAAGCAACCAGTAGAGGTCCTCGTGGTCCCCATTTAACTTCTGCTTCACTGATGGTGCAGATAAACATTTCCCAGCTAAGACCCCTTTCACATGTGTCATCAGTTCAGTCAAGGTTCATGGATGCAAAAAAACTGAATCGGTTTGCACATCCGTTACTGCTTTTCTTTGTCATGATGAAAACTGTCACTACATGTCCTTGCTGGTACAGTTGTGCTGGACCAATAGACCCTTCGAGACCAGTTTTTAATAGGGATGTCCCGACGCTAGTATCCGTATTGGGGCAGATACCAGGCATTTTCACGAGCACTTGTACTCTTGAAAGTTCCCCCATATTCTTAAGGCTGATACCGTTCCTTTAATTTGTAAACCGCAGCGGCTGGTGCGTTCCTGCGCTTGTGGGGACCTCGGCAGCCTGACAATAGTTGTTGTCCATGGCAATGCCTGTCCGGTTATATATCACCTGCTCCTCCTTCCCGGCGCAGGGACAGCCCCACAAAGCGCAGTACAGTTCTGGAGATGGCGTCCACCTGATCAACTCTCCACAGCATAGCCAGTGCCCGCAGAGATCCACATGCTGTCCGGGTGAGGTGGCAGCCTGGTGAGATGCATTGGATTGGGCTCTGGTGAGATGGATTGGACTCCTGCGAGATGCATTGGATTGGGCTCTGGGAGGGGGTGCTGCTGGGATCTACAGTAGGACAGATATAGTTATAAAGCCCTTCCAAATCTTTAGGAAGCCCGTGTGCAAGTCTGGTTGAGGTGGTTGTGGTCTCCCACAGACCTGCACTTGGTGTTTCCAGTGTAGATATTAATGTACATTATGTGGTTTTTACAGCCGCGACCTTTTACCTGTGATTATCTGCCAGCCTGTTGGTCGATTTCTGAAGATGAGCAACGGATGTGATACCTCGCACATCGTCCTGCACCCCTTTTCATGTTCAGTGGCACCACATCAGAACCATAAACAGTACCCGTCCTCCCCAGATTCAGTACTGCCTCAACATCTGAGGGGCGTTGGGGTTGGAATCTTAGCTGATATGCTAAGGGCAGTTATCTGAAGGACTTTCCACAGGAGGCTGTTGCTCAGCCAAGTAAGAAGGAACAACTCACAGGTGAAGAAGTCCCACAAAGTGGTTTAGACTCTATGCCCACCAGCAAGCACCTGCAATATGGAGATGGGCATTCCTCCTGCCGACAATCCAGATGGGGGGTGGGGGGGCAGTTTCCAAGGCGATGACCACAGGAGAGACAAGGTTATTTCTCTTATTGTATAGGGGCAGGACCAGGCAACTGCCCCTGTCATGGTGGGGGGATGATTCCTCACCAGGAGGTGAAGGTACAGCATCACCAGAATGGTGTCCAATAGAATCTGAATCAAGCAGCTCAGTCAAGGCAGGATCATCTGCCACAGAGAGAACCAAATGGTACTCCCTGTGATGGAGGTACTCCAGCCAGTGGGATGTTCCTGGTGCAGGAAGAAGGAACTGCTCCAGCAACCGGAATAGGCTACAGAGTAAAAGTAGCAAATACCTGATCAACAGCGACAGGTCCAATGGCCTGCTCAGAAGCCAATCCCTGAACTGACGGGGGTTGGGTTAAAAAAAAAAAAAAGGTCAACTGGAGAGTTCCCCCAACACCCTCCACTTCCTTCCTGGAGAAGAAAAGATGAAATCTCTGCCCTATAACTAAAGGTGTACAAGCTGTGGCTACCCTGAAAAGTAGCGTGTACCACACAGCATTGTTTCTGTCCTAAGGGTCAGTGATGTTCCTGAGGAAGGGAGTGGAGTCTCTGAGACACCGCTTCAGAAACCAGGCTAACATACGGGCCGGAACCAGGGTTCCCAGAATGGGAGAAGGCCAGGGGGCATGGGACAGGTAATATCCTGTGTGACAAGACGGGAGCGATGAAGAGAAAGGACTGAAGGTGCTTCAGAGGTAAGAGATTAGTCTTAGGACTAAAATGGAGGACTGCCTGCACCTGAATGCCAGAGACAAACTACGCAAGGACCTGTCAGGATGCACAATTACCCCCACCATACACACACGTAAATGAGGCGGCACATCTTCATGCAGAAAGGTTTCCAGAAGAATCAGCCAACCTCGCTGAGCGCTAAACAGAGCATACCGCAGCAACACAATGGAGGAACATCTTGTTATGTTGTTTGGCAGGGATTGGTAAGACATTGTTCTGGTTTAAAGAGAACTATGGGGTTAAGTCTTTTCCCCATAGTTCTCCTTAGGGTAACGGGAGGAAACAAACTAGCGTCCTCCCGTCACCCTAGGCTCAGTATACCGCGAGCTGTAGCTCGCGGTATTACTGAGACGCCGCAGTATACCACGAGCTGCTACTCGCGGTATACTGAGACGCTGAAGCGGATCCCGACAATTGTGCCGGGATCCGCCCAGCTGCGTGACTGACAGCTGGCTCTGCCTATCTAGAGGCAGAGCCAGCTGTACCCTCACCCGTCCGATCCACCAGTCAGCGCTGGCGGGGAGGGGGGAATCCAGCCCCTACCCTGTCACGGCAGAGAGCCGTGACAGGATCGAGAGGTGAGCGAACGCCGGTATGTGTTCTCTCACTTCCCGATCTACTGAGCCGACCTGTGACAGTCTCATTGTCACAGGTCGGCTAGAACTATGAGGTGACTGAAAAGCGCTCACCTCATACTTCTCCTTTAAGGTAAAAGGAAGAAACCACCTTTTGGAAAAAAGCCCTCAGCCTCAAAACAACCTCCTCGTTGCATACACAAAGGGTTCTTTACAAGTCAAGTCTGCCAACTCAAACTCATGTTGAGGAAGTGGTAGCGACAAGAAAGGCAACCCTATGAGTAAAGGAATATCCCTATTAGGCTCAAAGCATGGTCTCTGAAGGACCAACAGGACTAGGTTGAGATCCCAGGGAGAGACACTGGGGAACCTACAGGAGAAAATGTGAGCGTCTCACTGTACAAAGACCTTCACTAAGAGGTGAGAGGCAATCAGCCCCTAAAAAAAGAACCGCTCAGGCCGAGAATTGACCCTGGAGGGTACTTAAGGCCAAACACTGATCCAGACTGGGGATTTCCTTGCCTCACACAAACCAAAGTAGACCTTCCAAGTGCCATGTTAGACCTTGTAAGATGTTGATTTCCTGGCATGTAAGGGCATAGGGATGACAGAATTCACTAGACTCCTTTTCCTTCGGACCTGGGCTGCAACAGCCAAGCTTTTAAAGGACCAGGAAGCAGAATGGTAGACAGTCCCTGGGGATAGAAGATCTGGACAATTCATGAGGGTCCAGGGTGGTTCCTTAGGGTAACGGGAGGAAACAAACTAGCGTCCTCCCGTCACCCTAGGCTCAGTATACCGCGAGCTGTAGCTCGCGGTATTACTGAGACGCCGCAGTATACCACGAGCTGCTACTCGCGGTATACTGAGACGCTGAAGCGGATCCCGACAATTGTGCCGGGATCCGCCCAGCTGCGTGACTGACAGCTGGCTCTGCCTATCTAGAGGCAGAGCCAGCTGTACCCTCACCCGTCCGATCCACCAGTCAGCGCTGGCGGGGAGGGGGGAATCCAGCCCCTACCCTGTCACGGCAGAGAGCCGTGACAGGATCGAGAGGTGAGCGAACGCCGGTATGTGTTCTCTCACTTCCCGATCTACTGAGCCGACCTGTGACAGTCTCATTGTCACAGGTCGGCTAGAACTATGAGGTGACTGAAAAGCGCTCACCTCATACTTCTCCTTTAAGGTAAAAGGAAGAAACCACCTTTTGGAAAAAAGCCCTCAGCCTCAAAACAACCTCCTCGTTGCATACACAAAGGGTTCTTTACAAGTCAAGTCTGCCAACTCAAACTCATGTTGAGGAAGTGGTAGCGACAAGAAAGGCAACCCTATGAGTAAAGGAATATCCCTATTAGGCTCAAAGCATGGTCTCTGAAGGACCAACAGGACTAGGTTGAGATCCCAGGGAGAGACACTGGGGAACCTACAGGAGAAAATGTGAGCGTCTCACTGTACAAAGACCTTCACTAAGAGGTGAGAGGCAATCAGCCCCTAAAAAAAGAACCGCTCAGGCCGAGAATTGACCCTGGAGGGTACTTAAGGCCAAACACTGATCCAGACTGGGGATTTCCTTGCCTCACACAAACCAAAGTAGACCTTCCAAGTGCCATGTTAGACCTTGTAAGATGTTGATTTCCTGGCATGTAAGGGCATAGGGATGACAGAATTCACTAGACTCCTTTTCCTTCGGACCTGGGCTGCAACAGCCAAGCTTTTAAAGGACCAGGAAGCAGAATGGTAGACAGTCCCTGGGGATAGAAGATCTGGACAATTCATGAGGGTCCAGGGTGGGAGGTCTGCAATAGCTTGATATGATATCTGCTCCTGGGCTAGTTCGGTGCAATGAGGATCCCCAGAATGCTCTCCATCTTGGAGGAATGAGTTTTAAAGGGAGAAAGGCGGAAATCAGAATGAACTGATCCCACTGAGTTAAATCAGGAAGCCAGGGGGTCCACATCTGGGGTACCACACCAGCTCTCAACTGAGAAAGTCCATCTGGCAGTTTTCCTCACCCATGTCTATGAACCTTTGAGAGACATGGCGCTAGAGCAGCATGAAGGTCCAGCCAACCTTTACGGGGATGTTGACAAGCTTGACAACATGAAGAGGGGTGGAGACCAAAACTTCAGCTTGTAGTCCCTGGATACAACTTTCTGGACCTAAACATCTGAAATGTCCTGGGACCAGATAGCTGAGAAGGCTACCAGATGGGCCCCCGCTTGTGACAAGATGGGGTGTCCCAGCTGATTGAAAGGAGGACTAGCTCGCAGACTTGGAGGACCAGGACTTACAGAGTTTCTGACTTTTGCTAGAACCTGGAGAGTGGAGAGAACCAAAAATAGAACTTCCCTCGACAATAAGTTGGAGGCAGCCACCCTCTGAGGAGTATTACAACTCTGGCAGGGGACAGCGGTCCAGGCTATTGGTGTCAGGTCCTTTATGAGGCACGCTGCAATCCACCTCGTGACAAGGCGGTCCCTTGTATACATGGGTATGGGGGGACCATAACTACAAGTGAGGGATTCCTGCCAAGGGTTCTCACTGGAAACAGAAAAGGTTAAGGCCGTCTGTTAATGTTGTCACCGGAGGCAGCAGGGGGCCCAAGTACATGTCCTGAGGATCACGCTTATGGTACGCTAATCTGCAGTGAAGTGGGGAACTTCCTTGTGGGGTTCTCAGCAGCAAAGAGAAGGGAAACTATCATGGATTACAGTAAGGAGCACATTACAGTATTGTTCCATGTTAAAAAATCTGAGGGTTTAATGTCACTTTAAACATGAAAATGGTTGGGTTCTCTCAGAGCAGAGAGAAGGTCTCCAATCTCCTAAAGGAACCCTGAGGCTTGGTGGGAAACTAAGCTGTCCCAACAGCTTTGGCAGTGTCCAATCTCCTGAAGGTGGCAATAACCCATGGTTTCAGCATTGCCATCCTGTGTCCTGTAATGTACAATTATGAAATGGGAGATTTTGGGTAGTACCGTTCTGTGTACCTGGCAGCATGGGATGGTTCATTTTGGCACACGGGAAGACAGACCTCTTTCATTGTAGTCACTCAATGGGAATGAAGATGGAACACAGGAGCTTCTTCTATAAGAACTGGGTGCTGAACAACAGCCACTGGAGGTGATCCCTCAGCCCCAAACCAGCGGAAACGTACTGTGTAAGGACAGAGGAACCCCCGATACCGTCTAGACAAATGCTTGTCTTCTGAGCCGCAGCTTTGGGGATATTTCTGGGAGTGTGGATTTCTTTGATGTTTTGGAAAAATACAAAGCTTTGCGTTCTCACAGAACTTTGTCCGCTCCACGTTTCCTTGTGAATTCGCTGGATCCTGTGTTCAGATATTGCGTTACAGGATTTCGACTTCCACCACTCCGCCCTACCCCGGTCCACCAACCCCATGTCAGAGTCTCTACTGAAAGACAAAATTAAAAAAAAAAAGTCTCTACTGGCCCCTGATCTGGCATTTCGGCCCAGGATCCAGTGGCTCCACAAGCATGCAGAAGTTGCACAAGATGGCTGCACATCAGCAGCACTGTTGGCTTACTTATCAGGCTCCAGACAGGTTTCCTTTACAACTGATGAGATCTGCAATGGCCACGAGTGAGGAGATAACCTGACGCGATTGTCTCAATTTACTTGAAATGTAACTAATGTGGACCAATATCATGGGACAATCCTCTATGGATACACAAGCATCACCGACGTATCTCTGATCTCACGTAAAGAACAAGCTGCCCCTTTGTAAACTAAATCCGGCATTGGGGTAATTAGGAAACAGCCATAGTAGCCGAACTGTTGAGTCTGGACCATCACAGACCCTGATCTCCCATAGTGCACACTGGGGGTGGGATAAAGAAATGAGCCATCACCAGCTAACCAAATGCTCCGAGACCATAAGCCAGTTCAGCTTCCTCAGATGTTCCCTACACATGTACAAAGTGTTACCTTGTCCATTCACAATCCACTTTATATAGACTACCGTTTCCCCGAAAATAAGACCTAGTTTGGTGGTAGCATGAGGGGGAACTTGCAGGAGACATGGTATCAGCCTGCAAGGACATACTGTATTAAGGGGATGACAGGGGTCTCCCTCCGGCCAGCGCAGTGACAGGGAGCACTCCAGTACCATACTTCACCAACTGCTGTCCCCTTGAAGGCACTGCTTAATGTAATGGTACTGTACTTTACCGCGCTGTCTGATGTCCCCACTGCTGCACCGCTGGTACCACTGTCCCTAGTGGCAAAGGAAGCCGGCGCTGTAGAAAGCATGCTGCTGATAGCTGTCACTTTTTAAAATAAGTATTCTGCCAAGATGGC
>NW_017306477.1:1765063-1780283 GCF_000935625.1 Nanorana parkeri | reverse complement strand
TTTTGCATGGCGTGTTTGTGAGGTTAGTAAATCAACCCCCTTGTCTCATAGTGCAAAAAGAGGGGTAACCCATAACACTAATCAAAAATCTTTCACTCCTAAGGTCTAACATTAGCAATGTGTAGACATGTGCGCCGGCAAAAAATTCAGCTCAGTTTGGTTTGTTTAGGATTTTTAGTTTTTGGGATTGGGGTCCAAAATACACTTTGTTTCTGGATTCGGTTGAGTGTGAAATTTTAGTTCATTTTGGATGAGTTAAATGATATTTACGAACAAATTTTCATTGCAGCAAAGTGACATTTCTTTTTAACTTTCGACAGTCCACAGGAACAATAAAAAAAGAAAAAACAGCATTCTAGTAGGAATTTTAGGGGGGCCCCGAACCCCTAAAATCTCTTACCAGACCCTTTATCCAAGCAGCAGCTTGGTAGAGCAGGAAAGGGGGGGGGGGGGGGGAAAGGGCCCTGGGGGGGGGGGCGAGCATGCCCCCCCTGCCCGCAGACCTCCACAACCACCAAGCCAGGTTTGTCAGGGAGAGGCCCTTGTCCAACAAAACTATCATAACAACAACTCTGCGGACTCTCCAATAGCATTCGGGAGCAGAGTTGTTATTGTGACAGTGCTACTTCCAAATGTCAACAAAGGAGCGAAACAAGTCCCATGACGTCATGACTCACTCCACTCCTTTGCTAACATTTGGGTCAGAGCTGTCATTTTGCAGTGAGAGTTCGTCAGGATCGGTTAAGCCGGTTGCCATGTTTTCTTTCGGCGAGTGGAGAGCCATCATCTATCGTGATTGACATGAATATACATCACTGGACGATATGATTGACCTGTGGATTACATCGATGGACATTTTTGTAAATAAAAGACTTGCCAAAAATCTGTTTTGTGTTTTCTTTCTTCAAATAAATTACTTTTTATGGTGTGGTGTGTTTTGGTGATTGAGTAGTGGTAACAATTATCCCTTACTTATTCACTAGGGGGGTGGCATCCTATAAGATTCCTATAAGCCCCTCTGCGTGCAGATCACTGGCCAGGGTTGTGGGGAAGAGGCCCCTGTCCTCATCGACATGGGGACTAGGTGCTTTGCCAGGGGGTCCCTCCCAGCAAAGCACCCTCCCAATGTTGAGGGCATGTCGCCTGGTATGGTGCAGCAGCTAGGATCCTCTGCCAGGCTGCTGCTTGGATCAAGGGATTTTAGGAGGATTTTTTTGGGCATTGGGATCCCCCCTAAAATTCCTACCAGACCTAAAGGGTCTGGTATAATTTGGGAAGGGGAATCCATGCTGTTTTTTTTACATTAACGTTTAACAATATAAATTCATTCAGAATGACATTCGGAAAAGATTTTGGATGCATCCAAATTTTCGTAATCAGAGAATTTGCATACGTTCGGATTCGGTGCTTTGTATTTGAATGTTAATTCAGAACAAAACAAATGGCACATGTCTAGCAATTTCAAACTGGCCCCTCTGGAGTAGCATGCTTTGCACATTATAATGCTTTTATCAGTGCTTTATTTCATGAGAAAGCTAATATGAATATCAATGTGCCTCCTTGGCCTTACCCGTGGGAAGAACATACATGGGTTCACTACAAATGCTTTGTAGTTGTTTGCAGCTGGGTAAAAAACTTGCTATAGGAAACTGGCAAGTTGTACATGTTCAATATTTCTTGCGGTGAGTGGAAGTCTTAAGAAGCATACTACACAAACATAGCAGTTAAATAGTTACATAGTTGAAGAAGTTCAAAACAAAACACAGATTCATCCAATCTGTGTGTGTTTGTGTCTCATTCTGTATCAATTCATTTACTCCTGTATATTGCACTTACTGAAGAAGATCTCTAACAAATTTTGGGGTTCGGCATTTTTACTGCTCTAACACTAAAGAAGCTCTTACACAAATTAGAATTAAACCTCCTTTTATCCAGTCTCAAATGATGGCTGCCTGTTTTCTTCAGGGCCCTTAGAGTACACAGTTTATTAGCGTTACTAAAGTCACCTTTGATATATTTTTTGTTTTACATTGTGATCACATCTTAAGAGTCCCTTCTCCAGAGTAAATAAGTATTCTCATAGCTGAGGTCCTCCAGCCCCCCTTTTTAATTTTGTTGCTGCTAAACTATTTCTAGTGCAAGGACATTGTTCCTGTGGATTGATAACCAAAATTGAACTTCATATTCAAGATGAGCCAGACCAATGTTTTGTAAAGGGGTATAATTATTGATATATCCCTTCAATATATACCTTTTTAATACATAAGAACATTCTTCTAGTTTTATTAGCTGCAGTTTGTCATTGCATGCTATTTCTAAGTCTAGGATCTACCACGACTCAAATATTTTTCCATCATTGATTCTCCCAGGAGAGCACCTCCTAATAAGTATTTTGTGTGTGTATTTTTAGCATGCAAGTGCATAACTTTACATTTTTCCATATTGAACCTCATCTGCCATGTAGCTGCCCATCACCCTGATATATCAAGGTTTTCCTGTAACTTTGCTATATCCTGTGCAGAGGTTATTTCCATGCACAACTTGATATCACCAGCAAGCACTGGAATCAAACTCATGCTGTAATTCCAACCTCAGTATAATTTAAACAACAAGTAAACAGCACTGGCCTCAAGACAGAACCCTGGGGCATATGACTCACAATCTTAGACCATTTAGAGAATGTAATTTATTTCTACTCTAGTCTGGACCCTTTCCTGTAACTATTTTCCTATCCATGTACATACCATTTCTTTGACACCAAATAGACCTTAATTTGCTGTTAAAACCTTTATTATTAGGTACAGTACTGAAGGTTTTAGCAAAATCCAGCTATACAGCTTCCACAGGCCTTCTTCTATCTAAATTTCTACTGACTTCCCTCATATAATGTTAAAAAGATAGTCTGACAAGAACGGTCTTTCATAAATCCATGCTGGTTATCACTTAAAATACCTTTATCACAGGCATATTCTTGAATGTAGACCTTTATTATCCGCTTAAATACTTTATATACTATAGACTGGTCTGTAGCTTGCTGGTATATATCTCAATCCTTTTCTTAATATTGGTATCACATTTGCGCTGTGCCAATCAGTTGGTATTACCATTACAGTCAGTAAAGTGTCTTTTAAAAATTAGAAATAGCGGCTTGTCTAGAACAGAGCTAAGTTCCCTGAGGATTCATGAGTTTAAGCCATCTGGTACTGGTGATTTATCCAAATTAAGTTTTTCTAATCTCTTTTGAACCTGCATTTCTGTCAGCCACAAAGGTACATTCAGTACATTGGTATTAGCATTGCTGTTTCGACTCTCAAATCCGTCTTTTTCATTTGTATGAATTTAAGAGAAAATCTATTTAATCCATCTGCCTTCTCTCCCATGTTCACCTTCTATGAGTCCTATTTGTTTTGCCCTTACCTTTTTACTATTGATATATACTGTATTTTAAGAATTCTTTCCTATTTGTTTGACTTACTGTAGCAATAGGTTTTCCGCCATCTATTTTAGCTGCCTTGATTTGCCATGAATTTATTAGGTTTTGGGACTAAAGGATATGGCATTGAGCTTTTGTCACCAAAGAAAACGTAAAACAAAAACACCGATTTACTTTAGACTGACCCGAACACACTTGAAGCGATTGTCATTGCCCTAAAAATGAGGCAAAAACAGTTCCCTGCAAATCAAGATACAGTATACTTTACCCTCTATTGGTCCGTTTATCCTACCTCCCTTCTCCCAGACCTGCAGCCTCCACCAGTCTCTTTGGTATTTGATACTTGAGTTTTGGATGTCTTTGTCCCCAGTTGCATTCTGTGGTTTCTTTCTCCACTACAGGACTCAATTTCACAAATGATACATCATTTCTGGGGTTTATTAACCACTTACATACATTTATAATAACAACCTACTTAGTGATGGGTGAACCTACCCGGGCAATATTAATAAACCAAAAATTATTTAATTAACATGCTTGGGTCATGCCTTAAAGGTGTATGTGGTGTTATGGAACAGTACGATTTTCAAGGGCAGTCTCAATGACAGACTACACTGGCTGTGCATATTTGCATTTGCAATTGATGTTTTTCTTCTACAATTATCTTGGCTTTCATGCAGTAGCAGCACCCCAATCTGATTCATTTCCGTTTGAAAAAGGTTTTCCCTAGATAGCTTTACCAGTAACACATGCTAAATTATCGAAAGCAAGAAAATGGACAGTAGTTTGTTGTGACTGTCCTTGTTCTCACTAAAACAAAACTGTCCTGCCACTGGCCAATTTCTATCAAACTCTCATGAAGAATTAAATGACCATTAATGATGACGCATTGCGAAATTGGCCAGCATCAGGACATTTTTTTTTAATAAGGTACACTTGGCTTAAGTGTACTAAAGAAAAAAGTGCAGCTGTTTTACTACAAGAGGTAGATGACCACAGATTACACAGCAGTGTACAATTGGCCAGCAGCAGGACGATTGTAATTAGCAAGGCTAGGCCTTACATTTACTGATAACAAAGAGAACAGGCTGCTGCTTTACTACAAGGTTGATAATGCAGAGGATACTGGGGGGGTAAAATTGGCCAGCAGCAGAACAGTTTTTTTCAGGAAAAATATGGCAAAATGTACTAGAGACACCAGGGTCGATTTACTGAGAAGTACAGCATGTTCATATGCCAGGGCATTTTCATTAAACTTAGTGAATGTGGTGAAAATTCAGAATAAAATGCCAAATCACATGCAAGGAAAAATTTTTAAAAAAACAATTTTTGCTTGCACATGACTGGATAATGGAACACAGCAGAACTTCAACTCATTCAGGTGCAAGGGAAAATTACCTTGCAAAGTGAAAATTCACTTTGCTAAATAAGCAGTTTGTTTGACTTTAGTAAATTAACTCCAAATGTGTGTTTTTTTACTACAGGAATTAAGAGACCGAAGAAGACATAGTAGTGTAAAATTGGCCAGCACAGGACAATTTTAATGAGCAAGGCTAGGCCCAAATTTACTGGAGACTATGAGAATAAACTATGGAAATTAAGATACTGCAGAAAATATAACAACGTAACACTTAACTGGTGTATGCCTAACACATCTATCCAGATAGGGGGGTGCAGTGAATGTAAGTGATATAGTGTGTAGGTACACACTGACGTTGCATCTAGTTTCTGTTTCCACTAAAATTATACAGCTTAAAGAACATATAGTAACAAGTGAATGCTCCACAGTTACAAAAAAAAAGGACCATCAACATAAAATGAACATTAAAAAACATTACAAAAGAAATGAAAAGAAACATACAACCCCTGAAAGAAGAGTGAACTTTAACCTAAAATAAAGGCCCTATCCTTATAAAAATAACAGAAAAATAAATGAAAACCTCAAAATAGCACCCACCATTTTAAAGGAAAGTTTGCAACAAGAAAAAAAGGTTGCTATGGAGAGGACAGCAGCTAAAATTGAGTGCCCCCAATAATAAGGAAAAAAGGAAAGAGGTTGAAAGAACATTTTCCTAACTGACAATAATTTCTCTTAGTTGTAGCTTGTCAGCTTTCCCTATCATTTCCCTACAACATCATCCAATTCACTGATAATGTGACTTCTCTATGCCCTCCCTTTTATCGTGAGGGGGCTGGCATATTCAAAAGCCCCCTACTGGCCCTTCTAAGCCAGCTGGCCATAGTTTAAAGACCATGCAGTGCATTTAAAAAATTTTAAAAGCACACTCAAATGTCCTTTCAGTGGCAGCCAGATCCAGCACAAAGGTCAGGAGCTAACTGATTGAGTGTCTTGGATTTGAAACACATTACAGAGTGCTCTCTGAGGTCAAAAGCATTCCCGGTAATAGTCTAAAGTTCTGCTTGAGGTGGGCAATCTACACAGCAACAGAGTTGCCCATGACCTGGCCCAGCCTCCCTATGAAAAAAGAAAATCCTTGGAAAATAAACAAGGTTAGATACCTATTTAAAATACCATTCAGCATTTATACAATACCAAACTTACCAATACAACTATATGTAGTAATTCCCGTAAAAGCAACAATGCCATCATCTTATATAGCTGGTTAAGCCAACATGTATTTTACTTGTTCATGTCACTACATAGAATTATAAAAATAAAAAAAAAAACTCTCCAAAGTTTCTTAACCTCCTTGGTGGTATTCCCGAGTCTGGCTCTGGGTTAATTTTCAGTACCAAGAGCGGTAACCCCGAGCCAGACTCGGGATTGCACAGAAAAGTGTCCCTGCGAGCCTGCGGTGTCCTCTGCTGTAAGCGGCCGGCCGACGCCGGCATCTGAGTTTTAGTTTCGCTTTCGAGCGTCACAGCCAGCGGGAAATTCAAAAGTGAAAACATGACATTTACACAGAATACACACAATACAATGTAATCTGCTGTGATTACACAAAGGCCTGGTTCACACCTTAACGTTTTGTAGGGCGTTCAACGCCCGACGAACGCTCTACAAAACGCTCAAACATCTAAATCCCATTGTATTCAATGGGTCTGGTTCACACCTTGCCGTATTTCCGCCCGTCCGAACGCGATACAAAACGGCCTACGCCCAAAGAAGTACATGTACTTCTTGGGGCGTTTTGGTCTCGCGTTTCCATTGGGATACAGCCAAGTAGCCCACGGAAACGCGCGTTTGTCGCGCGTTTTTTTCACCGCGAATCGCGGGAAAAACGTGCGACACGAACCGCACGACAAACGCGCATATTCAATACGCCTAGGTGTGAACCCAGCCTTATGTATCAAACTATTTCCATTGAATTTTGTCCAGTGCCCTGCCTGCACTTTTACTGTTCTTTCTGCATGGAAACTTGTGAACGTCCATGGCATCCAAAAAGCGATAGCGATTCGTTGGGAAATTCGTCATCAGACACTGAAAGCTATCGCTCAATTCTACAAGTGATTCTAATTTACTTAGATCTGTTAACCTTCAGAAGACGTCAGGTGACGAAACGCGTCAAGGGGCAGATCTTTTCATTGTCTAGTAAGCACTGTGCTAGTGGCTTTCAGGCGAAAGCTCGTTATCTCGTTTTTTTCTATGTGACCGGCCGATGTTCTGAAATTTTAATGTAAGTTGCTATTTTTTAATAAATATTCATTGTTGGATGTACCGCACCATGAGGGTTGTTTTTTCTCTCCCACTACCCTAAATAAAACACTGATTGGGACCGTACAATATCGCTGTTGCCCACGGATGAGAGGAGCCGGCACCTGCCTTTAACAGAGAGCCGGGACCTCCACGGAGACTGCAAGGGACAAGCGCTGGAAAGTGCTCGATCTGCTGTCGGGTGTTTTCTTGAGGGAATTGGAACGGAGAGATTGGAAGCCTTCTGCTCCTGAGGGATTATATTACATATACTCACTGATTCTGGTGAGTACTGATTACCTGGGGGACGGTTGATTGGAAGATCGAACTTATAAGGACTTTATATTTATTTTCGTTTGCTTGGGGAATTGGACTCAATTGATTTTTATATATTTTATTTTTTTTTTATTTAGTTTGCACATTCAGTTTGTCTTATTGAGTACTTTAGATCCAATTTATTTCATATCTATATTAGTCTCTCACTTTGCAATTAATTGTCATCTGTCAAATCACATCACAAATCAGAAGTTTGGAGGAACTATTTGCACTTTATCTGTACAATAGTTTTTCGTTAATTTTATTTTATTAACGGTTTGACACAAAGGTTTGAGGATTTGTCACTTCTTTACCATTCACTTATGAGATAATTTTATTGTTAACATTTTTTTCACATTGTGTTGCATTGTATCCACGTAGAAGTTTATGCTCAGATTTATCAACACAAATGAGGTTTAGACACTTTGTTATCACTTGATTTATACATAGTTGTTTTTGATATTTTTTCATTGGGACGTTATTCACTTATATGTATATACACATATATACACCTTGAGGAGGTAACTAGTCCCCCAGTTCGGTGGATATATATATATACCTAATATATTAATTTATATTTTACACCTTCTTTCTCACGGAATCCACCTTTAGCGCTGTGTTATCACTTGCACATCGATTCTAATTTACTATCGCTGTTTTCTACCTGCTCTAAAACTGCTTTTGACCTAAAACAGCAACGATTCTGCGACCGAGCTCAGTGATGTGCGAACTTGGTACTCTATTGACTGTTGTACGGATCAGGCAGAGCCCCCAGAATTCCCATTTACTGGACCATTTTTTTATTATTATAATTTTTTAATTTCGTGTTTCAAACTTTATCATACCTGGACTCTTGTTTGGACAGATTTAGGTGAGTTATTCCTAAGATTTACTAAGAACTACGGGCCTACAATATAAAACAACAAATTTCCCTGAAAAACAATGTACCGCTTTGGGATGCTAAAATCCTGAATAATCATACCGCCAGGGAGGTTAAAGGGGATCACTCCTCTGTATTAAACAAAATTAACGTATCTTCATTCTCAGAAGACTTTGCCTATTTTATTCTATTTATTAATGATGTTAAAGATGAAATACATAGCAATATTGTAGTTTTTGCCGACACAAAATGATGTACAATTATTAAAATTTGTGAAATAATTATATATTACAGAATAATCTGGAAGAAATGGTAACAGACATTTAAATGGAAATGAAAAATGTGAGGCAATGCATCTAGACTGGGAAAATATATTCACCCCCTATACAATAAATGAAATAAAGTTTTCAACAGAGCTAAAGAAAGGGAATACTGGTTGACAATAGGCCTAGCAGAAGTACTCAATGCCAAACAGCAGCTGAAAAAGCCAACAAAATCTTGGGATCATTCGGCAACACATCTACTTGATTATTGTTAAAATTATATTTACAAAAAA
Organism: Nanorana parkeri; assembly: GCF_000935625.1. Taxonomy (NCBI): domain Eukaryota; kingdom Metazoa; phylum Chordata; class Amphibia; order Anura; family Dicroglossidae; genus Nanorana; species Nanorana parkeri. Next base: position 1,771,444 of record NW_017306477.1, on the reverse strand, counting down.
CTATTAAAAGTAATATTGTGATCCAGTGAATTTAGTCAGCTGCTCATGGGGAGTATAAAGGAATTTTCACCTAGTAGTTGGCAAAGGAAGTTTTGTTTTGCTTTTCTCTGGGTCAAAGCTGCAGGAGCTGTGGAAGGATGAACTCCAACAACTTCAGTTTTTCAAATTCACTCTGACCAGGGGTGGGATCTTGAATGCTATCTTATTAAAGAACTGTCAAAGCTGAACTCTGGGGAGATTTAAAAATAATGTTGCAAAAAACGTTTTTTGTCTAGGGGAACATTAAAAAGCAGTTTTATTTGCATTATTCTTTACTCCCTTGACACTTTCCTCTTCCCTCTGGTCATCCAGGTTGTGGGTAGGCTCTTGACATCCTCACTTATAATATAGGATTTCTGGTCCATGGGGAGCCCCATTGTCATATTAATACAGTGCAGCAGTGTGTTTGTGGGATTGTCTGATGTGCTGTGGTGTTGTCCTGCCCCCCTAACTTCAGCCGTGCAAAGTGGAGGAGGATTACAAACATTTGACCTGGAGAAATTAGATTAAAATGTATTTCTATTTATGTGTACATAAAGTGACTTGACTTGACTTGGGACTCCCTGTTATAGGATGACAATACTCTGTCCCAAATTTACTCTGGCACTGTCATTCTGTCACATGGAGTTATCATACTACATGTAGGCAGGAAGTGGCTGCAGTAGATCAGCAGTACTGAGATGCAAATAATGAAAAAAATGCCAATTGTTTATGATACACAGTGCTTTAGAAAACTAAATATTATGCAATTAGGGTTTACATCTTCAAATGAATTCACAACTATATTTTGATTAGACTGACTGCCAATGAGAGACAATAAGTTTAAAAAAGTCAAAATTTACTTTTTTATCTTAAAATATCCAAGCAGAATGGATAGCATTGACAAGGCAAGTTCACAAGTTTAACAGTAATTTAACAGCAAGTAGTTCTAACAGTAATTAAGCCAAATTTATTTCTGCCAGTGCAGTTCTCCATTAAGTATCATAATAACATCATTAATATGCATGCAGGTGAACAAACTTGTATACATAAATGTTTAATTAAATTTACATTTTGATTATTATCTATGTTGGGACCAAGGAAATGCAACACTTTTAAGCTTGCGTAACTGTTGAGTAGCAGTATGATATAAGAGTGCCTGCTAGGGTTTGACATTGCATTGTATAAAAGATCTTAAATGCATAATGTTCTCAACTTTAATTTGAGAATGTTCACTACTTCAGGACCGCCCAATGTAAAAAAATGTCCTGAAGTAGTTATACCAAAAGCAGCAGGAGCTGGGTTCTTGGTATGGTTTTAAACAGCAGGCGATTACTGTTTAGATACAAGTGACCCGGCGGCTATCGATTGTATGGTGTGGCGGAATATGCTCCCCCCTCCGCTGCCTGCTACCCCGGGCTCTGCTGTCCCCTGCGCGGACCTGGAACCGGCGCGGTGGGTATCCCCACATCGATCATATGGAGATCAGCAAGCTTCTAGCCGCTGATCTCTCTTCCGATCACTGTGCACATTCTCTGGCTCTTAGAGCCAGGAGAAGAAGCTGGTTAGGCAGATTTTTGCTTCATCAGCTTTTTTGGGGTCCCTAGGTGACTTTATGGGTCTGAAAGACCCCTGATGTCTCCATAAAGAGGACCTGTCACATCATATTGGCTATCACATAGTGGGCTTGTTAGTCCCCTATGTGATGGCAATAAAGTTTAGTGTAAAAAAAAAATAAAATGTAAAAATGAGTGTCACATAAACATTTTTTAAAAATTGCAAAAAAAGTTTAAATTTCCTGCCCCCACGTGCACGCACATAGAAGCGCAAACACGCGTCGGGTGTGCCTACGTGCAAAAACTAAAATTGTGCAACACGTTACATATCACCACGAACGTCGGAGTGAGAGCAATAATTCTAGAGCCATCAATCACTGTTAACACTAAACTGATGATCGATAAAAGCTTTCAAAAAGTGTCCCCTACGGGAAATTTGGAGTATTGTAGTTTTTTGCGGCTTTACGGGCGAACGCAATGTTAAGTCTTGACATGTTTGGTATCTATTTACCCGGCGTGACCCTGTCTTTTATATTTTACCAAAAAATGTGGTATTATGTTCTGTTTCAGTGCATTCAATTTCATTGTAGTGTATTTTATTCTAAAAATACTGGTTTGATAAACATTTGATAAAATTAGTAAACTAAACGTGAGCTTGTAGTCCATCACGGGAGCGAGCTTGGAGCGGTGACTACTGAACAACACACACAGGGACCATAGGGAACAAAAGTAGCCACCCTCCAGAAGGAAGGACAGGGTCAGCACCAATTCAGAGATGATTTGAGAATCTACAGCTGAGTGATACACAAATAAGATACATTTTTGTTAATAGTTAGGGTGCTTGATTGTATTTTTAAGGCTTAGTCCTGAGTTTAGTGTCACTTTAAATATACTATTACAGTGTTTTGTTATTTCTGTGCAATAAGTGTAAAAAATACCACTTGATTATGTTAGAAATTTACAGCAGTCCTGTGTTATCTCAAAGGTGAGTAATTAACCCTCCAAGGTCTTATTTCAGGACTACAAAATGTTTAGCTTTATGTTGTAGAGATGAAAGTGAGAGGGTTTGAGTAGTTTATTGAACACTTCAGTCCACATACATGTGTTGTGTTGTCAGCCCAGTCCACAACAGGAATTCTGTACTTGCCGGGTCTTTAAAGCGATAAAATATAGAGAAATGTGCATGTATTGCAGATATATATATTGCATATGTTTTTTTTATATTGCCTTGACATACACTTTAAAACAAGTGCTTAAGCTATAAAAACAAAAACCTCAAGGTAGAAAAGTAGATACCCAATGTTGCCAACCATTCTTATACTGCAAAATATAAATGTTTCTCTGAAATATACTTCAATCCAAAGGATTGCTTGCATTATGTTTCCAGGAGGGTGTTTGCGTCTGTGTGCACTACAATTGGCCTTTGTAATCTAAGTCACATGAATTGATATAGGCGCCTGCATATGAATAGAGTGTGACAATCTAAAAAATATCTGAGCTTCTGACTGTATGATCCTAGTATTTGATATAGAAAATTAGTACACAAACATCAGGAAGACCAAAGAGCTATCAAAACAAGCCTGGAATAAAGTTCTGGAGAAGCCGCAAAATCCTAACACCCTATTAAATTGTTTATTAAAAATGGAATGACTACGGTACAACTGCAACTCTGTCTAGAGAATTCAGCCCAGCAAAACTCAGTGGACGGGTAAGGAGGGCATTATTCAGAGAAGAAAAGAGGAGGCCAATAGTAACTTTATATGATCTGAAAACTGAGTTAGGGGAGACCATTTATCAGAAAGTATACCCCAAATATTGGCTATAATAAAATGAATGAGAAAAAAGTAACTTCTGGAAACATATCTAATACCATTTGGCATGTGAAAGACAAAGTAAAGATATAGAAAAAAACTTTTTTTGGTATGAGGAAGCCAAGAGTTGCCCTTTGAGCAACAAACTACAGCAAACCAGAAAACATGTTCCCTATGGCTTATGATGTAAGTAAGCTTTTCACTAACGGGGAACAAGAAGCTGGTCAAGACTGAGGGCTAAATGGATGGTGCCAAATAGAGATGGAAAATCTGTTAAAGTCGTATATTCTGTTGCAAGAGACCTGAAACTGGGTAAGATATTCAACTACGAGCAGGACAATGACCTTAAACACACAAGAAAAGACATACTGGAGTGGTTTAAAACAAAGCCCCGATCTCAATCCAAATGAGATTCTGGAGTTGAAATACTAAAAGGCAAATAGGCTGTTCACTTTACAATGGAATTCAAAATTTGCAGGGGATGCTTCCTCTAGCTTTTGTGAATGTGGTGACATTTTCCTTTGCGAAAAATACCAAATCATGTGCAACGTCACTTCATTCACTAAACTAAGGGAAAACTTCCCCTGCAAAGTACAAATAACCTTGCAAAGTGAACTGTCATTTTGCCTTTAGTAAATTAACCCCTCTGTCTCAAGCCTTGAACATTGTTGCTCACAAATTATTTCCTTCCAAATTGACTGCACTGAAGCAATTTTGGCAAAAAGAATTGAAAAAAATGCAGAAAACCCAAATGTGCAAAGCTGGTGAAAACCCAAAAGACTTAAGGTTGTAATTGTTGCCAAAAGTAGTTCTGCTCATGATTGACTCATGAGGCTGAATACTTATGCAACCAACACACATCTTTTTTTTAATTAGTTTTTGTGTCACAATATAAAATATTTTAAGTATGCTATATACCGTATTTTGCGCTCTATAAGGCGCACCGGACCATAGGACGCAGGGAGCGTAGGCTTCTGTGACAGCTGTAGTTAGTCACAGCTGAGACAGGTGGCGCTGTGATTACAGCGTCACGGTCTCAGTGATCACACAGAGCAGGCGAAGAACGGACGTTCTTCGTCTGTTCTAGGGGCTCTATGGTGAGCTCCTATGCCGTGGTCACGGGTCCCCCAGAGGAGCAGGGGGAAAAGTGCGTCTTATGGAGCGGAAAAATACGGTAAGTAAATGACTAAAAATCGAAATTACATCTATCAATTAATAAGAAGGCTGATAGCATGCCTTTCCATGCTGATGCTGACCTGCAGCATGGGGGGTCTCAGAGAGGGGTCTCCAAAAAGTTCAGTTTATCTTCCAAAAAAGCTGTGACCAATACTTGTGGGTTTTAACAAAAATAGGACCTTTGAGGAGGCTTTTAAGACACTGTGAGCTGAACCCACAGGCTAGTACATATCATATTGAAGTAAAATACCATTGAGGATGATGGAAAGGGGTGAAGCTTTAATTATTAGAGTACACCAGTCACAAAAGCACTTCAAAGGCTTCCATTGATGACCTCTGTTTTTGACAGTAATTTCCCAGGATGTCATGCTGATGCTTTAGCTTTCACATTTTCTGATACTCTGAATTGTAGCAAATATAACCAATTCTGAAACCCATTTATAGCATGCTTGTTCAAGATCTGTGATTCAGAAGTACTGAAACTAGGTACTGCCAGGAAACTAACATTTGGCCGAAGATGACCAGCAATGGTCCCCCTTTTTCTTTCATGACATTTTCTTTAAGTACAGACCAGGTAGAAATGTGCTAGGGCAATGTCAATTTTGAAGGGGGTTCCTTATTTAGCAGTGTAGACCCTTTGGCACCCCTGTTGCCAAGGAAGGTATGTTATGTGTAGGTCTATTTGCCCTATTTTCCCTCAATAAAATAATATATTTGATTCTTTTTAACTTTCGCCTACATTTCTACTTGGTACTCGTCATGGAAAAATGTTATTAAAAACATATTTTTGAGGAATATTTCTTATTTAAATAGCTATATTTTTCCCCTTTGCCACTAATGCAGGAAGCTTAAAATAGGTAGCATCAATGTCCCAGCAGTAAAATAGCACTGAAAGGTTTTGATGATAAATTTGCAGCCCAAAACAGGGAGATTTTGATAGTCAGCCCAACTGATCTATTAGACTTTTAGAGGATACTAGAACACAGAAAGATGTGATGGGCCTGAACAAAAAAAAATATCAGTCTTGTCTGTTTTTCAGCTATCTGTCAGACATTAATATGAAAAGTTAAATGGATTTGAGTTCCTTCAGCAGAAAATAATCATGTGAACGGAAAGGGAGAAAAAACACAAAAACATCTGAAACACTTTTCTAATGTAATATATCATGAAGCTGGAGATATAATCTGAGAATGGGATGGGAGGTGTACAAGCTGTTCATCTGCCTGTGCCAAAGATGAACGGAAGTTGACTGGGAAGCCCTCCAACTTAGCAAGTGTCTTTACAGGATCACTGCGAACAAGAATACACTCTGGAGAGTTACCCCTCCGAACGAAGAGTTCTAAAGCTGAAAATCCCATTGTGATTCTGACGTTTGCTTCAACTTAACTTCATATTTTAACATAACATTAGGTCAAATAAAAAATGGTTTAATTGTATAGTTACTACCATAGCTCATTACATTTACTGACTAAAACACCAGGCTTGAAGCATCAAATGCCAATAAAATGTGCAGTAGTGTTACTGTAATTGGTACTCTGCATCGCATGCTAATTAACACAAGATTCTTTAACAAATGGTAAGGGACAAATTGCATGCAGTCATGAACATATTGTGACCGATTTTACTAAGAGTAGAGCATGTTATTTTTTTTTTCCTTGAAAATTCTATTTCAATATTGCAATATAACAGAACAAAAAACACAAGGTAATAGCACCAACATAGTGCCACAACAACAGCACAATTCCATACAAGAGCATACAATACATAACATAAGACAGTACAATACAATACAAAAAATCACAATACATATTTTCAGTTCA
>NW_017306477.1:1762247-1765032 GCF_000935625.1 Nanorana parkeri | reverse complement strand
TAATACAATCCACACCACCAGTCATCCACACAGGATATTACCAAAACATCACCCTGAATAGGCATACCAATGGCGAGAGATCACCCACTATTGGAAGGGCGGGGAGCCCAGATGGGTGAGTATCATAAGGCACAGATCACTGGAAAGTTCCAAAACGTAGACTCAGTAAGGCTAGGAACAACTCCTGTATGTAATGGATTATTTTCTTATTCAGAGAACGTGTGGAAATAGTCCAGCCACGACAACCAAACTTTGTCAAATATGCTCGGTCTACATCTACCGGGATAGGCAGCTTTATAAAAAGGTAAGGAAACATTAATCAATGCTTTCCAAGCTTATAACTTGGGCGCCACAGGTTTCTTCCAGTGGAGAATAAGGAGTTTCCTGGCAAAAAATAACAAAAAGGTCAGGAGTGTTCTGGATGCTACAGGAAGAGCTAAACCATCAACATGCAGACCCTTAGGTCCATAGGAATGGGGATACGAGACACAGAGGAGGCCACCTTCAATAGTCTCTGTGTCTTCCAATAGTCCTGTATGACAGGACAAGTCCAGAGAACATGAAGAAGGCCAGCAAGTTCATATGGGCATCTCCAGCACCTAGAGGACACGGAGTAACACATGGCAGGAAGCCTGGCAGGCGTGAAATATGCACGATGAACAATTTGTACTGAATCAACTGGTCCCAAGCAGAAATCAAAATGACCAAGGGACTAACCCACATTTTCTCCATGTCCTCTGAGTCCAGAGCAGGACAGTCGATTTGTCAGGCCCACCGGCACCCCTCCAGTAATGTTGTTCCGTGGACAGGGAGCAACTTATAGATGGTCGATAAAGGCTTACACAAACTATCATCTCTAAGCTGGAGTTCTACCCTGGAAGAGGAGAGAGACAGACCGCCCCCTGGAAATTAACAAGAAAACCCATGGCAAAGTTGGAGATAACAGAACAGATATAAATTAGGCAAAGGAATTACATCAGTGTTAGAAAGTGAACCTTGGAAAAAATATAATTGTAAAGTCCTAATGAGTACCATTAGTTCTAGTCCCAATAGGCTGCACAGATGTGAAATATTCCCACATCAGAAAACATAGCTGGATCAATATTACGGTGTTTTTTTCATGTTGATGTTGGGCTTGTAAAATAATTACTGCTAAAATTACACCTCATTGAAAACATTATTTTTAGGCCATATTCCAATAAAAGTGAGATAAAAACTGAGAAGTACAAATGTTACCCCTTCCTAAATACATTGACGTGTCTACTTTTTGTCTGTGATGTCAGGTTGATTTTTTGCAAAGCAAGGGCACTACAAATGTGACACAGTGGGGCTACCTCCGCACTACAAGGGTTAAGTGCTCAATTTTGCCTAGGGTCAAAAATAACAAAGTTATACTCACCCGATCCTCCAAGCCAGCTGGCTGTGACAGCACTCCCTCCAGCCTGTCTCCTCCTCTGCTGCGATGGTATGTCCATCGGCGTCCTCATGTCCTAGAGTGTGATGACCTGAGGATCCTTAGACTGCAGCAGACGAGGGGGAGAGAGGCTCCAGGGACTGGTCTAAGAGCAGGGTGGCTCGGAGGATTCGGTGAGTATAACTTTTTTTTTACCCTAGTCAAAAACAAGCATCTAACCCTAGCAGCGTGAGGAACCCCACTGCAAGGGTTAATAACATTTTTATCTGGAGTTCTGCTTTAACAGACCAAAAGGAAATAGATAAGAGAAGTTTGTTGTTAAGGTTTACATACACTAAGGAATTTGTAGACCTCAGTCAGTTAGAGCCATTAACTTTCGAATGAGGTCTAGTCACAGCTACAATTTGTATAATCCATTTTAGATTAAATAATTGTACTTATTTGTCTTGCCCCAGCAGGCTATCAATTATGCATCTATCTTGGGCCTAAAGTGAATAGAACATTACTGGGTGCAGGGCCATAGCTAGGGTGAGGCGACTGAGGTGAATGCCTCGGGCGCAGGTGTGGGGAGGAGGGGGAATAGCAAGGGCACAGAGCGGCAGGGACAAGTGGGGCGAGACAGCCTGCCTGCAACTTCTCCTATGGATCCCTGCTGCACTCCCCTGCCTGTATGGGCAGAGGCAGCAGGGACCCAAAGAAGAGTGAAGCGCTGGAGCTGGCAGGGATAATGGAGGAGGGAACTATCACTTTAGAATGGCCGAGCGGTGAGAAAGCCGCTCAGCCAGGATCTGACAGCCGGCGGCTCTCTCGCTTAGATGCTGTCTTTACCCCTTTTCAGCTGCCAGAGCTGTTCTTTTAAATTTTTTGCACATTTGTTAAAATGCACCTTTTAGACCTGAAGTTTACTTAAAACCTCGAAAATTATATATTTTATAAAACCAGAGACTGTGTACAACAAAACGGTAGCAATTTTTAGGTGTTTTTTTCTTATATCGCACAATAAAACACAAGTTTATCAGACCCAAATTTTCATTAACTGCATTGAAATCATTTTAGTGCACAAAAACACAATACCCTTTGGTACCATATAAAAAAATGAGGTTGCATTAAGTAAAATGATACACTATTGTTAGGCTTGACCTGTTTGGTAAGCAGCAAAAAACTAAAGTGCCCGTACTTAAATGCCTCTACAGGTTATCAATTTAGAGTTAACTGTGAATGATGGACCTAGAATTTTTGCTCTCACTATGGTGTGCACAGTCATATGTAACGTGTAGCTCATTTGTGGTTGTTGTACACAAGTGCAACCAGCACACGTTTGTGCTTGTATGTGCATGTATGTGGGGGGGGGGGGGGGGGGGACAACATTTT
>NW_017306477.1:1740214-1762013 GCF_000935625.1 Nanorana parkeri | reverse complement strand
AATTTTGTATTTTCTTTTAAACTTATTTATTGTTTTTTTCAGGGGTTTTTTTAAAACTTAATTTTATTGCTATCTCAAGGGGATGATAAGCCCTCTATGTGATGGCGTAGTACAGTGACAGGTTCTCTTTAAGCAGACATCAGGGGTCTATTAGACCACCAACATCGCCTCTGTGATCCATTGGAGGTAATGGAGCACAGAACATAAGCACGGCATCCTGTAACTCTACTTATGCACAAGCTGACCACGCCAAGACGGATCTACGTCTGTGCTTACCATGGTCAGGTTGCAAAAGCAAGGAAGAGTGACTGGCAGGATCACCAGGTATTTCTGTGGAACAGAAGAAATAACACTAAAGCTGGCTGCAGTTTCCACCTACCCCATAAAAAGAAACACTCATACCTGCAAAACATTTTAGGGGTAACATGCTCTTTAAATGGGTCAGGATAAGTTGTATACTTCAATTGCTCACTAAGCTCCAATCCTCATTGCCATTATGATGTAGTTAGACGGTAGCAGTCTGCATTACAGGAAGGCTTCTTTTTAAAACATTTATTGAGCATATTTGAGCAAAAAATAGAGGACGTATGTGACTAAAGACAACAGAGTAATCCAATAAAATAGAGAAAATACTTATTTACAGAGTTCAGCAGCTCAAGCTTTTTATACAAACAACCAAATATGTCTGAGGAATGGCTCCTCCCCCTCCCTCCCCTATTCTGTTGTTTTCTTTAGACGGCTCTGAAGGCTTCTGCCGTGCTCTCTCTTTAGAAAACCCATGTTGTGTGAATCTAATGACATGGATGCATCCTGTATTAAATATTTATATTCCCAATTTAAAAGTATGGGAAAAGTTTACAAAATACAAATTTTAAATATGTACAAATAAACTTGACCATGCATAACAATACTAGAAAACCCAGACAACATATTCATTATGCGAAACTCTCATTGGATAATGTTTTTGTCTCTCTGTACTCTGTAAATTCCTTTATTCTCCCATAGGCAAACTAAATGAATACAGAAAATATAGTGAACAAAATCTAGAATTGATAGAAAACTTTTATAATTTCCCTTTAGCCGATTGATGTACTAATACATGTATTATCCTGTCATTCTGTCTTCTGCAGAGCAAAAGCATTTTAGGCTTTTACTTTTTCAATATAATATTAAAGTGCATGAATGTCTTGATGCGTGTGACACATTAAAAACAACGAGGGCTCATTCACATCAGGAGAGAGATCCGTTGCTGTTTGGTTAATATATCAAATGTTCACGTGTGTTGTGTTAAGGACACCATTCAAATGTACTGCCTAACGCACAACAATGGACCAATACCAGCTCTTGAAGCATGTTTACTAGCGCAACACCGCACAGCATATGTTGTGTAACCAAGGGGTGTTGTGCACTGCAACCCAGGTGTGTTGGGAAGATACACTGGGGTGCCATTCACATTGAATAGCACCACAGCACATCAACATACATAACATACCTAGCTGCATGTTACTGCATTACAGTGGTGTAATTGGTAGTACGAACCAGGCTACTACTTATTTCTAAACCTATTTTCAACAGCTGATTGTGACTTTTTGAAATCATTCTCAACTTTAACCCCTGAAGCAGCAGTAAATCACCAATTCAAAATTGACATTTTGAGCCCCCAGGAGTTTTTTTACCAGGATGTGCCACTATACACAGAATAGTAGCACATCATGGCAGACTTACCTTGAAGATGATCTCTTCCAGCAATGTAATGTCAGCACTATCCTCAGTCACTGGAGCTTCCATTCCTTCCCTGTCTTCTTCTAGGTTTGGCGTCTTTGGTCTTATGATTGGCCAGGCTGGGATGATGTAACTTCCATGTAGGGCCCTCCCAAAGGTAATCGCCGCCTGAGACGATTTTGTTCTGGGAAGGAGATTTGGTGCTGACAAGAACTGTTCAGTCGTTCACTTGTTGTCTGGGTGGGGGGTTGTAGAGCAGTGGTGGAATGCGGACCGCACTATCAGTGGCTCTGTCTACTGCCAGGCTAGCTCACTGAAGTCACTGGTTGGTAGGAGCATGGAGGGACACAGTCCCAAGCGTCCACTCAGCTATAGGCAACCGTTGACGTCAGTGAGCTGGGCAGGATGCCACACAGAGCGTCCAAGGTTGCTAAGAGCTCTTAGCAACCTGGAACGCTGTGGCCAACCCCTCAACACCCGGCCACCCCCCAATGAGATGCCGTCTGAGGCAATCGCCTCAAGTTGCCTCGTTAGATTGCACATGCACGTCTTATTGCACACAAACGCTGATAGGCAGGGAGGCAGCAATTATGACAGAAGACACATACAGAGTCTGTTTCATCATTAAAACTCTACCGGTCAGCATTTTTTAAAAATTAAATTACTTCCACTTTACAGAAAAAGGTAAAACAAGGCGTAAAGTAGTATAAGTACTTTCTTAATGCATTCAGCTCAACAACATAAAAATTCCACAGTAAAAGATTCGTTAATATTTTTACCCATTCACTTTTCTTTTAGAACTGTCAATGTTGCTGGTCCCTACTCTCTCAGCACTGCTTCCCTGAACATCTGACTGGGGAGCACATGCACTGAGTGTGTCACAAGTAAGAGAGGGCATAGGTCAGCAGAGTCTCCAGCTGTTATGGGTCTATTAGCCTGGATGATGGAGAAGGGAGAAGTAGGGAGTAGAAGGGGCATAGCAGGGGAAGAATAAGGGAGGAGCAGCGGAGGAACAAGGGAGGAGCAGGGGAGAAGCTGGGGAAAAACAAGGGAGGAGCAGGGGAGTGCCTTGCCATCCAAGGCTACGGGGTTGTGTGTTTCTGTTTTAGGGCATCATAGCTCTAGTTCTGGCAGGGAGCGCGCAGACAAGGGTAGGTCCATAGGGCCCTGCTTTAGAGAGTGGGGCCGCACGAGAAGACGAAACCAGAGGAAGCAGGCTTGATCAAAAAGAAAGGAAAGCTTTTAACTGAGAAGAGACAGCAGACCCAGATCAGTTGCTAAATGTGTTATTTAAAATTCAGGGTTTAAACAAATACCTGAGAAATGGTCAGTGGTTGCCAAGATACAGTAATAAGTACTAAAAAAGTAATAAGATTCCAGCATCCACCCATAAATACAATATCAGTTTTTGCAGGGCTGACTCTTTAGGCCAGTTTCTTTAAAACATTCTCCAGATCTATACTATATGTGTTCAGCTTTCCTCTGCGAATTAGTGGATTTCCATTCTTACCTGTACTTTGCATTTTTCTTTTCACTTTACTGATAATGTCTATTGATTAACAATGAGATTATACATTCTATGCACACACACTGTTGGAGCTTCATGTTCAGTTTAATTAATTTGGGGCTCATCTATTATTAATCATTGCTGCTTTTTTTTCTTTAGCAATCATGATCCATTTTATTTTTAATTGTAGTCATATTACTATATTTACAGAATTAGTTATGACTGTTAGCAAACATTGTTTCAGGTAGTTTTTTTCTTCTCATTATATTATTTTTAGACCTGAAACTAATATAAACGGTATTTTTAAAATATTATTAACTGCTTGAAGACCAGGTGTTTAGACCCCCTTCCTGGCCAGGCCATTTTTCAGTATTCAGCGCTGCGGTACTTTGACTGACGTTTATTCCGTCATGCAACGCTGTACTGAAATTAGTTTTATACCATTTTTTGGGGACAGATAGAGCTTTCTTTTGGTGGTATTTAAACACCACAGCGGGTTTTTATTTTTTACTATAATTAGGAAAAATTACTGAATTTTTTTTTTTTAAGTTTTTTTTTTACATTATGTTAGGAAACATTTGTTATTATCCAGTGTTTTGATAAAATATAAAAGACGGGGTCACGTTGGGTAAGTAGACACCAAACATGTCAAGCTTTAAATTGCATGCACCAGCGAAATCGCAGAAAACTACCATACCCAAAATTGGCCATAGGCGACACTTTAAAAGCTTTTACCGCTCATCAGTTTCGTGTTATCAGTGATTGATGGTCCTAAAATTATTACTCTCACTCCGACGTTCACGGCGATATGTAACATGTGCGGTGTAATGGGCGCAATCGTATTTTTTTCACGTATGCGCCCCCGACGCATGTTTGCATGCGTGTATGTATGGCCAATTTTTTTTCGTTTTTTAATTCTTTTTCCGATCCGCCGGCTCTACAGCCGGCGGATCGCTTGTATGGCAACAGGCATCTCTGCCTGTTTTTAAATATTGGCCATTTCCCACTCGCGCGGGCGCTTCTTCATTATGTTCTACTCTGCATCTCAACCACATGTCTTTTGCTATGTGGATCGCATTATGATTTTTTAACCTATCACATGTTCGCTGTTGTAAAGATCTGCACAGTTTGGATTAAACTTCTCACCGATCTCCAAGGTGTTATATGGATGGAGTCACTGTCTGCCAACTGTACCGAGATTGTGAGTTACTGCCATCCCACCACAACTGTAAGTTACAGAGATCACACTTTCAATGCTTAGACTGGGGAGACAGAGCAAGTTCTGCCACTAAAATCTTATAGAAGCGATAACATGTATTTTGTTCAATCTATGTACTTATATATAATGATACCTGGTGATACGGCCATGAAGGTTCTGGTACTTCCTGTTGTAGAGTGACAATTTCCTGTCACGTCTCCCAAATTGTTCCCCTATATTGTTATCCTGTCTCGCAATTGAGAATAAAAGCAGTTCTGCCAACATTGCACAGGCATGTTCCACTTTTGTCACCATCAGGAATGTCATGGAGCCATCACTGAAATTCATACATATACTGTAGATAAGACGTGGCAGTTAAAGATATTGAGACCAAAGAAGACCAAGTAAAGGTAGGGAGAGATGTGATGGGAAAGCTGTTTCTTTGGCTCAATTACTGGGAAGTCACGGGTCTTTAAAAGCAGAACTCCAGCCAAAATTAACAAGAGCAAAAATAATAGCCAATTAAAAGATACAATAACACAACTAGCCCTTTCTGCAATCCTTGTTCCTCGTGTGCTGTAAAGTAGCCACTGCTCCTATGACTTACTACAATCTTAAGGTGGCCATACGCCTTACAACCATCGCACGACTTTCGTTGTGCGATGGTTGTGAGGTGATTCAAATTTTGTACGACCTGCTCATCATGGACAGGCAGATCGTACTTGCAATCATTGCAAGTCCTCCACGTTGAGTGGAGTGCTTGCAGATGATTGCAATGGTGAGCGGGCATTGTGCGCTTGCACACCTCGGGTCGTGCGGCTTTCGTCTTGCGATCGCGTTACCAAACCGCCGAAAATCATACCATTTTCGGCGGGTTTTTTAGCGTGATCGTTATACGAAAATTGTATGACCATACAGTAAATGCGGCCGCACGCTGGCCATAAACCTTACGATTATCGTATGATCACGGGATCACCCGCGATTACCGTACGATAATTGTCAGGTGTATGGGCACCTTTAGGTTTAATTTCATTACTAATTTGTATTGAGATTGTAGTCCATCATAGGAGCAATGTGGAACAAAAGTAGCCCCCCTCCAGAAGGAAGGACAGTGTCATCATGAATTAAGAGATGATTTGAGGATCTACAGCCGAGTGATATACAAATAAGATATATTTTTTGTTTATAGTTATTGTACTTAAATACATTTTTAAGAGTTAACACCAGAGTTCTCCCCTAACTGCTATTTTCCTGCTGATTTGCTTTTATTTCTGCCTTTCTAACTATTGTTACTTAAACTTGTTTGTTTTCATTTATTTTATTCATTCTTTGAGTGTTGCATTAAAGAAAGCACAACATTGAAAAAAAAACCCTATGTTTAATCTGTAAATAAATTTGCATCCATTACCTTTCATCTACAGTAAGAATATTTTTTTTTTAAATTGAGTTGCTAAAAGTGCTTTTTTTTAACTTTTTTTGTCATTCCCTATAACCAAAGGAAAGTTTGTCCTGAAAATCTATTACTCAGTTATCTTAAGTAATGAAACAAATTATTGCTGAAAAAATAAGCCCCTAGTAGAAATGTAGAAATTGTTCTGGTCCATAAGGAGTGTAAAGGTATAATATCTGAAGTGGGTAATGCCTATTTAAACCTTAAAACAAAACATAGTATATTGGAGCTTACCAGTTTTCTTTTTTATGCTTTTTTCTTTCTTCCTTTTACCTAGTGATTTTGCCGCTAACACACTTCCTGTCCTAGGGGGACAACACTCAATCACTATACTGTATAAGGGCAACTGAAAAAGGATGTGACTATTGAAAACTCCCCTCTCCTCATCTCTATAACATGCACTTCAATACATCGTTGGCTCGCGTGCAACGCGCGTTTCTAATGTAAAAAAACGCACTAAAAACGCACATGAAAAAGCGCCAAACTTCGGGAAGAAAACGCGCGTGACGCGCTTATGCAATACGCACAGGTGTGAACCAGGCCTTAGTCCTAAGGTACCACACCACTGTATAGTACTAGTAGGTGCAAAAATGTAATGGTAATGTTAAGGTACCAATAAACACAATTGTAGTCCACACTATTTTAGAATAAAACCATCATAGTTTATTTAATCCCAAGTTAAAATCACTTAAAACTGTCAATTATAGAGTTCCATGGAAAAATTTATTCCAACACCATTTCTTTGTACATGTCTCATAGTAGATATTATACAATTATAACACAGACCAATTACAACCTCGGGGACCCCAAAAGAAACCTTTAGATCACAAACACAAATTTCTGGGGGCATCAACATTTAAAAAGGATGTGGTTCCTCAGATTGGGGTAGCCCAGTCTTTTACGCGTTTTGCACAATGCTTCCTCAGGAAGAATAGGAAGTAGTCTTGTTTATGGATGTATAGACCATATGAGCTGTGCACACGAGCCAGACCAAATCCACTCCCACAATTACTGAGCAAGGGCCAAATGTGAAAGCCAGAACACCTCCAAGGTTTACTGAAATCTAACAGCCCTGGTTACGAAGTCTTATGGGATGTCACCAGAGAGTTCCAGACAGGATAACCAACCTATATCCAAGGTTGCAAAGTTTACTATCTGATGTAGACCCCAATGTCCTCTGCTCTTCAGCCCATTGGTAATCACATCTCGTCCGCAGACGAGATGCAATTTCCGATCCAGTGAGATTGCAAAAAAATGCAGCATGCAGCATTGACTTGACTGCGGTGTTATTAACTTGAATGCACTGCCTCGCCCCTTCCTGCCCCAAAACACCGGGTGAGTTTATTGTGCGATTACAGTGCGTTTCAGCAGCTAACTGCTCTGAAACACACCGCATTTGGCAGTGGCAAAACAATCATCATAGCGACCCAGCCACTATGGGACCCGGGGCACAGGGGGGCCCGGCCAGGACATCCTCCCGATGCCATGTGGGCCGCCTGGGTCGGTATGGCAACCCAGGCTGGTGACTGTCACTGACGGCTGTGAGGAGGAACATGCCGCTGTTCTGATCACTGACAACCTGTCAGTGATGTGTGCAGCGGCGCGTTCCACCTCACAGCCGCTGCTGAGTCAGTGACAGCCAGCAGCTGCAGAGGAGGAGACTGGGCTCAGCGTCAGCGCCAAAGGAGGAGGTGGGGCCTGGCAATGGAGGAGGCAGGGCTCAGCAACGAAGGAGGAGGAGACAGAGGGCGATCAGGGCTGACAGGTAAGAGAGTTTGACCAGCCTACCTTAGGGTCACTCTCAGGTGGGCTGTGTGGAATATCAGGTGGGCATAACTAGAAATCACAGATCCCCATACAAAATGATGCTATTGGGCCCTGTGATTTCTAGTTACGCTCCTGGTATTTGGTGTGAACAAGCCCTTAAAGGAACCATATGAGAGACATTCATTGTTGCGGTTTACACACGTTTTAAGGTACTGCAGCACTGGACAGCTAAACTGGTATCTTTAAGGATACCCATGTTACCCAAAACAAAAAAGTATTATTTGGGTTAGGTAAATAGGTATAAATACCAGACAATTAGAATCTCACATCTCTTTAGGAACTGAGATATTTGTTTTTGCTCTGTTGTTGGAGGCAACTGTAAATGGTGGTTAGCATTTTTACATATTTATCCTTGCATGTTATCTTCCACAAAACCATTTTATGGAAATTATTCAATTTACACAGTGGGTCTTTGTATCTGGCAGATTTACAGAGCTGCTTAAATTAGTCTAAATTTTGGTATTTTTGGGTCTAATATAAAGTGAACAATGGAATATTTAATAGTGATATACTAAAAGTTCTGTTGGTAGGCGATATTTTGAAATAGGCCAATAACTTATTTTTACATGCAAAATAACAGCTCGGTTACCATTGTCAAGGATGTATTTTATACTGATCTATACTAGTTCTGAAAATCAGTATATCCGTATAAGTAATGATGACATTTTGTTGAGGGAGGAAGCTATCTGGGGCATTTTGTTTTCCAACATTCTGCAATTTTTAGTACTAGGACCTAGACAAGTGTGACGAGTGAAGGTGATAAAAACAAGGGGAAATACTTTTGTTAATGGACATCTTGGCATGGTGGTGGTAATGGTGGAAGCTCTGTAGGGGTGGCAACAGGTGGAGGTGGTGGGGGCAATACTGGTTTATACAAATGCACAGCGTGGTGGTGCTGGATCATGCCTGGTAGCTGGGTTTCTTAAAGTTTGCCACACTTACCAGCATCCAGGAAAACTTTTTAGAGGCTACTCTTTCTGCCACATAGCACAACCATGTCTGCAAGACAGGAGACCTGCGTTTTCTCTGCGGCAGTTAAGTAACACTTACAGGTCTTGTCCCTCCCACAGCATGTGACTGAACAGTTAAATATGAAACATAGTTACATAGTTAGTTACATAGTTAGGTTGAAAAAAGACACAAGTCCATCGAGTTCCACCGGTAACAACAGTATGTTGAGGTAAGTGTAATGTAGTGTGTTGTTGGGGAGAAGGGAGACAAGGTCCTCAAACCCCATCATCTGCCATTCCAGCTCCAAACAGTAGACTGATGAGCTCATCTCTTTGTCACTTGTACAATCAGCATGTTCATTGCTAGTATATGAGAACGGCAGCACAATTCATTGCCTCGTCATGCTGCTTTTTTCTCTCCCAATCTGAGCTCTGCTGTACAGGAGATTGCAAGAGGCTGATACCAAGTCAAATTAAGTAACTTACACTGCTTGCATGTAAAAAAAAATACATTAAAGGATGTATTAAAAAAATAGTTACCTGGATCAATGTGTATCCTTTATATCTGCCTGTAGTTCAGCTTTATGTGAAATGTTAAATGGCTCTTATTCCCCAACAATCAGCGCTCTGTGACCAAGCTACTCAAAACAGTCTGCAATGTGCTTGACCTCAGCAAAAATGGAAACTTCTGTACATATTCCATTGGGGCGCTACCGTACCAACCCTATTTGTAGTCGAAAATTGTTACTGTCCTCCCGCATACGGAACGCCAGGAGTTACAAATGTTAACTTAGTTTACTATAGTTTACTATGCACACCTGTTCTGAATGTATTTAAAACATATAGCTGTGTATGTATATTAGAAGAACAGGTTTGTTGCAGATGGTATTAGGACTTTACTGGCATATCAGAGTCAGTTGTGTATCAAGATCAACTGGAAGGCTGCATGCATCCATCAAAAAACTGCCATAAGGATTATTCCAAGCCATTAGTAAAAGTAGTTTACCATGTCCTTAATCTTATGATCACTGCATGGAATGGCTGGATGATCACAGGATAAACTTTACAACCACTGCAGCAAGCACAGCATAATTCCAAGTACAAGTCTCATCAAATGTGCCAAGTACATACGACAGTAATTCTTAATACCGCAATGTCTGCAAATATTAGAGAAAATATTAAGTGTCATTTTAGAGTTTATGTACTCAATTAAACATTTAAAGAGAACGTCCACTTTTCTATACATTTCTGGCTAAACGTAAAATTCTTTACAAGGGCATCGGAAAGATCAATTTGTAAATAGTATTAATGGCTCCATATGTTCCATTATGCTTGTGCAATGTTTTAATTTTCTTAATGCCATTTGGAGTTAGGATGCTTTGGAAAGTTATATCTATATTGTAGTACGACTCCCAAGGCATAAAGCACATTTTGAACATTTATAAAAGGGCACGATAGTTTAAAATTTTAGAACCTGTTGACACCATTTTTCTTTGTGTTGGTCAAAACAGATGAAGGAAAATATATGGTCATAAATTATATCTAAAGCCACATTTTTTTTTAACTTAGTAGAAGCATACCGACATAAAAACCAGATGATCACCAAGAGGTATGTCCACAAAATAATGCTAGATACCATACAGCAATCTATTTGTATAATCTCTGCACAGCTGTTACACCTAAAGCCCAACTCAAGCCAATGGTGATTTTATTTTTCTTTGAATAGAGCAGGTAAAGGACTGAAAGTGAGGGGGACATTTTTTTTTTAAATGTTGAGTTTTAAATCTTCCAATGGGTACACTTGTTTCAATAACAATTGTCTAAGAAGGCATTTCCCCTAATTAAGGGGAAAGATTTCCTATTCTCCTAGATATATTTCCTATCACTCTGTTACGCCTGTTGAGGATAAGGGGGTTGTGGTTCGCAACTGCGGAGGCTTCTCAGTCAGTGAAACCCTGGTTTCACTCTCTATTTAACAGAGAGTTAGGGTTTCTTTCATCACAGCCTCAATTTAAACTAATCTCTGGTTTTAGAGTGGGGTTATTCCTTCATAAGCCCTAACCCTGAGCACCAAAGTAATCGGGGTATACTGGGTAGCAGTTGAGAGAGACACAATTCAGAACAGCAATGGTCCAGGTTCCAAGCAAGTAGCAAGACTTAAAGCAATAGCTGGTAACGTATACAGTCTTTACTGAAGGGTGTGCAACTGCACTAATACTTGCTGTTTTGAGGGTTGAAGTGGAGGTGGAGAGCTGTGGGTCCTCTTGGGGTCTGGTTCCAGACAGGGTAGCAGGCAGAAGTACTCTGGAGGCAAAGGAGGGTCCCAGGAGACAGCAGGCGTTCTGGCTCAATAGTGGAACGCCATGCTGTCTCGTCTGGGCGCTTATATAGTGCTGTATTTGTGTGGGGAGGAGCCGCCGAACGAATCGGCGCACTTCCGCGTTCCAAGGTGGAACGCACCCGGCCTTCGAACCCGGAAGTGACGAGCGTGCGTTTCACCGTGGAACGCAGCGGCGGCCCCGAGACGCGGCTGGCTCCCGAACACTAAGGTCTACGGTGGTGGCCGTTACACACTCACTGTAGTGTATTAGTGTATATGGTACACACAGTGAAGGTAATTCTCCCCAAATAAAAGAGACACTCACTCTGCCCACTTTGTCCCATGTGCTGGTAGCTCCCCCAGCAAGGTATAAATTTATTTATGCCTCATTGCTCTGGCAAAGCCCTCATCCTATTGCTCTAGCACATTGGAGAAACCACATGCTACCCTATATCTAGAGAGGTGGCAAGAGAGTGACTCTGTGAACATACCTTGCCCAGTTGGCACTTTCAATTCAGAGCCACACAGCCAGGGCATTTTTGGCAACATTGTTTCATGTCTCCCGCCACTGGAGATGAAGGTGAAAGTGTCTGTAGTGCAGGAGGAGAAACAGCAATTTTGTTGGAGATCAGGACTGTGATTTGGCATTCCATAGCTGGACACTTAGCCCCACCACCGGACCCGGAGCAAGAAGGGTGCAGCAGGGATTCAAGCCCAGGAGCTCCATTAGAGTTGAGTGTGCCAGGACCAAGAACCAGGGACAGCTTGCCAGGGTGCAGAATAGTTTGTGTTGTGTGGTGAGTAGGAGAGATCCATTGACCACCTGTATTTCTGATAATCTTGCTAGCTGGCTGCCATGAGACTTTGCTGCCATTAAGAGAATCTGCAATTGAAGGGAGTGCCCAAAGTGTTCTGGGCAAATACTCATGTTGAGAGCGAGCAAGACCACAAGTGTTTAAGGGCTGCCGCCAGTAGACTCAGATCCTTCACTGGACAGTTATTTAGTCAGGCAAACTATAGATAGGCCAGACTGTTTCCCTAAATCCAGTCTTAAAAGTTTTGTTTTTGGCAGTTGAGAATGAGTAAACCTTGTTATCACCACAGGGTTTTAACAGATCTTCCTTTACAGTGCTTTCTTTAAAAAATAAAGCCCACCTCAATGCTACTGGTGTGTCAGTCGGTGTTGGGTTCAGCTTAGGGCAGGCTACCACTTGGGGATGGCAGAAGAACCCTATCCAGCAGCCGCCTAGGGAGTTAGAGCTACACAATCATGAGGCTTTACTCAATTCGCTGACAGTGAAGTGAAGTACTGAATAATCCATGACCTTCATGTTTCTTTTGTTCTACATGATTATATATATATATATATGTATATATATATATATATGACATACATATATACAGTATATATATATATATTTGATGCTTTGGATGCAAATTAAGATCACAATATATCACCTAGCGCACAGTAGCAGTGATTTTCAGCAGCTATTCAAGCAGTATATCCCTATCTTCTGTAATTGACAGTCCCAGATACTTGAAAGACTAAATTGTACAGAAGCTTCAAGACTGGGTCTTCAGATCATCAGTGCTTCTCCATCTTGTTTTCTATCTGCAGCCTATCACATATTCAGTGCGCGTACTGCTCAAATCCAGGACTGCTTTCTAAGATGTTTGCAGAAGACTCTCCATTATTTCCACCAGACTCTGTACTGATCTTGCCATTGAAACAATGCTGTCTGCATACTCTAGTAGGCGAGTCATTCTGTTAAATATGGCCCCATTTAAATTTAAGCTTTCTTCTTTTATATATCTAATACTATATTAAGACGGATGATATCATCTTGCTTTAGACCTCCTTGTATGGTAATCATTTGACTAGTATTGCTGGGATATGCCTCATTTTGTGGGCATCCTGCTTAATGGACAGTGAAATAGCAGCAAGGTCATCCCTCTGCTCATTCTGCTCCCTCCCCATATCAGCATATTCCCTCTTAGCTAATTTGCATGCAGCGGAACCTATTGGCTCTCAAACCTGTCCCTTCCTCTTCCAATCTGTGTGCTGTAGTATAGGGAACTGGAAGAGGCTGCCCTACATTTTGTATACGTTAAATATGTGCTGTTAATTAGTAAGAACCTTTTTTTCCGTATTTCTAAAAGATGTAAACCCAAAATGAATGACATTTGGTTTACTAAAGTACTGCAAATCATACATAAGTTACTTTAAAAAAAAATATACAGATTTCACCTTTTTTCAGCCTTTTCCCAACCATCTCCTGTCTACATACAATCACTCCAGCATCAGCAGCCCACCATTGCTTTCAACCAGCTTCCTGATTGACAACAATGGACCATGTCTATGCAATGTGTGTTGGCACACTGCCTTTCCTTCATTTTATTAGGATTATTTTCTTTTCTACAGGACATTATATAACTTCTGTTCTGCTGCAAATGGTAATGAACACAGGTAACAACATACTTGTACTGATGCTTGTTTTTTGGTATCGAGTACCAACATTTTTGTTTTTTTTGTATTTGCCAATATTGAGTGCCGATACCAGTGCTGTATGCCCCGATTATCAGGAAGTAGGGCGGCGGATCATGACCTGATGCCTAGCTTCCTGATTGCCTGGGAAGCCAGTGTTCTATCGAAGGAACACCGGCTCCACTTGCCATGGCTGCCTGGCTTCCTGGAAAATCAGGAAGCCAGACGGCACCTCATGACCAATCACCCAGCTTCCTGATTGGTCAGGAAGCCAGGCAGCCTTGGCAAGTGAAGCCGGTGTTCTTTCGATAGTACATCGGCTTACCAGGCAATCAGAAAGCCAGGCGACGGGTAATGACCTGCCTCCCGTTTTCCTGATTGGTTAGGAAGTGGGGTTCACTTGCTGCTAGGAACCCTGGCATCCTGACCAATCTGGAAGCTGGGCACGTCATGACCCGCCTCCCAGCTTCCTGATTGGCTGGGAAGGCAGCATCACTTGTTCCTAAGCAGCCTGGCTTCCTAACCAATCAGAAAGCCGCGAGGCGGGTCAAAATCCACCACTCCGGCTCCATGCTCCCTAAGCACTGCCGGTCAGAGGGAGATCTCCCTCTAACCGGAAGTTCCGGTATCAGAGATAAGTATTGGAACATTAATGTGAGTATGAGTACTCACCCAAATACTCGGTATTGGTGCATCCTTGCAACATATAATTAGTTCTTATACCAAAGATAGATTCTGTTCTGTAAAGTACAACATAGAAATATACAGTATATCCATTAGTTCATTCTTTCCAAGTCATTTATTTGTGTGTGGCAAAGTGTAAAAGCATAATTGTTTATGATATTTGATTATCATGAACATAACTTTTTAACAACTATCTTCTCTTTCATTATTAAATCAATTTCTTACTCTCCATTATTAGATTATTACTGTATTTATGCAGACATTCTTTAAGTATTGTTGGTCTATATTATTTTTCCCTATTTACTTTGATTAGATACAATAATAACCACCTCTATTGATAAACCTATTGTCCAATGTTCTTTAGAAGGTGCCTGAAGCCCTGTCTAAAACCCCCGCCAATCCAGGATAGGCTTTACTATGCCATAAAAGCTCCACTTATGCTTGGATTGCAGTGGTCTTCCTTGCCTTAGTCCATTATACCCAATGTTGTGGACCAAAGAAATGTCTTTGCCTGGCTCTCTTTGGTTACACCTGTGCTTTCAACACAATGTGCAATGCCCCAAGAAGAGGAGAGAACTAGGCCTTGACATCACAGTTCAATTTAATGGGCAATATAGGCAGCTCTAAGGTGTGTGTAAACAATGATAAATGGAGGGTAAGTATGTACTGCTGGATAATTTGCAACAAATCCCGGTGGTTTGCTCCCATCTGGGGTTTACCAGGAAGTGAGCTTGATGATACAGGTAAGGATACATTTCACAAATCCAAGCAGTTTATACTGAGAATATGATAGGAACATTTTTAAACAGAGGCTACCTTCAGTCAGTAGATATGGAGACAAAGGCAACTGAAGATGTATGTAGAGCTCACATTTTCCTTTAAAAGTCCAGCCTCCATATTGGTTTTGCAGCATGACAGGCAGCCTCGTCAACCAATAGCAAGGCTCTGTAGTCAGTAGCTGCTGGTCTTTACTAAAAGGTACCCTTTGTTTATACTTCTTTATATGCTATATGATTTGTCCAGGTTTGTAAAAAGGATACTATGGGTTACTTTTGTTGTATTTTTTTAAAGTAAAACTGTAACTAACATTTTAAGCGATTAAATTGACTCAACCAGCGCTCCAAGCTCACTCTTATGACCGACTACAATCTCATGTTTAGTTTATTTATTTGTATTGAGATTGTAGTCCATCACAGGAGTGAGCTTGGGGCGGTGGCTACTTTACAACACACACAGGGACCATGGGGAACAAAAGTAGCCCCCCTCCAGAAGGAAGGACAGTGTCAGCACCAATTCAGAGATGATTTGAGGATATACAGTTGAGTGACACACAAATAGAATACAGTATTGTTAATAGTTAAGGTACATGAGTGCATTATTAAGATTTAACCAGAGTTTAGTGTCACTTACATGACAAAAGAGCTCCACAGCACCATCTACAGAGACAGCACAGTAAGAGACTAGCTTCATCTGATTAAAGGAGAACTATGAGGTGAGTGCTTTTCACTCACCTCATAGTTCTAGCCGACCTGTGACAATGAGACTGTCACAGGTCGGCTCAGTAGATTGGGAAGTGAGCGAACACATGCCGGCGTTCGCTCACTTCTCGATCCTGCCACAGCTCTCTGCCGTGACAGGGGAGTGGCTGGATTCCCCCCTCCGATCCTCCAGCGCTGACTGGCGGAACAGACAAGGGAGGGGCGGGTACAGCTGGCTCAACCTCTAGATAGGCAGAGCCAGCTGTCACTCAGGTGCGGCGTCTCAGTATACAGTAGCTCGCGGTATACTGAGCTTAGGGTGACGGGAGGATGCTAGTTTGTGTCCTCCCGTTACCCTAAGGAGAACTATGGGGAAAAGCCCTAACCCCATAGTTCTCTTTAAATCTGTGGCCTGAGCTGTCTGATTGCAATGAGTCATTGAATCAGATTCACAAAATTTTAGCTTGAGCTACTGAGCTCTATAAAGCAATGTTTTTTCTCCATGAGAGGTATGAAAATATGTGAATTGGTGCTGAGAGCTCCATCTCATTTTAAACAAAGCCCATACTGACAGAAATATGGGGTCTGTCATTGCTGAATTCTACTGATGGATTGGCTTCAATACATTCTGAGCCATTGGCCCAGAACAATTCTACAAGTAGGCCTGGCTGCATTCTTGCTCTTGGTTAGTGACTCAGTAAGTACTGAACCAGAGATAGTATGGCAATCCATATTATTGGAAAGAGGTTTGCAATTGCAGACTACCTATTTCTGTCATGACAAGTACACAAAAACACTAATGCTCTCTACATGCTCTCTAGTGATGGCTCCATAGCATCCCTCAAGGTGGACTACTGATGGTAACAAAACCATGCTTGTGTAATGCCAGTGGAAACAGCCAGTCATCAGAAGCCTGGGTGATAGGGTGACAATGCAGGGGCACAATTAGGGGAGAGGAACAGAGAATTGTCACCTGATAACTAAATCATGAACAAGGGTCTTCATGGCAAGTTCACCAAGTATTTTTTAAATCAAGCTGTAGATTTAAAAATATTAAAAACTGCTTTTGACATTGCATTAAGGTGTTAAAGAATAAATGAGGGTTTAGTCATTGGGTTTACATATGAAAGAAACACAAAGACGTAAAAATATAGTGCATGGCACATACCTTTGAAAGGACTTTGATACTCTTAATGATTAAATACTATACGGAAGTAAAGTTTCTTGTTTTACTTCTGCCTCGTGTGTCATTTTTTTTTCAAGTGTACTTACTGTATGGGTGACCTAGATAAATGGGCCCGAAAGTGCCAGTGACACTTCTGAAGATAGGCTGTGCTCACCCGCTCACTGATTTCATACCCCCTCCAAGAAACACTGTTCAACACGGATTCATCATCTGCTAAACAAATTGAAATTTAAGGGCTCCTGTCTCTGAAACATGAAAAACAATTACCATTGAATTTTAATAGCACTTTAATTTATTGGATGTGAAGTGATGGATGGTACAAAGGCTCCTGGCAGAGAGCAGGCAGAGCTTCTGTTACTCTGCTGATCTGGGGAAATGAACACCCAGCAATCTCATTTCCTAAACTATTTGCATCTGCCACCTAGACAGATAAGTGAAGGGGGAGAAGCACGGCATAATCCATCCAGCTACGATATAACTTGTGTCACCCATTCCCATTATCACTGTCACATCCTTCAGCTGAACACTACCTACTCTATCATCTTGTGTACGTACCCACAAATGCAAGCTCGCAAACACACACACAAGCCCTTTGCCCCCCGCTGGAAATGTGATATTGTGCCTATAATGATTCTGTCTCTATGCTGGCGTCTTGCAAATGTCACATCCTTCATATACTCCCCGCACACAGCACACATCCTTTTTCATCCGTCCCTACCCAATACACAGCTAACCACGTAAATATGTTCAATAAAAAACATTCTTATCCCTGATCCTATGTCTGCCAAAAGTGCACATTATTTCCCACTAATTTAATTTTCTAGTAGTAAAGAGACTGACTTCACTTCACCCAGTGGACGAGTATCTCAATAAAACAGATGGAAAGCAGCAACTTGTAGCTTGACTGGTGAAAATGTTCTCGGGAAGAGAGTTGTAAAATATCCCAAACACAAACCAGTGAAATGAGAGATAGCAGGAGATAAAGAGGCAGACATGAAAAAGAAGAAAATATGGTAAAACAATAGACAATATAGCAAAAAATTAGACAGCCAAACAGCTTATGAGAATCTCATGGCTATTGATAACCAACATTTTGTATTACGAAGGGGTTTAACAGGCTGAAAGATATTATTCTTTCCAAACTGGTAGACTCTGAAACAGTCAAGACAAAATGATTGATTAGAGCTAAGGTTAGGCAATCAATTGCCCTGATGTATGATCAGCCATGGAGAATAATTGGAACGGGATGCTATACAGAATACTGCTAATTAATGAATATGTTAGGTTGGAGACATATGCTTTGGTTCTGCCTGGTATCATGCTTAATGTCCATACAACGATACCATCCTAGGGGGAGTCCTAGGGGGAGGTTTGCATTTTTGTTTCATACTATAAATTAATATGAGTTAATCACTTTCTCATGTGCATTATGTTTTTTTTTTTTATGAGTCTGTTTTTTCCCACATTTCACTGAAATAGTCTAAGCAAGCAGCATCAGGACCAAAGAGAGGATTTTACAGAGGTTGGACGCACTCCAAATGTAGGAGATAAAATATGATGGAAATGATCACAGCATCAACCATGATTTGCACTTTGTGAAATATCATATAGTATAAAGGTACGCTACTTTGAAAGCAGAATTAAAATCAACACTGAAAACACTGAGAGCCCCAAATTCAGAATACATAAACTACAACTGTGAACCAGCCAAACTCCTCTATGTTGAACAAAACGGTGTCTATTTTGCTATGTCATGCTCCTATTGGGTATATCAGTCCTGGTGTTTTTTGCTGCAGGAAGGGGTTGTCTTCAGGTAAGATGATGCTGGTGTAAGAGAGATAAACATGAAAACAAAAGACCAGGTGTACTTTAGAAAGGGTAGCATTATGGTTAGGGTTACAGGGAGGGTTAGTGATGGTTACGGACAGGGTTGGTGACAATGCTGCTTGGGATTTTCGAGCAGCATTGTCAGCTCACTATGGGATGTTAGGAGCTCCCAGGATCACTGGCAGGATCAAAGTATTTTTCTGTGCTTGCTGCATTTTTAAGAAGACAAAAAATGTGTAAAGGTGCATGTATTGCAAAAGTGTAGTGATTTTTTTCCCCAGACATACACTTTCAGGGGAGGAAGAACATATATGTTCACATCATAAAAGAAAACTTAGATGAATAATAAGCACACTAAATCTCTAGTAAAAAAAAAAAATGAAATTTGTTTGCTGATTGTAAAACTACCTGATTGGCCAGGAAATTCAAACTCAGCGTCATTCATCTGTGTTAAAAGAACTTTGGAGAAATAGACAGAACATGTCCAGTATTTGTTACACTACAACAAAGCAAATCAGGATAAAAAATAAAATAATAACTAGCCAAAGTGTGCATGGGAGAGCATGCGTCTGATTAACTAAGACACTGCAAGAATATATACGTATATATTTGTTTATTTTTTGTTACGGAGGCCACATATGTGTAGAATAACATGCGGAAATTACAGGCAAAGAGCTTTTTGTCATATTTATTAGTGACAGAAGTTACTACTGCTGATGTTGTAAAAATCATACTTTCAATTATGCCGGACAGTACAATTTCACTCTAAAGGCAGTCCCCAGGTTGTGAACAAGATAGGGACTGTAGGTTTGTTCTTAAGTTGAATTTGTATGTAAGTTGGAACAGGTAATTTTTTAAAGTATAACTCCAGCCCAAAAGATTGTTTTTAGTTTTGGATAGCATAGGGAAGGGTTAACCCCCTGTAAAGTTTGTTTTGCTGTGTGTGCCCCTGTTCAGAAGATTTCACCTCACTTTCAGTCCCTGTGATAATTGGATTTTAAAAAATGTTGGGTTGTCTTGGAAACAAGGATTGGTGATAAAGCTTCAGTGAAGACACCTTTTTCCCATGATTACTCTTACAGGAGTGAATTTCCCTTCCTAGCGGTAGATTACCTCTCACTTCCTGTTGTCTCAAGGACTGGAAGTGAGATTAAATCTTTCTAATGAGGATACAGACAGCAGTAAAAGCCTCACAGTGAACCGGAAGAATAGGTGGGCACCCCTCGTCTGCATGTCTAACTCGAGCCAAATTCCTGTAATGTAAGTACAGTACTACAAACCAGACCCAAAAAGGCAGGGACTCCTCGTCGGCACCAGTGCGGTAGCATTACAACTATCCCTGCTGTACAGTAATAGCCTTTGTTTGTAAGTAGGAGTCGTATGTAAGTCAGATGTATGTAACTCGAGCACTGCCTGTACTTCTGGCCAGCTGTGGCTATGAGAACTGCAGCGCTCATGGGGGAAGCAGTAGTATCATTTATCTGCCCCCCTCTCCCTTTCTGGCTAAAAAAAATTAATTGAACTGGTGCAAATCCATTCACAGAATACAAGGAGTTCTGTGAATGGATTTGTACCAGTACAATGGAATTTTTCAGCCAGTTAGATCTGAAATGTCCCAATTAGCCATTAAGTTCACTTCATCCTTGGGTTCTAAACGTATAAAAATGTTAACGGCTTTGTTCTTCCAGTTTACTAATGAAATAATCTGGACTTTATTAATAAGATCATCCAGAGAGGCATGCAACCCATTAAATGCCTTGCCAGTTGAATACATACATTAGATAAAAAAACATTTCTGAAACGTATTGATCCTGAATAGGTTTGTACAATTCCAACACATTACCAGCCATGTTTGCTTTCGTACTTGAAGGGCTCTAATCTAGCCAATCTAGCCACAATTTACTGCTTCAGTGGTGGGATTTTTCGCTCTATTAGCCGTCTCTCCTAGCTGTACAGAAGAATTGAAAGTTTCTTCATATATCTTGGCCTTCAACATACCATTCAAGGCCAGTTTTAGTCAGTGATGTACCTAGAATACAAGTATTCTTTCTTTAAAGCTGCATCTACCATATGGATGTATTAAGACAAAGGACTGAATACAAGGAAAAACATGTGATTTCAGAATATTATTCTTAGTGCTATATGCATCTAAAATGGTCGTAAAACAAATTTAAAGTGCTTTCACAAAAACAACACCTTCTATGAACATTTACTGTAATTAATGTGCTGGTTATTGTGACCTGCCGTAATACATACATATAATATACACAAAGATATTTATACATTATTATAGATAAAGATATTAAATAATAAATTAAGATCCATCCAGCTTCTAGCAATCAGATTCTCCCTTTCATGTTTCTAGGGTAGATTAAAATGAACTATTGAAGCTGATTGGTTGCCATAGAGAAAATTACAATCCTTCTTTCAGACCTTTAATTTGCTATGTCATGGTCTACATATCCCATAGTTATATTACAGCTAAACCCACAAAGTGAGAGTGAGTGTTTGCTCCACTTTCCATCTTGGTTCCTGAATTTTTCCAGGGTCACAGGCACTAAGCAACTGACCACCACAAGTGTATCTGACACAGATATCTGCGGATGATTGCTGAGTGTCACTGTATTGGTGAGGACAGACATGATATACTATATCAGCTGCCCTTCTCCACACTACATTGCTGAAAACCATGGGTGATGCTACACCCAACATGGTGCCCCAGGTCAATGACACCTAGTATGCAGGTGGATTGATCTACAGCCTAGCTGGATTTATTATCTACCTGCATAGTTCCAGTGCCAGTTTGGCTGTCACTAGGCCAGGGATGAGGGTCCACAGAAACATAGAAAAGTCACAGCAGAAAATGACCAAGTGGTCGATTGAGTCTGGCCCATTTTAAACATTTTTTGTTGCTTTTTTTTTTTTTTTAAACCTCAAGTATGTTTAAATGACTATGGGGTCTATTCACGAAGCTGCCGAAGGATCTGGCCGTAGCTTTGGCCGATCCTTCGGCTAGCTTCGGCCCTAGGACCCCTTCGGTTCAGTAGAACCGAAGGGGTGCTGTACGGGCTATTCACAATAGCCCGTACAGCTCCCGATCCTGGCCGAGCGGCTCAGCCGAGCCGAACGCATATGCATCGGCTCGGCTGAGCCGTGCTGAAAGCC
>NW_017306477.1:1737843-1739416 GCF_000935625.1 Nanorana parkeri | reverse complement strand
TGAAAAGCATTGGGACATTACTATTGGCTATTTCAATTTGCAATAGCCAATAGTAAACTAGCATTGTACCCGCCCTCTGCTGCAGTTCCCCATCAGGTCCATCAGCAGGGGGCAAGTACAATGCTAGTTTACTATTAGCTATTGCAAATTGAAATAGCCAATAGTAATGTCCCAATGCTTTTCAATGGGAATTTTTTTTTATTTTTTATTCTGACTACGAGAATAAAGAAAAAAAAAAGACACATCAGTGCTTCTCTCCTAGGCGGCCGGGAGCGGGAGGCTCCCAGAGCGCCCGGGAGAGTTTTTTTTTGTCTTTTTTTTTTTTTACAGCAGCAGAGCCGCCGGACAATAGGAAACTATTGGGCGGAGCTTAGCTGTCACTGCTAGCTCCGCACAATTGTTTGCCATTTACTTTTTTAACTTTTTTCATTCTTTTTCTGTTCTGCTCGGTCCCTCTGAGGGACCGAGCAGAACAGCCGAGCCGAATGCCGCTCGGCATGTCTACAGAACATAGCATGGCAGTGTAAATGAATCAAGTGACATTCCCTACATTACTACTAACATGATCACCATGTGTAAGGCTCCTGCCCATGAAGATAGCATTCCTGTTGGAAACTGAACCCATGTAGGGTTATTCACAAAAGGGTGATGAGTTTGGAGAAGGCAGGAGAAGTGAATGATCTAGGACAACATAGCTTAACTGAAAAGTGAGATGAATTGGAGATTTTTTCCAAATCAGCTTGATTGGCCTAGACTGTTCACTTATCCTGCCTTCTCCAAACTCTTCACCCTTTTGTGAATAACCCTGTGGATCTCTGCACTGCAAGACAAGGCCACCAATCATAGAGATTAGGCCAAGTTTTATAAATACTGACCCCTAGAATGTACAATGCTATTCCATTGCTAAATAACCACTGTTGCAGCATCATTATGCATGAATGTCACTGTAATGTAACCATGTATAAGCTGCAATACGAAACCTAATGAGGTCTATGGGTATATGGGTTAATTCATTCATGTAGAAAACATAAAAGCAAATACCACGTGCAGGATTAGCTCTGGTATATAAGGTTGATTTTTTACTTTCTGCAAGAAGCATTTTTAATTTTGTTTTAGCTCATGCTATGTGAATGGGGACATCTAACAAATATAAAATAGGTGTTATCCCAATTTGGCTGCTAAAGCGGAAATGCACTTTAAACACAACAAAGTTTACTTGGTAAATGCCAGTACACGTGGAATTGGCAGTTTAAAGATCACCCCCGATGAGAGCAAGAGATCTTGGCCAAAACCATACTAAATTCATGTTTGTGTTCAATGCATATCAATTCTTATTTCCCATATATAGCATAATGTAGTTGCACTCAGCTGTCTTTATTATTTCTGCAGACATACCACAGACTTCTGCTCTAGTTCAGGTATTAGGCAAGGATCTCTACATGAAGCCTCAAATACCACTCCGAAACACAGCAGTAATCATTATGAGTCGTCTTACAAAGGTAGGGTAAAGTCACAGCATTCCAGCTTGTATGTCCCCCTGGGTATGCTGAATATATATATATATATATATATA
>NW_017306477.1:1719356-1737759 GCF_000935625.1 Nanorana parkeri | reverse complement strand
ATATATATATATAGCTTTTGAGACAGAAAGGAAAAATATAACTGTGCAGCCCAAATGTTAGAAACACGAAAGATTATCTGGAGGTTTCCACCTGTACAATCAGACATTCACCTGTGGGGCACCTGAGGACCACCTGTGTAATCACACATTCACCTGTGGGAACACCTGTGAAGCAGACACATCCAAAGGGAAGTGAAATCAATGAAGGAAACTTACCTGAGAAGAGGAGCTAGGGGGAGCTCAGGAAACTATAGAAAAGCCCCAATATTTAATAAACCTTAGCTAGACAAAGAAAAAAAATGAGCATGGAACATAACACCGCATATCTTCACTCCGTATAATTTATACCACCACCTTACCTCATGGTAGACTAGGGTGATAAAACCAGCACCCCTGTACCTCAAAATGCTTAGATATATAAGAAAAGGCAATAGGAAATACAGATATATAAGAAAAGGGAATAGGAAATACAGACAATCTATTGGTAGTTAGTAGGGACCAGATCCAGATATAGGGCAAGTAAAAACATTTTTAGATATTAAAGCTTGAGATGGGCTTTAAATATATATTAAACTATGTGATCAATTGAAGGTTACAAAGAGTCTCTAAGAATCTTATTTCTTCTAGGATAATGGTCTTCAAATTAAAGTCCTACTTTTTAAAATGCAGTAACACCTGCAGAAACATCTTATGAAAACAGCAGGATGTGTTTGTTCATGCAGCTTGCAGAGAAACACATTATTCTTTTAAAGTGTATGTATAGTCCTCCCAACCATCTTGTCTTTAATGGTTTTGTAACTGTAATGTCTCCCCTGTATTGTAAAGTGCTACGCAAATTGTTGGCACTATATCAATCCTGTATTATAATAATAAAGATGATAGTAATAATAATAATAGCCAACACGTTTTCTTTCTTGTTTTGGATAGAATAGTAATAGATAGTAGAAGAGTAAGGGTTTAAACTTCCATTGGTTTATTTTTTGCTGCCTGTGTCCAATTGGGGAGCTTTCTCTTCATTTCCTGTACTGATAATGCAACAGGAAGTGAAATTAAATATTTACAAAGCAAGGGGAATTCCTCCCTAAAGCTGGCCATACACCTTAGTTTACAACCATCGCACAACTTTCGCCTTGCGATGGTTGTAAGATAATTAAAAAATCGAACGATCTGCCAATCTTGGACAGGCAGATCGTACTTGCGATCATCGCAAGCCCTCCCCGCTGAGGGGAGGGCTTCCAATGACTGCAGTGCTGAGCGGGCAGTGTGCTCTCGCGCACACCGTTCCGTTCGGCATTTGTCTTACGAGCACGCCACAAACCCCCCCGAAAACCATACGCTTTTCGGCTGGTTTTCCAACGTGCATGTAAGACAAAAGACGTGCGACCGTACAGTAGAAACGGTCGCACACCTTCCATACACCTGCCGATTATCGTACGATCGCGGGATTTCCCGCGATTATCGTACGATAATCGGCAGGTGTATGGCCACCTTTAGATAGTTGCCACTGGAAAAGGTGCTACCATTGGAAGATTTCATCCTGTCCTGGTTTCAGTGACAACTCCAACACTCTAGTTTTTCCTATCCTTTGCTGTCTTGATACCAATGGTCACCGATACCAATGGTCACCAATACCAATGAAAGGATGATACAAACAGCAATAAAAACCCTTCTAACCCTTACCTAACTTATCGAGCAAAAAAATATTTCAATGTAAATACACTTTAAATATAATGGCATCACAGTGTAGCAAAAAAATATTTTAAGCCAAAATTCTTTTTTTCTCAGTCTAATTAGGGTTATGTAAAGGTAAATTACATAAGGTGGCAGTCATATTTGACTCAATGTACATTTACATCATGCTTAAAATACTGTTATTGTGAAAGTCGTGAGCACTGTGGTTAATACTAGCAATATTATTCTTTAGTATATCAATTTGCATTCGAGGAGCTTTTTACTGGCTCGCATTAGCTGTGAGCATGCCGAGGGACATTACTCAGCCGGAGGAAAATGGGAGAAAGGTGAGTGCTAACAGCCCTGGGATTGTGGCTCAAGTGAGTAATACAGCTTTAGGAAGAGCTAGACAAAATGAGCACTTAACCCTTGCAGTGTGGGGGTGGGGGGTTGGTAGGCAGTTTGCCTACCCTTGCTATATATGCTCCAAGATGGAGGCTCTCATAGATGAGTTAGGACCACACTACACAAAGTCTTACAAGGCAGTGTGGCTTTTTTTGGCTATTTACTTTCCACATATTTTGCAAAGATTGTGCAACTAAAACTTCTGCTGCTGTGCAATTTTTTTGCTCGTTCCTTGTAAAGCGCGTTCATGTGCACCTTACTTTAAAAAGCTAGTTATAAATTGATACAGATGCCATTTTTGTTTATATCACATTACCAGAAATGGGAAGAAACTGTATTAATTCCCAGGCGCGTGGAGATACAGGTTTGAACTGAACCAAGCTTGGTAACACAATTGATTCAAAAGGTATGAAAATCTCTTGTAATAAAATATCTGTGTGGAGGTAAAATCTTTTAAAAAGCATGTGTCTTCAACCAAAATCACTGGGAGAAAAAGGATTATAACTGTGAGCCAGTCAGGCCCTACTTTATTTCATAATGCTGTCAAACACTGGGGGCTTGCTTGCAATAGGAGAAGGCAGGGTCATGATCAGTGTGAATGCTTATTTATTAGCCAATCAGAATTCTGAATTGAGAAATCTAGCTTTCATTTTCAATTGAGAAAGCTGGTCGGATGACCAGCGAAACGTCTTCAAACAAAATACAGTTGCCTTGATTCATTTTTGACAGATAAACCATGACCTGGACGACACAGACATATGACAGGCCAGGTTGGGGGTGCTATTACTGTACATTTATTTGGGGAGGTGCTGTTTGTGTATGATCGTTCCGGGGGGTGGGGGCTGTGTTGTCAGCGGCTCTGTCTGGCATCCTGCCCAACTCACTGTCATTACTGGTTCCCAGGAGCTCAACGGGATGCAAACGATGACATCAGTGAGCTGGGCAGGAAGCCAGACAGAATGTCACAGGTTACTAAGAGCTCTTAACAACCTGGGACGCTGTGCCCAGATCTACACAACAGCAGGGAGTTCCAACACATTCCTAATTCCTAACCTCAGAGGACCATTATGGTGCTGCATAGTCTTCACAAATAGTACAACCACTCATGGCCAGTCCTTTCAAAATCTATTCCTGGTGCTGTCCCTCATTTATAAACTAACTATAGACACTGTGTGTGGGGGCAGACTGGAACCCCTGGAAGGTTGTGGGGGGAGCATACTGGAGGCACTGGATGTGCGGGGGGACACTGAAGGTACTGTTTGTGGGGGCACACTGGAGGCACTGGTTGCTGCTGCAGTAGTAGGGAGCCTGTAAGCAGAGGCTCCCTTAAATATGGGCCATAAAAATCGGTAGATCCGA
The DNA here is from genome assembly GCF_000935625.1 of Nanorana parkeri. Classification (NCBI taxonomy): domain Eukaryota; kingdom Metazoa; phylum Chordata; class Amphibia; order Anura; family Dicroglossidae; genus Nanorana; species Nanorana parkeri. The sequence continues at coordinate 1,734,324 of NW_017306477.1, read as the reverse complement.
TAATCGGTCGACCCCTAGTAACAGCACATTTTACATAGGGATGCATCGATACTAGTATCGGTGCCGATACCGTATTTGGGTGAGTAATCATACTCGCCAAAATGCTCCGATATTATTCCCAATACCGCAACTTCCAGTATTAGGAAGCCGGACGGCAAGTCATTACACTCTGCTCAGCTTCCTGATTGGCTGGGAAACTGGCTCCATGCTCCCTCGTCCCCAATCGGGAAGGCGAGCAGCATGTAATTGCTCACCACCCGGCTTCCTGATTGATCAGGAAGCTGGCCAATCAGGAAGCTGGGCGGCGAGTCATTACCTGCCCCCCAGCTTCCTGATTGGCCAGAAAGACGGCTTCAATCTTACCTGGTGACTAGGAAGCATGGAGCCGGCTTCCCAACCAATCAGGAAGCCTGGTGACAGGTCATTACCCGCCCCCCGGCTTCCTTAATGGGACTTCCAATAATGGTATTTGGTATTGGCGAGTACTGCAAAAAAAAATATTGGTACTCATACTCGATACTGAAAAACCGGTATCAATGCATCCCTAATTTCGCAACTAATGTAAATGGGCCTCTAAGCCGCAGAGGGTCCTTATACAGCTACACAGTCTTCACAAATAGTACAACTGTCCATTAACAGTCCAACTGAGATCCATTCTGTGTGCTGTTCCTCAATCATAGGCAAAAGCAAATCAAACCCTTGCGCTCGCATCTACGCTAGCTTTGAAAAAACAAAAAATGCAGCATTTCAAAAACAATGCTCATCTACATGAGCCCTTAGGCAAGAACATATGTACCCCCATGATGTACAAACAGGTGCAAAGGAGAGCGTGTTTTATGTTACTCCAGTCTTTCGACCCACAGCTTGTTCACATTCTAAGGGCGTACTTTTCAAATTACTCTTACAGGCTGGAAATCTATTAGGCAAACAAGATGCATGGGCGCTGTGTAAAATAAATAGGCCCACATTATGATCATAAGATTAACATATGTTTGTACTGCATATTCATCGTTTTAAGTGGGTTAACGCGGCGGCATGTGTGCAGGGGACATAAGCAGTAATGAAAGTGTAGTCAATAGAGAACAGCCCTCTTGGACGTACTGTATGGTAAAACAAATCAGGTGGATGAGACAGCGTGAGTGATAGAGGCTCTGCGCTACGTGTGAGAGTCTGATGAATGGTGGAGAGGTTGAATTACATATGAAAGTGCCTGACACATGATGAAAGACCGAGGTGGAATATGAAAAATCCTGATTTGAATGATGAATCTATGCAGTTTTAGTCTAGTATACATGAAAGCATGAGGGCTCTAAGGTAAAGGAACTTTATTGTGAAATAGATTGTATTCTGATGACTGTAGGCGGATCATGTTTTTAATAACAGTTTTCATTACATTAATTGCCTTTTATATTACAATGAGTTTTGCTCACTGAGCTTAGGCAAAATCAGCTTGAAAAGAAAAAACTTTTTTTTTTAGGGTCTTTCTAATGCAGTTGGGGTGATTTTGTTTATTATTATAATTATGCAGGATTTATGTAGCGTCAACAGTTTGCGTAGCACTTAACAATGTAAGGAAGACATAACAATACAATTCAAGACAAGATGGTAAGTAGGGCCCTGCCCGTGAGGGCTTACAATCTAAAAGGGAGCAACCATTTTATATAGGTGTTCATTTTAAAAAGTTCCACCGGTCGTATAGCCGGGTGTAACACTCTTTAATTTTGTCTGGGATTTACCTGTTGTGGATCACAGCTGCAGAGCAGATTCTGCAATAGTTGCTGTGGATGATTTGTATTACTTCATACGAATCACCAAATGCATGTAAATAAGGACGTCCACTGCGTTATTATGGGATCCCTGTATTTTTCCACACAGAGTTGTATTGCAATGTTTTGGATAGAACTCAAAAGAGAAGTTCTTACATCATACGCATCACTAAACAAATGTACATAAGGATGTCTAATTGTTTTAGTATACAGGGTTGTAATGCAATTTCTTAGATGTGACTTAGGAGAAAAAGTTCTTACATCATACACATCACTAAAACGCATGCACATAAGGAAGTCCAACTGTGTTAATAGGGGAACCCTGTATATCCTCATAGATGGTAGTAATACAATGTCTTGGATATAACTTATGAGAAAGTGTTCACACATTGTTCACACTACCGTCAGCAGCAACCTCTCGCCTATATGAGTGAATCTCACAGCATGACTAACTGGTATATGAACTTGCATAAGCAGATACAGAGAATCGATGCAGCAGGTATACTTGCAGTGTGTTGGAGTCCCATCGATCAGTTGGTGGTGGATAATCCTAAAGTGGTTTGCAGATCAGAAAGAGGACTGTATCCGGAAAGCAGGATGTGAAGTTTCCAACACCTGTGTAACGACTTGAGGCTGAGTAGGTAAGTATGGGCAGGAGCAGAGATCCATGCTAGAGAAGGCTTGATCATATAGTGGCTGCTTCATCTGGAGGGAGTGCATGGATGGTCGAAGGACTAGGATGGCAGTGACAGGAACGCCAGGAGGCTTGCTTCGTTCAGGAATTAGAGTGGCGAGTGGAATATTCGGCAGTCACAACATTGACAGTTCCCCCCTGGCAAAGCACCTCCCCATGTTGAAGGCATGTGGCCTGGTATGGTACAGAAGGGGGTGCAAACACTCTTCTTCCCCCCCCCCCTTTCCTGCTCTGCCAGGCTGCTGCTCAGATCAAGGGTCTAGTAAGGGATTTTTTGGCGTTTTGGCGATGGGGTCCCCTTTAAAATGCCTACCAGACCTATTGTATTTGATATGAATTGGGGAGGGGACTCCATGCTGTTTTTTTAAATTATTTTAACGCTCAACAGAAGTTAATTCCAAATGACATTCGGAAAAAAATTTGGATGCATTTGGAATACATTGGGATTCGTTATTTCTTTCATTTGGAAATTCGAATGTATCCGAATGTCTGAATTTGCTGATATTCGTCCGAATTTCAATTCGTAACAAAACGAATTGTAGATGTCTAGTGGTGAGCAAGGGATGAAGTCTCAATGACATGAGGTCTTGATAATGTGGTATTTATTTGTATTAACTAATGACCTAAATCTGTAGGCTGATTTATAACTCTTCTGCCCAGTGTATAGTAGCAGGTGAATGCCATTTGCACAGCACTGCCACTAGATGGTGCAGAGAAGTCTATGCGCCTCAGCACCATCTAGAGGTTGTAATGCCTCTAGTTATAAATCAGCCCCTATGTATACAAGTAATCAGCACAAAGTAGAAAAGAAATGTTGAGAATTATTTATTCCATTAAACTGCGCATAAAATGCCAGTTTATTGGAATATTCCGAAACTGCCATTCATTTTTCAATTTCGAAAACTGTTTCATGCACAAAAACCCACTTGTACATGACCTTGCTTAAACTATTTAGAAAACGCATACTAAGAAATTAACCCTCATTCAAGACTGATGTCAATATCTGTTAGAAACAACACTTCACACAAAATAGAAAGCTTTTTTTTCTGTTTGTTGCAAATAATAGAGTATTTTGTTCTGAAACAATTGACTAAAGTGGCAAATGATCTGTTTTCTGACAGTACTTAAACAAAGGGTCACTATTGATTTTCCTAAATCCTAGTACCGCTTTGTACAATCACCGGTCTCTAGATACGCTATTCTTTATTTTGGGTAAGTTTTGCCAAAAAACAAATAAAAGCAAGTGCACAAAAATAACTTAAAGTGGATCTTTACCCCCTTTCACTGAAAATCACATCGCGTTCAGCTCTGCATGCTGATATGAAATCATATTACATTCATATTATATTACATATTTTTATTTTACTTCCAATTGTTTTTCCACTTCATGGTCCTCTTGGGCATTAGTGATGTAATCTGTGCTCAAGTGTTGCATCCTGGGAAGGTTACATCAGCAGAGCATTGCTTGGAAATCTCATCTGTAATCTCACAAGATCTCACAGAAAGGCATTTTTCTCCTCTGAGATGATGTGCATGGTCACATGTCCTAGTCACATGTGCCAAAGTTCCAGGAAGTAAAGGGAGATGTATTAATCTGCCCTTGGTTAAAAAAAATGGCCAGTGTGGGAAGAATGGGGAGGAAAAGAAAAAGAAGGTATGCAAAGAAAAGAATCCTGCAATTATTTAAAAGTATGTGCTTGTAGATTGTCATTACTAAACATGTCTAAAGGTGCCTTCGTTGGTATTTTAAAGATATGGGTATAGTTCCTCTTTAAAAAAGACACCAACACTGTCATAACTTATAACATAACCATTCTAGAAAAGCTACACTGCCTTGCCAAAAAAAAAGTCACACAATAATATTTTGTTGGACCGCATTTTGTTTTGATTAGGGCGCGCATCCGCATTTAGATAAGCTCATGCAATGTCACAACATTTATTTCTGTCCAGAGTTGCATTAATTGTTCACCAAGATCTTGTAGTGATGATGGAAGAGTCAGATCACTGCGTAAAATCATCTCCAGCCCATCCCAAAGATTCTCAATGGGGTTAAGGTCTGGACTCTGGTGGCCAATCCATGTGTGAAAATGACTCATGCTCCCTGAACCACTCTTTCACAATTTTAACCTGATGAATCCTGGCATTGTCATCTTGAAATATGCCCATGTCACCAGGGAAGAAAAAATCAATTGATGGAAAAACATTCAGTATATTCAGGTATATTAAGCTGAGCTCCTTTTTTTGGGACATAACACATGAAACATTAATAACTGCAGTAATTATCCAATGGAAGGCTCTGCCTTATTTGCTTAGCTAAATCCATGTGGTGACTTTTTTTTGGCCAGGCACGGTAGTTTCCTTGCTCTCACTCTGGCCCTCTTGCTTCGATACCTGATGTGGAGCATGTATACAGATAAGAATTTCTGATTTCACTCTGACTTTCCTGATCTGCATACCTATTCTTGAGTCAGTGACTCTAAAAGTAGTAAAGTCAATGGGGCTGATTTACTAACCTAAACACACGCACACACCAGGAGCGTGTGATTTTCACACAGCAAAACGCATTTATCAACCAAAAAGTCTCTAAAAGCATATTTCCACTAATGCCATATATGGAAAAATCATGCACATGATGCATATATAATGCTGCTTCACAGTTTAGACAAAAATGGTTAGCTCATGCATTTACATTCCTGCATTCATCAACGCAAGCAACACAACATAGAGCTAATTTACACAACATCACCTTGTAATTCATGCTTGGCTTTGCACAACACACCTGCTGGGTGTGTACACACTACAAAGGTGTTTAGATTCCACCCATAGATCATGCTGGGAGGGAACACACTACAGAGGTGTATACATGTTCGTGGCGTGTTTATAAGGTTAGTAAATCAACCCTAATGAGTCGGCGTAATAGCCAGACAACCAGCATCTTCAGAAGAAGATTTTTATGAATAAAATGTTTTTCTTTTAATGTTCTCCTGGGCCCCTCTGTCATGGTTATTCTGATTGTTGTATCAGCGACTAAGGCTTCTGCTGGCTGTAACTTGAACTGTGGCTTGTCGCTGGAAGTCACCTTGTTGTTGGCAGGAGGATATATGGCTTGCTGCGTAGATGCACTTGTGTTGTGGACTTGAAGAAGCTCAGGCAATTTGATTTGAGAGGTCTCTGTGTTGAGTCAGAACAGTGTTCTTAGTTGGAGGTACAGAAGATGGCTCTTTATCGTTGCAAACATGCTTTAGCACATATTCACTGGTGGGCTCAACTGAATCTTCCAGTTCTGCTGGGATAAGACAGTCCGAATTAGTACTTTGTCCCATTGCTTTCTTCAAGGACTTTCAGCTTTGCTAGGGCAGCTGCTTCCTCCCTTTCCATTTGCAGAATCTTTTATTTGGGATTCCGCCTCTGCTTGTTGAGCAGCCATTTGTGCTTGGAGAGCTTTGCTTTGAACTTCTGCCTCTGTTTGACGAGTTTCCATCTCTGCTTGTTGAGCTGCCATCTCAGCTTGGCGAGCTACCCTCTGAGCTTCCATCTCTGCTTGATGAGCTGCCATCTCTGCTTGATGAGCTGCCATCTCTGCTTGGTGAGCTGCCATCTCTGCTTGGTGAGCTGCCCTTTGTGCTTCTACCTCAGCTTCCTTTCTGGCAAAGGAGCTTTGCACTTTCTTTGTTTCCAGATTAGCGCGGGCCTCAAAGGAACCCTGATGCACTTTGGGAATCTGGGTCCCCTTCTTCAGTGCTAACTGAGGTGTGTAAACATCAATATTTTGCAAAGCATGCTTGGCTCTCTAATAAAGAAGTCCAGCACTGCCTGCATGTTTTTCGTTGCCTTGGCACACTGTCCAATTAAGGCATTGCCATCTCTGCTTGGCTAAAGTGATAAGGTGTGCCTACTTTTCAGGTCTACTTTTAGCACAACTGCGAAGAGATCCCATGCAGAGTATAGAGATGTTGCTTACAGCTCAGCCTTATGGCTGCCAATGGAATATTGCATATACACATGCATTATATAACATTTACCTTATTAAAAGTGTAGCGATAACTCCCCGCAGGGAGCCTCTGTTTGCCCGGTCCACATCTAGTCGGTCTAGGGGTTGGCTTCTAGCTGCGCCCATTAGCACTAACCGCACTCTTCTGGTTCCCACAAATTGATGTCCACTTCAGTATTAGAATGCTAAGGAAACAGTTTATTGAACACCTTCTTGGGAGAGAGGGTATAAGGGTCCTAGGTGTCTAGGGGTAACCATCAGGAGCTCCAGACTCACCGGACCTTGTAAAAGTAGCAATGCAGATCCACTCGACAACATCAGATAACTACTGATGTACCAGACAGTCCAGATGGATGCAGATCCTCAATCCAGGAAAGACACCGACCATGCTCAACATTGTTCCAGGGTGCTTCAAGAGCCTGCACTGGTCTTGATTCTCTCCCTCTTTCCATCTCTCAGGCCTCCTCCCTGTTGGAGGCCTCAGTGAATCCTGTTCCCTAACTTCAGCCCATGCCCACCCCCAGGCCTCGGCCTAGCCTGGGGGGCAGGCTGAACAGGACCCAGCCCTAATCCATGGCTGGTCCTGGCGAGAGAGAGCACATGGCAGCTCCCACCAATATATGTAGTCTATCCCAGCAGGCACCACTGACTGAAAGAAGCCCAGTGATTGGCTGCTGTACTGTACACATATTACAGTATCCACCATTGGCTGTCCCTGGGCGGAGTCTCACTCCGCCCAGGGGGGTACAGACAAGGTTAGACACCTGGGATTAACCATATAATCGCCACTACAAATCCAGCCAGGCTGTCTACAGCCCTGGCTATCACTAAATGCTTAGTAGTCACATCACAAAAGGTGATGGGCGCTACAAATGTAATCAAATATTTTAAAGTGTCTGTAAAGCCAAAATTGTTTAGATATAAAGAAGTGTTAAAACCCCCATCAGATAATTTTTTGCTGCCTGTGTCCTGCTGTAGACATTTCCCTTATCTTCCTGTCCTGGTGATGCAACAGGAAATTAGAGGAAACCTCTCCAAAGTGAACATAATCCCTACCTGAAAGAGTTGTCAAAGGAACAGTTGTCAATATTGTAGGATTTTCCCTCACTTCTTGCTCTAGCTGCAACTTAAAATTCCCTCTGACTTTCTGTCTCAGTGACAATAATCACCAGGACAAATAGAGGGGCGAATTTCCCCAGCGTAGACACAGACAGCAACACAATCTTGACAAAGATATGCTGACCCAAACAATAAAAATGCCTTTACATACATTTTATTTCCTTTCTGTCCATTCTGTATGTTATAGTTACTCGTCATGATGTCCCCTTGACATCTACCAGCTGACGCTTTGTTCAGTTTTTAGCTTCGAAATTCAGCTGTCACTAACAATTGGAAACCAATTAGAGTGGTTCCCAACCATGTGATCACTATATTAGCTATGGCACAGTGATCACATGCAAGCGGAAGGCTTCCCTGAATCTAAAATAAAATGGTCTAGCTTCAAAATGCCACTGCAGCCTGTAGAGGGCAATGTGCTTCAAATTAATACTGTATTTTTTGTTTTGTAACGTAATATTAAAAAAATAGATAATATATTACTTTTAGGATATAGCATAAAGGTAGGATATTGTTTCAAAATAAAGAGCTGCTGCTATCTTTACTTATAACTAATTAATGCTTTTACTTACTATAGGTTTTTTAAAACCAGTACATTAAATTTTTTGAGTATTATGTTGACTGACAACACAGCTAAACCACATGAGAGCAGGGAATAAAGCCACCTGCAATTTCTTCTAGTTCAGACCCAGTGAATGAATATCATGCTTGCTGACAGCACAGCTAACACATAGGATAGCATTTCCTGGTATAATACTTTAGCTAGTTTCTCCTGACAATCAAAACAGTTTGTTTCACAGCAATGTCTGTAATTTTTCCAAATTTTAGTGAGATTATATTGTTCAGGTATTTGTCAGATGGTGAACAGCGCTGATTGGATTTTTCCTTAAAACTGGAAGCTTTAAAAAAAAAAAAAATAGCAGACAAAGGACAAAGGACTAGTTACATAGTTACATAGTATTTGAGGTTGAATAAAGACACAGGTCTATCAAGTTCAACCTTTGTGTATCTGTATGTGATTGCGCATGTGTGTATGTATATGAATCCCTGTTTAGTCTAGTTTTTAAGAGTACCTGTACCCCTGCATGTTGTGGTCTCTGAGGAAGGTATCTGAATGCTTTTTGAATGATTCAATATTCTTTGCAGATACCACTGCTTGTGGCAGCAAGTTTCAGATTTGAACCGCTCTAATTGAAAAAAAAAGCCCCTACGCCCTTTCTGGTTAAATCTTTTCTCCACCAGTTTTAGGTGTTGGCCTCTAGTCTTTGTTACGGAGTTTACAGTAAAAAGTTTATTGCAGATGTTGCCATCACCACTAAACATTTTGTACATCAAAATCATGTCTCCTCTCAGTCTCCTCACCTCCAGCGTGAACACGTTTAGATTTAGTAACCTTGTCTCATAGATTAGGTCCTCCAGCCCCTTAATTAGTTTAGTTGCCCTTCTCTGGACTCTCTCTAGCTCAAGGACATCCTTTCTATGGATGTCCAAAAAATTGGGTAATAATAAATGTTTTATCATTTAATATAGGGGAAACTGTTTTTTTAAAAAAAATTTCGGTAATTTTTCCTTAATATAGTAAAAAAATAAAACCCCCAGTGGTGAATAAATACCACCAAAAGAAAGCTCTATCTGTCCCCAAAAAAGGGTATAAAATTCATTTCAGTACAGCGCTGCATGACGGAATAAATGTCAGTTAAAGTACCGCAGCGCTGAATACTGAAAAATGGCCTGGATGGGAAGGGGGTTTAACACCGCTGATGTCAACTGGTTAATATGTATTCCTCTTGTCTGTTTTTGACTCCAAAATGCATTACTTTACATTTTCCAACATTAAACCTCATCTGCCACTCCGCTATTTTATCCAGGTCCTCCTGTAATGTTATAATGTCTCACTGACTAGTCTCGCTGAAGATGATCTTTCCCCATTACTGACTTACTATACTATGTTCTTTACTGTGTTTCTGTGCAGTGGTGACCATTTAGGTAGAGGCATGGTTTGCTTCCTCATGTCAGAGCCACCAGCAGGGAGCGGTACAATAGTGATATCACAAAATCATGCTCCAAATCATCTGAGATTAGCAGTCAGAGGCAGTAGTGCCTTAGATCCCACACTGCAGATATACAGCTATGAGGCTGTATACACAGGGGTGCCTAGGCACCCTCGTATAACAGGAAGTGCACACATGCATTGTTGGGTAATGGCTAGGTGCACTGGGGCGGTGAAAAGAAAGGAAATAAAATCAGTTGTCTCATTTATACCTGCATACCTAGGTATGTCAGAGTAAAGCCAAGAAAATGTAAAAAGAGATTTGTTATTGCTAATTGTACAATGATATTGTAAAATGGCCTGGATAGGCCTGTTGGCATAAATTATAATTAGTTAGATCATAGTGATATATCAAACTGTTTTCTGTCATTAGTATCACAAATGTCTTCAACCTTGTAATAAGTCAGTCAGACTAATTAAATGAAAGAAAACAGTCACTTTAATGCTGTTTGTCATCATCAGGTGCACAGCACTGACCCTTTTCCTTTAGATGTAGGTAGTATACCTGCATCTTAGGCCTAGGCGTTTTTCCGCGCTTTCGTACTCGCGGAAAAACGCTCAAACAGGGAAATGCCATTATTTTCAATGTGCATGGTTCCCATCTGGGCGTTTTTCCGCGAGTACGAACGCGCGGGAAACCGCCCTACGCCTCAAAGAAGTACATGTACTTCTTTGGGGCGTTTTGGTTGGGCGTTTCCACTGGGAAACAGCCAACTAGCCCTCGGAAACGCGCGTTTGTCACGCATTTTTTTTACCGCGAATCGCGGTAAAAACGCGCAACGCGAACCGCGCGTCAAACGCACATATTCAATCCACCTAGGTGTGAACCCAGCCTAAAGGGAAAAGGTCACTCCTTTGAAGACAGTCAAATACGCATCCTAGACAGCTAGGAGGACTGGTTTAAAAGAGGTGTGAAGGAGGCCCTTTATGTAAAAATGGAGAAGCCAAGCTTGAATAGAGGAGGTGGGGTCCAACATACAATGCTATTTTAACACCTCTCTCTGGGCAGGTTAATAACACCTCCTAGACTCCAATCATGCAAATACAATCAACACCTGGTTGTGACTAACATATTATGTGGATTGGAGTAACATTCACCATATTTATTCCCAGATAATTTTTTGTGCAAGTCATTCTGAATTGAGAAAGCTGGTTGGATGACCATTGAAACGTCTTCAAGAAAAATACAGCAAGTCCAGTTGCCTTGACTTATTTTTCACAGTTAAACCTATCAAGGAATTGTAGAATGAAATGCACTGCCCAGTGTCAGAAAGCTCTGTCGCAGGTTATGGGTCCTGCAGCAGGATAATGACCAAAACACAGCCAAAAGTACTCAAGAATGGCTAAGAACAAAACATTGGACTATTTTGAAGTGGCCTTCTATGTGGGGTTGCCACCTTTTCTTCAAGTGAGACCCGAACACTCTAGCAACGCGCAGACATTTTTTTGGGAGAATGAGTTGCGGCTTATCCATATGTAAATAGCGCCACCCATTCATATGTTAATATCACAGTCAAGACTATTTTCAGTGGGGTGCCTCTAGCCCCTATCTTAATTTTGGTTGCCCCTGTCTGCCTGACATCTTGTGTCCGAGTTTCTGCTGCTATGAAACCCAGACACAGCATTTAAAACCTGGACTGTCTGGGTCAATCCTGGACAGGTGGCAACCCTACTTCTTTGAGTCCTGAATTGAATCCTATTGTACATGTATAGAAAGAGCTGAAACATGCAATCTCGAGAAGGCTGCCTTCAAACCTGAGACAGTTGGAGCTGTTTGCTCCAGAAAAGTGGGCCAAACTATCTGTTGACAAGTGCAGAAGTCTCATTGAGGGCTAGAGAAATTGCTTGTTTGCAAAGAGTGTGTAAAATAATATTAGGATAAGGGTCCCATCATTTTTGTTCATGGCATTTTTATTTGTTGTATTTAAAATATTCTATTGAATCAAAAAATAAAAAGCAAAGTTTGAATATAATGAAATATAGTGATGGATGCCAATTATTTTGGTCAGTTTCAAATAATTTCAGAGAAAATTGTGTTTTCTTCTTTATTCCTGGAAGGGTGCCAAGAAATGTGTCCAAGTCTGTAGACATCAGTCCTTGATTCTGAAATTCCTAACAGCCTCTCCAGTTAACAACTGTCAACATACATATATTTCTGTTTCTTTTCGCTTTTTCTAAATGGGTCCCGCTGTCTAAAAATAGCACTGATTAAAAATATATAATTTTCTCATGCTGGGTTCACCTTCATATCTGGCATCCAATCCCTTGACTCATCCCATTTCCATATATATCTGGTGAGTTTTAAATTTAGCTTGCCATATAACTAGCATAATATGTGTTGGCTCGTATTGCATCTTTGCATTGTTGCCTACCATGTTTCATTACTTGCATATTATCAATGGAGAGTGACTACATTGCACTGGCATTTTGTGAAATGTTTTAAGGTTGCCAAAAGAAGAAGCACTAGAGCTGCTGGTAGTTTTTCAAATTGAATGATCTGTCGCCATCTAGAGGAACTTAAAAAGAAATATAATGAAGAAATAGTATTACCCTTTATTTTCATTTAATTCTGTTTATAAACTCTGACAGTCCACCAATCTATGAATATTAGACATTGATAGTCCACCAATATATGAATATTAAACATTGAATATTTTATCTGCATCGTCCAATCATTTTGAGATACCTACAAGTTAACTTGCAAATGGTATCTTGTTCCAGAAAGCATACAGATAATGTATGGGATTCCCCACATTTTGACAAGCAGGGCCTTCATAACCCTCTTGTCTTGCACTGTATTTGTAATTTTTACTTATCATGTAGATATTTTTAGCAATGTGAGCCAATGAGAGCACAAAAATAACAAAACAGCTAAAATAATAATTATAGGAAATAAAAAATAAAAATAAGTTAGAGTTTGAACTAAAATAGGTTTATTAACAGGTAGTTTTTTATGACAAAAGAGATTGTGCATGTCTCTTCTGGCATAGGTGTTTCTTACTTTTAGATGTTTCAGTACTTTAGTCTGTAAGTATAGACTGAGCCACCCATAGTGTTGCCACCTGTCTGAGACAGTCTGTGTTTTGAGTCCTGTATGTGCTGTGTCTGGGTTTCAGGCCAGCCGAAACCCAGGCACAAGATGTCTCAATGTCAGGTGGACAGGGGCAACCACAGGGTCCTGGTGTTCCAACCTGAGTGTATAGAGCTGGCACGGGACAAAGAGGGACACTGGAACTTGGGGAGCAAGGAGTTGTCTGAAACACAGGGCGCAGATAAGTCTTGAAGAGCCCAGGGGTTCTGCTTCAGGCAGATATGTTGCTTGCTCTCTCTCCCTGCTCTTTCTCCTAGCTGTCTCTCCTCTCTCTCTCTCCCCTGGCTGTCTTTCTTTCCTCATTCTCCTGGCTGTCTCTCCTCTCTCTCTCCCCTGGCTGTCTCTCTTTCCTCATTCTCCTGGCTGTCTCTCCTCTCTCTCTCCCCTGGCTGTCTCTCTTTCCTCATTCTCCTGGCTGTCTCTCCTTGCCCATCCTTCTGGCTGCCTGTCCTTGCTCTCTCCAGGCTGTTTCTCCTTGCTCTCTCTCTTCTGGCTGTTTCTCCTTGCTCTCTCTCTTCTGGCTGTTTCTCCTTGCTCTCTCTCTTCTGGCTGTTTCTCCTTGCTCTCTCTCTTCTGGCTGTTTCTCCTTGCTCTCTCTCTTCTGGCTGTTTCTCCTTGCTCTCTCTCTCTTCTGGTTGTTTCTCCTTGCTCTCTCTCCCCTTGGCTCTTTCTCCTTGCTCTCTCTCTCTCCCCTAGCTGTCTCTCCTCTCTCTCCCCTGGCTGTCTCTCCTCATTCTCCTGGCTGTCTCTTCTTGTCCATCCTTCTGGCTCTCTCCTTGCTCTCTTTCCTGGCTGTTTCTCCTTGCTCTCTCTCTCTCCTGGCTGTTTCTCATTGCTCTCTCTCTCTCTCCTGGCTGTTTCTGCTTGCTTGCTCTCTCTCTCTCTCTCCTGGCTGTTTCTGCTTGCTCTCTCTCTCCTGGCTATTTCTCCTTGCTCTCTCTCTCTTCTGGCTGTCTCTCCTTGCTCTCTTCTGTATAGGCTCAAAACAAAATTCTGTTTGCCACTAGAGTGTTCAGGTTTTGCTTGAAGAAAAGGGGGCAACCCTAGCCACACATACGCAGCTCAGTGTACACCTTTAAGCATGGTTCTGTACGGGATAATGTAACTCCACTCCATATGCACAGGAATTATGCTATACTGGCCTGGACAATCAAGATGGCTAAAGACTATAAATCAGGAAGACTATCAGGTGAAGATGGACGTACCAGTGATGGAGGACATCACAGTGCTGGAGGGGATTGCTTTGCTGGGTAATTGTGGCATAATGTGGAAATAAGCTGTGCTTCCATCGACGGGCCCCGCCTCCTCTTACATCACTGGCCCCACCTGCCCTTAGATCGCTGGCCAGTGATGTGAGAGGAGGCGGGGTTGCTCTTAGGTGGGCCCCGCCTCCTTTACTGAAAATGCCGGTGTAACCGGCCTATTTTGCCGCATCTGCTGGCTGTCACTAGCACAGCTCCGCAGCAGCCGTGAGGGGGAACGTTCTCCTTCACAGCAGCTGCTGAGCTATGTCAGTGACAGCCAGCACCCGAGACGCCATAGCGACCCAGGCGGCCCACATGGCATCAGAGGGATGCCGGGCCCCCCTGTGCACGGGCCCCATAGCGGCCGCCTGGGTCGCTATGGTGATTGTTACGCCACTGCATACTTGCACATTATGGAAAAAACGTTCCTAGGGGCCCAATATTTTTAATTTTTTTTCTGCCAGTTTATTTCTGCTTTAAAGCAGTGAGCAATCCAAAGATAACCTCATGTCCCCATCTCTCTTTTGATTGAGGAATAAATTAGTACAGGTACTGTCCTTGTGGTCGATATCTATGCAGCCGCCTCTTTGTCTCTGTTGCCTATATTCATCTGTATCAGCAGCTAGTTCTGCGACAGCCCTGTACTGGACAGCCGCGCTGACAGATATAGCAATCAGGAACTAATCAGCATGGTTCCCAATCATGTGATCGCTATGACAACCATCAGTTGTGAATGATCATATGACTGTGTTCATAAACAAGCTTGCTCTGACCAGCTGAATTATCATTGTGCCTCTAATACAGAGAAGCACTTTGACTGGAGCAGGTCCTTGCTTTTAAAAATATATGCAGTCTGTACCAAATAAAAGCTATATAGTTAATTGAGACGCATTCCTATGCCACTAAACTTGACCTGGGCATCCATGTATCAATGACCCCTAAAAATGCTCTAACCTGTTTTTTTTTTTTTTTTTACATTGGCTGAGGCCAACTATTAATTGCTTTGATCTTGTCCA
>NW_017306477.1:1676620-1719244 GCF_000935625.1 Nanorana parkeri | reverse complement strand
ACCTCCCCCCCCCCCCCCCCCCACTCCCCTTGTCCAATGCTGTAGCACAAATACAGAAGTTGTTTCAGGCCTATTACATATTTTTTTGGCTTGGCAGTTAACCTAGCCTTATGAATGGATTCTAGTACTGTCGGGACCTCCTGTAGGTGGGAATCCCAATCAAGACTAAAAATCACAACAACATCTAGATATAATGATATGATACATCTAGATATGATGAAGCGTATGCTTTGTGAGTTTAATAATGCGGTCCATCATGCTTTGGAACAAGTTTGGAACAAGGCTGCAGCCTAATGTTAGCCAAAAGGGAGGAACCCGTACTGGAACAGCTCATCAAGTGTTGAAAAAAATATGGGGGAGGGGGGTTTCTCTGCCCTTCCTGTTAATGGAACCTGTCAAAAGCATTTGGGAAGCTTGATGGTGGTAATGTACTTACGGGGCCTCAATATTTCTATCAATCCATCCACCTGGAGCTTAGGGCAAGAATCAGATTTAATTTAGTTTCCTGAAGTCATTAAAGGACCTCAGGCTACCATTCGGTTTAGGGATGGGTAATAGGGAAAATGACCACTAGCTGTTAAATTGCTCTATAATCCCAAGGGCTAGCATTTTCTGTACTTCTTCTGAAACATCTTTTCTCTGAGCTTCAGGTATATGATAAGGACCTAACTTTACTTTGACATGAGGCTCAGTCACAATGTCATGTTGGAGGTATTTTCAGAATTACCTGGCCAAATAACAAAATCTGAATTTATCTGCAAGAGCTCTCTCATCTTCTGAATCTCTGACATCCTTACTGCTGGTATAGCTTTTAGTGGTCATACTTTAGAGTCACATTCTGCTGAGAGAGCCTCGCAATCCTTCCATTGTTATTTGGTTAACATGGTATATTTGCAGGGGCTTTCACTTTCTCGGCTGGTATACCTGGTAGTTGATAGGGATGGACTGGATGTTCGAGTCGAATGTGAATGGGTAAGGTACAAGTACCCCTTATTCATTCACACGGGGAGCAGCATCTGGGTGCCCCTTTATTAAAGGGGTACCCTGATGTGAATAAGCCCCCTGTCCGCACCCCCACAACCAACTCCCCAGGGCTTGTGGGGAAGAAGCCCTGGTCCCCATTGGCTGCGAGTGCTAAGTTAGCAGTGCTGAGCAGTGACTTGCAGCACAGTGTTCAACGGAGGTTTGCTAACTCAGCACTCGCAGCAGCTGAGCAACTGAACACACTCCTGGCTCATCACTAGTGTGTTTGTGTGTGTGTCTGTGTCTGTGTGTGCATGTGCATACAGGGCCTAGGTTTTGGTCTCTCTCAACCTAAGCTATTGTATACAAACTAATCAGGTTCAGGATTGACTGATTACACTGGCTACATTCACTGACAGATGCAGCCCCTGTCAAACTGTCATTCACTTGAACGGGCAGAGCAGCCTCATCTGTATGGACACACCTGGAATTCCAGCAGCAAGAACCTGTAGAATCTAGCTGCAGGAATCCCCAAACGCGGTGTATGAATGGGGTATTAGTTGTCAGGTTAATTATGGCAGATCTTTGGTCACATTAGGGATACACCGATACCAGTTTTTCGGTATCGAGTACAAGTACTGATATTTATATTTCGGTACTCGACCAATGCCAGTACTTCTGGTAGCAGAAGAGCCGGCTTCTCTGGCAATCTGGTTGGTCAGGAAGCCGACATCCCAGTCAATCAGAATGGAGCCAGCTTCCTTCCCAACCAGGAAGCTGGGGGCAGGTCATTACCCACGGCCTGGTTTTCTGATTGACCGGGAAGCTGGCTCCATGCTGTTTGGCCGGCTCAATGCTGATTGGCCAGGAAGCCAGCATTCCTGCCAATCAGCATGGAGCCGGCCAAATAGCAAGGAGCCGGTTTTCTGATTGGCCAGGAAACCGTCTCCATGTTCCCTCATGGCACTGCCAGTCAGAGGAAATCTCCCCTTGACCGGAGGTTCTGGTATCAGGATAAGTATTGGAGCATTTGGAGTACTCGCCCAAATACTCTGTATCGGCACCGATACTAGTATCGGTGCATCCCTAGGTCACATGTTAAAAAATAAATGTACACATATCTAATGAAGCGTTTTGTCTGGGGTTTGCATGGCTACAGTGTTAGCCAAGGCCAGAATAGTGAGTGCAATTTAACACTTCCTTTCAGGCATCAGAAAGGGTATGAATAACTCTTGATATACAACCCCATTGGATGGTGAATTGCCAAAAATCTGCATCATATCTTCCCATATTTTGTCTGCATCAATCAATTAATAATAACTGACATGTATGGGCTTCTAAATCTGCAGGCAGTATCATCAATTATGAGATTAGATATTTTGTTTTCTATACCAGTAACATATTCATAGCCATGGGGTAGTTGTATCACCCTAGTTGTGGTATGAGTAGCAATTGTTGACTTGCTGGCTGTGGTGATTACAATGTATCCATTGCTTAAGTAACAATATAGTGTCTTTCCTTTGGCCATATTGTTCAATTCATGCAATGATCTGCATTTCAGATTTGTATCAAGCAGCTATACTTGAAACAATT
Organism: Nanorana parkeri; assembly: GCF_000935625.1. Taxonomy (NCBI): domain Eukaryota; kingdom Metazoa; phylum Chordata; class Amphibia; order Anura; family Dicroglossidae; genus Nanorana; species Nanorana parkeri. Next base: position 1,716,688 of record NW_017306477.1, on the reverse strand, counting down.
GCTTCTTGCTATGTTGTATTTATGACTTGTTTCAGTTTGATAATTGTTATTCTTTAGATTTATAATAAGTGCATCACTGCTGATGTGTGTGTTCCTGGCCGACAGGAAAAATGTGCTTTGACAACATTGTCAATTTAATGGGAATAGGGAATGGTGATGGATTGTGTAGCTATTTAACATACATTTTTTCTCATTTTTGTACGTAATAAATTTCCATGGTATTTTTATTCTGCATATGGCCTTTAAGTAACTATCTTTGGAATGTTTTTGGTAATCTTTTTGCATCAGTTCCTAGTTGTGCTGCAAGAACAGTTTCACAGATCACATTTAATAGGGTCTGTAATAGAGCAACCACATGTCCCACCATCACAACCACCGGCCCGAACCTAATATGTCATATCTCTCTCAGAAAGACACTCCTTTTGGGCTAGGAGGCCAGTCATATCTGGTACGTATTGGTGTCTCAGCCCCCCTCATTAACAGCCTATTTATCCCTTTCATAATAAGGAACAGTTTTACCCAAGGTTGATGTTTTCCTGTTTCCTAGGTTTGGAGGGCAGATTCTGGATATTGTCCTCGGTAACAACATTTTGCTCCACAAGGGCTTCACACCAGCTCATCAACACTCTTAGGATCTATATGCCTAATGTGCCACTGTATTACAACAGGCAAGGTTCTGATGTTACAGTCACAGGTCACTCCACAATCTGAGTGGGCTTGTGCACCTCCAATGGTAACCACTTGCTTGTAAAATGGAACAAATCATATACCTGGCAGCTTGTGGGCTTTCGCACGTCATCTTCCTATGTGAATACATGCTGCGCTTAGCTGTGCAGGCATTCTAACATCTACACAAGCTGTTCAAGTGCAAAAGTCAGCCCGTATGCCTTCTACCTCTGTAACAGGGCCTGTATCTGCTGATGTAGTGTCAGGCTCACTTGGTGCTGTCCCTCTAAGGAGGCTTGGTGGACTACAGTCAGCTGTTGCATCTGCTATGCAGTTAAAGCAGTTTGTCTCTTGCTGGTTAGTATTAGCCAATATAAGGTTGTTTTTCAAAGTCCTCCATTTTGTTTAACAATAAATGTCTGTCTCTTTTAAGTGCTCCCCGCATCATCCACCAAGTTGTAAGAGGAACAAGCTCAACTGCTATTGGCAGTGGTAAACCAGGCATGAGACAGGGACACCCAGGAACAGTTCAAGCAGGGTTCTGCTGCACTTTCATTCAGCAAGGCAGCAAACACACAGTTTAAATGCAAGTGGGCTTGGTAAAGCAAGTTCATAAAAAGCATAAAATAAATAAACATTTTTTCAAGCTGCTAACTAAACTGAGGTCTGTTTCTGACCAACAGGGTGCCCACTAATGGGTTACCCAAAACAAATATTCAACACTTGACCATTTTTCTCCTTTTCTCTCAGCAGCAGGCTCCCACGTCAAAGGTGGAGCGAATGAGTGCCCTAAGACTCAGCCAGCTAGCAAACATAAAGGCCTGTGGATAGTTAAGACTAATAATGAGGTCTGGCAGCCAGACACAATAAGGGCATAATAGGCATACATGCTTTATTCTAGCTAAAGCTCTATAAAGATTCTGAGTTCCAGAACCAGAAAATTATGAGAAAACAAAAAATATTGTTTTTTCCACATTATCCATAGACCGTGGAGCGCCTCACCATGTGTATGTGAGAAACCTAGGTGACACATATACAGTGGACATGTAACAATCCATAAGCATTTCCTTTCTGGGTTCCTTCCTGTGTTATACATAAAATGTAAAGTCTTGCAGAGCCAATGGCCATCGTGTTACCCTTGCATTATTCCCTTTGTTCTGAGGCATCCATTGTAGAGGATAATGGTCTGAAGTTAAGATATTACTTTTCAGGCATATGGTTTTGTTTCAGACTCTGAACCAAAACCATATGCCTGAAAAGTAATATCTTAACGACTGTAGTAGTGCTCACAATCCTTTCAGCCACATTAATTTGAGGCTTCTCATTAGTCAGCAGTTGCACCCTATCTCTACACTGGCTATTTCACAGAAAGTGTGCACTGTTTGTGGTTACTCTGTGACTAAGCAGGGTCCCTGTAAAATGTAGGAGTGTTTGTCTCGGTGACTCTTGTGTTAGTGTTTGTCTTGGTGACTCTTGTGTTAGCGTTTGTCTTGGTGACTCTTGTGTTAGCGTTTGTCTTGGTGACTCTTGTGTTAATGTTTGTCTTGGTGACTCTACTTTGCACAGTATCAATAAAGACAGACCCGGAGAGACTGAGCGGAGGGGCTATATGACTGGGGGGAAGAATAGTCTCGGGAGAAAGAGTTAAACATAAAATAGGAATAGCTGCTCTTACCTGATTGGATGTGGGAGTCAGGTGTCCGGGAGGAGCCGCATGGGAAGGAACTGCGAGGACTGAGTGACGTCCTCTTTCTGGAAATTGACGAAAGAAGCAGGTTGTCCCACCCTCCCTCCCTGGATTTTGAGGTTATGGGGGTGGGGGGGTTCTTTTGTCACGGCAGCTTGGCGGGTTAGGGGGTCTTTGGGGGGTCTACAAAATCGGAGTTGATTACAAAATGGGGGGCCCTCAACTGGTATGGGTGCTTCCGCTGTTGGTGTCCTGATTTGTTAACAGTCGGGGCCTGGCCCCTTGGGAACCCAGAAGGAGTAAGTGTCCTCGAGCTGGTTGTGGTGTGGCTGGGGACATGGGTGGAGAGTTAGGAGAGGCCTTTTTGGGGTGTTGGGCACCCAAAGACCCCTTCTCAGGGCAAACATCCTTTACAGCATTATTTGTGTATATTATTTGGTTTATTACTTTGGTTATTGTTAAAGTTGTTTGGCTGGGGCACAGAACAGGTAGGGAGAGAGGATGAAGGGATTAGGTTAAGATTATTGATAAGATTTGATAGATGACAAAAAAAGGTAATGCAAATTTATATGAAAGATAAGCAAATGACTTCAATTCAGTCACGGTAAAACTTGGCTGGGTCCACCAGAAAGTTTTGATGCACCTCACGGGGAAACCTATTTGCTTAGTGCACTGAAACCATTTGATCTTGCAATATGCACAAGCAATAGTACCAGTTAAATGCAGGAGCTCAGGGGTTCCATATGTAAACCTTAGTAAAAAGCATGTCATAGAAACACCCAGGAGTACTGGTGGTCTGCCTATCAGGATTATCACATTTAGTATGCAGTTATGGATCCATACTACCAGACACTGGGGTTGAATTATTAAAGTAGCAGAGGTTGTTTAATCAGCAAAATGAATGTTCACTTTCTTAGTAAATGAGTATCCATATACCTTGCCACACTCCTTACCAGATATCCCAAAAGTAACGGGTGCTCCTAATAACTGTGGATGGCTCTGCTTACATCAGAACTCCAATACAGATGTCACCAGCACCAAGATTCCATGTCAGTGCAAGTCCATTTTATTGATAGTTGTCATTCAAACGACAAGCGCTTTTGGGGCCACGCGGGGTCCCCTTCATCAGGCTCAGAAACTTTTAAAGCGTTTGTTGTTTAAATGGTGTGCTGGTGACATCTGTATTGGAGTGCATAGTAAATTAGGTGTAGCAGTGTTCACTTTAACTAGCCAGTCATGTGCAAAGGAAATGTAAAACAAATAGGGTTGTGGGTTGCACATTACATCCAAGAAGCTCCCGGCAGGCCGTGTATACACAGCGGCTGGCCGGGAGGTAGTTAAATGACTAAAGGCTAAGTTTTAAAATTCAGGGTGTAATATGTAATAGGACAAGCTCTGTTAATGGAGAAACTACAAGTTCCATCAGTCACCATGGCAGAGGGACTTATAGTTCTAAATGGAAAATTAGTGGGCAGTGGCGGAATAATGAACTGCAGTAAAGTCTGTGACACGGAGGAGGGACAGCTGTATGTTCCGGCGTGTGCAGGTATCGGAATGAAACCGGCCGCTGCCTGTCATTGAAAGTGAGTGTTAGCCTGGTGGAGTCACACGTCTCTACAGGCACAGCCAGGCAGCCACATCCTGGGTCATCGTGAGGACCCTCTCCTGTGACCCCTCCCCTCCACTGGCCGCCAAAGACACAGAAGAAGAGGTGCTGTAGCCTTCATGTAGGTAGGTGAGGTTGGGGAGACTGTGGGTGATGGCTGGCAAGTTGGGGGGAAAGGGGGGATTGGGGGACTGTAGCTGGGTTGGTGGTATTCAGCAGTGCTGTATAATGATTATACAGCACTGCTGCATACCACCAGCCAGGGGTGAACTGACCCTTCGGGCAGTCGTGCACTGCCCGAGGGCCCGCGGGCATCAGGGGACCTGTCACCCCCCCACTAAATTAAGCCCCCGACCGCAGGTGCAGTGGTTCCCTCCCTCCACCGCCTTTCTGCCACCTGCACCGCTACAGATGCGGCTCTGTAATCGTGCGGCCGGGCAGAGAGGCGATGGAGGGAGGGAGCCACTGCACCTATGGCCGGGGGCTTTTATTTAGCGTGGGGGGTTCGGTGACGGGCCCTCCGGCATCTGCTGCGGGCAAACTGGCTGGTGCGTCCAAAGGAGAGCCCTCACTACCAACCAGGGCCCCCTTCATCATTTGTCAGGGGATGGTCTCCTCAATCTGGGGACTGTCCCCAGAAATCAGGGATGAATGGTCAGCCTACACTAGGGAGCCCACACTAGCCACCAGGGAGCCTCCACTGGCCACCACAGAGCCCCCACTAATCACCAGGGAGCTTCCACTGGCCACAGTGGAGCCCCCACTACCCACCTGGGAGCTACCACAGAGCCACCACTAATTATTATGGATCCCGCACTGACTAGCAGAGAGTCTGCACTGATCACCTGACAGTCTGCATTGGTCACCTGAGAGCCTAATAAGGGAGCCGCCTCTGCTGCACCCACTCGCACCTGTGAAACTCTCTGGACCCCTGGTGAGAGCCTGCACAACCATCCTGAGACACTGGTGACATCAGGCGGCGAACCCAGAGCTTCATATTATTCTGCATTGCTGTAATATGTATTGCTGGGCTTTGTAGTCCTCTATTGCTGATGCTATTCTGCATTGCTGTATAATGGTATTGCTGGGATTTGTAGTCATCTATTGCTGATGCTATTCTGCATTGCTGTATAATGGTATTGCTGGGAATTGTAGTCCTCTATTGCGGATGCTATTCTGCATTACTGTAAAAGTATTGCTGGGATTTGTAGTCATCTATTGCTGATGCTATTCTGCATTACTGTAAAAGTATTGCTGGGATTTGTAGCCCTCTATTGCTGATGCTATTCTGCATTGCTGTATAATGGTATTGCTGGGAATTGTAGTTCTCTATAGCTGTTGGCAGTCTTCATTGCTGTATAAAGTATTATTGCTGGGATTTTTTAGTCCTCTATAGCTGATGGTATTCTGCATTGTTCTGTAATCAGGGGTCTGGAAATTTTTCTAAAAAAACGACTTGTCCAAGGGATAAAGCGGGGGCCGAATCTACTTGCCCTTTATGACAATCTACTTGTCCCAATACAAAAAAATTGTTTTAATCAAAACTAGGGATGCACCAATGCCGGTTTTACGGTATCAAGTACGAGTACCGATATTTTGCTTTTGGTACTCGCCGATACTGAATACCAATACCGGTGCTTCCACTGGCATGGAGCAGGCTTCCCGGGTAATCAGGAAGCCGGCAGCGGGTAATGACATGCCAACCGGCTTCCTGATTGCCAGGGAAGCCGGCTCCATGTTGTTTGGCCGGCTTAATTGTGGTTGGCCGGGAAACCGTCTTAAATGAAATATTAACCGTTCTGTAAGCAAAACTTAATTTTCTGGCAGTGCCCCTCCCGAGAATAGACTCTGGATCCGCCCCTGCTAGTGGGAGACTCCTCAAGAGCATTGCACCTGCAATCCATTGATCACGGTTCCAATGCTTTAATTTTCGTTTTCCATTAAGTTGCATGATAATCCTGCATACTAATAGTTGCCCAATAATTGTGCACACAGATTTTCTCCTAAGAAAGCCAAAACCTCACTTTACTTTTACTTCCTTAAATATTCAGGTTTGAGGTTTATTAACAGTTGACCGAGAGCACTGTAGTTCAATAATAAAATTAATCTTCAAAAATACAACTTGCCTAATAATGGTGCACACAGTGTATTAAGTGTCTGGTATGGATTTTGTAGAGTCCAAATTTGTTTTAGATTTACAGTTTATAAATTTTAGACTGGCGTGTCTCAAGATTTTGCCTACTTTTAAAGGGTGCCGTGACTGAAAAAAAAGGTTGAGAAACAGTAATTTAGTGCATGGAAATGGAGTGGCCTAGATGAGATAGACAAAGTCAACTTTTTGTCACTACGGAATGCTTTAGTGCCTTGGCAACTTTAATATGCAGTCCAGTTTTATAGTCATCAGTACATCCCAGGCCATCAACAGGCTCCACCTGATGCATTTTGTCAGCAACAGACTTGCTCAAGAGCGGTGTTGAGGAAGTCTGTTGATGACTAAACATGTTCCTCTGAGGCTGTTGACATCATTTTCACTGGACATACTGCATGATCAGAAGCAGTGGGACTTTGAGCTATTGTAGCTGTGTTGGATGCAGCACAGATAGATGTGAGTGCACCTAGCCTATGTTTTTATCTTTTTAATTAAAAAAAAACTTTTTTTACACTAGGAAGTTTTTATTCCTTGTTTTTCCCGATGGGATTATACATGACCTTGATTGATGATTGTTGGGGCAAATCTTAAAAATGTGTTAAATCTTAAAAATGCATTCAAGTCACTTAACTATTAAGAAAATGTATCTTATTTCTATAACACTCAGCTGTAAATCCTCAAATCTTCTCTGAATTTTGACACTGTCCTTTCTTCTGGAGGGTGGCTACTTTTGTTCCCCATGGTCCCTGGGTGTGCTGTAAAGTTGTCACCGCTCCAAGCTCACTCCCATGATGGACTACAATCTCATGTTTTTGTTTTCTAATTTGTATTGAGATTATAGTCCATCACAGGAGTGAGCTTTGAGTGGTGACTACTTTACAACACACACAGAGATCATGGGGATCAAAAGTAGCCACCCTCCAGAAGGAAGAACATTTTTGTTAATATGTCTGTAAATGTTCTCAGTTGCTTTGACTTATTACAGATTTATTTTTGTAAATAGTTAATTGACTTGAATGCATTTTTAAGATTTATCTCCTGAGTTGAGTGTCACTTTAAGGAAGGGTATGTGCAAATATATGTTTACTCTAATGAACCCCATCTGTACTGTGCTGGCAGATTCCATTATCAGTTGTAAACTAGATTTGAACACTTTCTGGCAATGAGACTGTCACAGGTCGGCTCAGTAGATCGGGAGGTGAGCGAACACATACAGGCGTTCGCTCACCTCTCGATCCTGTCACGGCTCTCTGCCGTGACAGGGGAGGGCCTGGATTCCCCGCTCCAATCCGCCAGCGCTGACTGGAGGAACGGACGGGGGAGGGTACAGCTGGCTCTGCCTCTAGATAGGCAGAGCCAGCTATCAGTCACGCAGCTGGGCGGATCCCGGCATAATTGTCGGGATCCGCTTCAGCTGCGGCGTCTCAGTAGCTCGGCGTCTCAGTATACCGCGAGCTACAGCTCGCAGTATACTGAGCCTAGGGTGATGGGAGGACGCTAGTTTGTGTCCTCCCGTTACCCTAAGGAGAACTATGGGGGAAAGCCTTAACCCCATAGTTCTCCTTTAAGACAGAGGACTAAATGAAAGACAATTAAATTAACTCACAATATGCAAATAGATATAAAATAAACTGCTATGTATAAGACACAAACTAATGCAGCTCTGTATATATTAATACTCAGATTGGGAGGAGAGGGAGAGTAAAAAGCAGTATAAGTAGAATATCAGTTCTGCAGTGCAATGAGCAGGCAAAGTAACAGGCAGGTGAGCTCATGAGTCCGCTTCTTTTCCTTTCACTGGGGTAGAAATATGTAAATATTACTGAATTGCAGCAGAAAAAATAGATCTTTTACCCTGGCAGACATGGCTTTGTGCTGTGACAGAGTTGCGTAAATCTTAGGATTTACGCAAATAGCTCTTATATATAACAGTCTGTGTGGACTACTCTAGTCTGTTCAGCCACCTTTGTGATTCACACATTATTCCACACTGCATAGCATGGAAGGTGACATTGCTTTTTCAATTACAAGGCCCCCAGCTGCTGATTTGACAGTGAAGTGGCAGGAACAGGAAGAACACCTGTCCGTTTTTATTTCTGTCTTTATACTGCTAGATAGATTCTGTTTGTCTTGGTGACCTTTGTTACTGCAAATACAGGGATAAAGGGAAATCCAAAATGTAATAGTTATTGTCACCAGAGTGTTATTGTCACCAGAACAAGAGATGGAGGTAAATCTTCAGTTGGATACACCTGTTCTGGTGACAACTGAAATTACCCTCATTAGAGATTCCCACTCTTCCTGTTGTGTCTCCAAGACAGGAAGTGAAGGGAAATATTCTCAATGGGGCACAGACAGCAAAAAATGAAGTGATGGTGGTTGAACATCTATTGTAAACAAAAATGTTTGGACTATACATACACTTTAGTTTAGTTTAAAGTGTATCTGAGGAAAATTCTTTTAGTTTTGGATGGAGAAGGGAAGGTTGGAACAGGCGGCATAACTGCAGATCATGGGGCAACATAGCAGATTTTTATGGGGCCCCCAAGCATCCCTACTGTCATTAATCTAAACATAAAGTATATCTAAGTCAAGGACAGGTAGCATGATAGTCAGTATATTACTAATGACCAGAGCTGTGGACAGAAGTTGTCAGGGAAGAGAAGGACAACAATGCCCGGAATTAACATGTAACCTTCAGTTTGTATTTACCTTTCCAAACTTATTTTAACAGTTTTGTTTTTTTTTTTGCAAATTTACAAACAACTGTTGTATTAGTTTTTATCTGAGGAGACGCTAGTATTTTTACAGCCTGAGGAAGAAGTGTTTGGCATACAGGGTTAATTTCAGTGCTGTCCGGAATGACCAAAAATCTACACTGTAAAGAAAGTTAAACAGATTATCCTTATTGCGCAGCCTGCAAGGGGATTTGTGAATACTGTCAGCTTGTTGGTGCTACCTGCATCCCCTCTCTATTGATTCTAGTGACTCTTGTCACCAGCACTAAAAGTAATGGGAAATCTAAAAATGTCATGGCTGTCCCCAGACAAGAACACGAGAATTACCAAATTGTCTGTATTCCCATTTGGGAGATTCATTCTTTACCACTGGTGACCATTGACAGTGATGGGAAATTTAATCTTTTGTAGTTGACAGCAGAAGAGGAGGCGAAAGGGAATATTATGAAGTGGAAACCCTAGGAACAGGAGGTGAAGGAGAATAATATGATGGGGAAACCCCAGGAACAGGTGGTGAAGGGGAATATTACGATGGGGAAACCCCAGGAATGGGAGGTGAAGGGGAATTTTACAATGGGAAAGCACAGGAACAGGATGTAAAGGAGAATATTACGATGGGGAAACCCTGGGAACAGGAGGTGAAGGGGAATATTACGATGGGGAAACCCCAGGAACAGGAGGTGAAGGGAAATATTACGATGGAGATTCCTGTATTAGTGACAACTGGAGGGGATCTCCCTACACTTTGTAGAGATTTCCTCATACTTCCTCTTGTGTATCTGTGACAAGTAAGGGGAAATCTCTCTAATGGGATACAGAAAAGAAAATGGCAAGTGTCATCCATCACTGTAGACAAATCTAAAAAAAGTTTTGCTTTTAGATAAAACTTTAGTGTTGTCCTTCCATTCTCTCTATAAAAGAAAAAGAGAAGGATCAGCGCCCAGGGATTTTGCAACACTTTCAAAATTCTTTGTAAATTATTACAAGCTCTACTAACAGTCTGAAATGCTTGTTATCCTTCCCTAGGGCAATGCTTCATGGTCTGTCTTTGCTTTAGATGGAACTGTACATGGCCAACCTCATCTCACATACACGGTACATTTCACTGAGCAAGACACAATTAAATATAGAACTATTTTTAGATAAGAGCTTGCTTATAAAAATTCAAGCACAAAAAAATAATAATAATCTATGGGGTTGAGCACTTCTTGTTTTACTCTTGTATGAGCAGCTGTTTCCCAACATCAGAGAAAAAGCAGAAGGGACCATACTTGCACCAAATGGTTCTCTCAGCCCGAGGCTTTTCCTGGCTTAGTAATTTTAAGATGAATCATAGAATTTGTTGTACACATAGACCTTGTCCTTGGAGACGCTTCTATCTCTGTATGCTTAAATAAGCAAAAGTGCATTTTTAATTATGCTGCTTTCCCTGGGGTGATTGTTCCTTTGCGAAGAAAGAAGGTGTGCTGGTGAATAATTAATTAATTGTGTTTGTGTATTGTTTAATTAGTTCCAAAAGCAATCAATAATGAATAAGAAATTAGCAGACCAACTATATAAGTTTAACTGGCGTTTGAATGCAAGAGAAAAATATTTTTAATTCTGCAGGGGAGGCTAGCTGGCCTTGCATTGTTTTGTACGCTGTGAGCATAGAATTCTGATTGGATTTTTATATCTATGTTGCAAGGGAATTCATTTTGTGGCTAGCTAATGTTTAGCTGTCGTACAATAATGGATGCCGATATATTGGTAACGCTATTTACTGGGAACAACATTAGATTTCAGTTTGAAAATACTGTTTAACTCACGTGTGAGTGCGCTGTACTGAAGTGATAATACACCAGATTTACTATAGTGGAATGAGGAGAACCTGTATGGACTTAAAGCATCCAATTATGTGCAGGGGATTCTGAAAAAATAAAGCTACTTTGTTATGATTGAATGCTTTAAATGAACACAGGCTCACGTCACTTACTTTCCACTATAGTAAATTGAAACCATGTAAACCAGTAAATCATGCCCTTATTCTAATGACTGCTAAGCTGTATTTAGTTTTAGGGTGAGTCCTTAGCATGTAGTGGGTTGAGAATATAGGGTCAGATACTTTAATAATTTACAGAAATAAAGAACCTTATGATGGAATGATAGGACCAGAAATAGGAGCACCATTTCTGGTTCCCAAAGCAAATGGCGATACAATGATATCCCATCTTTTGTACACCAAATGATTTGGAAATTATACAGCCCTTAAACTTGCAAACAACACTATATGTGTATGTGTGTGTGTGTGTGTGTGTGTGTGTATATGTTTTTTTTTTAAAACGTAGTATTGTAGTATGCGATGATACCTTTCTTATTGGACTAACAAACTATATAAAAGACAAGCTTTCAAGAGTTAACCTTTTAACTCTATAGTTTGTTAGTCCAATAAGAAAGGTATCATTGCATACTACAATACTCCGTTTTGTTTTTTGTTTTTTTTACATCTTCTCTACTGGAATAATACGGCTTACCCATGTACATTACACTATCCTACAGTACTGTAGGAGGCTAAGTCGTTTTTGGTGGGAAATATTTAAAATCATTGCTACTGTTATATAATCCGGTATAATATATACCGGATTATGCTGGTGCTGGTATAATAATCCGGCCTACTCCTAGTTTTGCTTTGTTGAACTGGGTATCAAAAAATGTCCTTCTTGTTTTCGCACAGTGGTTACCCATATCCTTATGGCTGCCCAATTGAATATCACTAGGAGATGGATGACCACTAAAGCTCCCAAGGACATTTTAAGGACGGATCTGCATTATAATTATGAAAGGATTCTAGCTTAAAGGCGTAATAAACAGGTTAGGTTTGATAAGATTTGAGAACCATGAACTGTGTGGTATAGTGGTATCGTAATAGCTTGCTTGAATGCCCTTGTCTTCCCAACCTTGCACTAGTAAACGTTGGATCGGTGCATTTGTACTTCGAGTTTATAATTTGTACTTTGAGTTTATTGTTGTAGTTTTCCAAATATATGTAACACTCTTTTCAGTCTCTTTGACTGCAACATGTTTGTCTGTGTTATCTATGACAGCTTGATTGCTGCTTTGCTGTTACTCTTTTTTCAAAACCAAATAAAGACTTATTGAAATAAAAAATATAGCTCTGTGTATGGGGTGGAGTTTGGGGTAAAGGCAATGAAAGCAAAAAATAAGATGTAAAAGCACCGAAAAACGATCTAGTCTTATACCGGGCTTACACTTCTGTCAATGTAAATGCGTACTGTGTTATACATTACCTCCTAGGAGGTCTGCACTGCTATACCGTTTGCCCCTACATGGGCCTTTTGTATTCCAGTCAAACAATACACACTTTAGACTATTACTTTGATTCAGCATCTTTAGTCTGAAAACCCCTGAGTTTCCCCAAGCAGCAAAATAAACACCGTTTCTGAGCCCTGTCTGCTTCATTTGCATCTCTGTTTTATTTCTCCAATTATGGACGTCCCGTGGAGTCTTCATTCGCCCTCAAAGGATGAGCTAGAAAAAGGCACTGCAAGTCTTCAACCCCATCAGTCACAGACATTTCATTGTTGCATATAGATCTTGTCTTATAAAGCTCAATGGTTATTTTTGTTGTTGTTGTTCTTTATGTATACCGCTTTCTTCCTCTCAGCATACTAGAAAAACATTTCTTATGTCATACTGGCCAGCATCTCCTTTTAAACTTAGAGCACCTAATAAATTATGAAAATAGTCCCCCCCCAGCTTATTCTGCATATAATGCTCATTTTGTCTGAAGGATGATGTAAAAAAGCAAAACTTTCTTCTCTACACAGTTGGTGCTCTTGTTCTCTTCTGAGCCACAATCTGGATAGGCACTCCGTTGTCATCATGTAGAACTAGCAGTGACCACTGGTTATAAATTATACACAGGGCCATCCCTATAATGAGGCAGCCTGAGGTGGCTGACCCATCTCATTGGGTCAGGAGGGGGGGCGGGGCAGGTGTGCCCCTGCCTCCTTTCTGGCCAGTGTGTCCCAGGTTCCTAAGAGCTCTTAGAAACCTGTGGCACTCTGGCCGGCATCATGCCCAGCTCACTGACATCACTGGTTGCCAGCAGCTGAGCCAGATGCTTTATCTGGATCCCTGGAGAGAGCCATAGCCACAGCACTAGCACAAACCACCCACCCCCACTGGCAACATGCATTGCCATCATCCCCCACTGCAACCCCATCCCCCTCACCTCAGGTGGTTAACAGTGAACGGACACCCCTGATATGTGATGACATCAGTTAGAGGGGCAGTGACAGGACCAGCTGGAACCAGTGTGCGAGACCATAGATGAAGATACATTTTCTTGTGTAAAATCACCCCTTTGAGAAAAAGAAACAATTTATTCTGCATCAGTAAGGGAGAGGGGATTTTATAACTCTAACTATTGAGTCGCAATTAAAGAAAAAAGTTTCACTTATTGAACATTTGCATTACCTCTAATCATTGAATATTGTGATTGGAAGGAATACAATTTCTTTTTCACCTGGTTCCCATTTATTTACTTTCTTGTGTACATTATTAGCCACATAAAAAAAAAAGGATAATAAAACAGGCAAATGTTTCCTACTCAATGTATTAGGAATTGCTGCATGGTAGCTCAGCTCAGGTAGCTATCATAGTAATACGGCCTGTGATCTTGTCATGTGATTATAATATCTGGCTTCCATATCCCTATGTAAATCCCTTAGACTGGAAGCTCCAGCAACAGAAATCTGTCTCAGACACATGTGACACTTTGGACAGATGTGACACATCTATGTACCTTATCAGTGTTTAAATATCTGTTTCAAAGTTTTTCTCGCAAGCCAGCAAGTTTTATAGATTTGTGCCAATTTCATGAATGCTATGCAACCTTGTACATGCATTTTGCACAAAAAAATTACACTTTTCCTGTAACTCTTATGTGTCTCAACAACACTCCTTTTCAGTTCCCCTGACTGAGCTTAGGTGAACCAGCAAAGGCTAGAGAATGTAAGCAAAGCTCAGGCTGGTTACATCCTAGCTGCAAACACACATTTTGGTTCATACAACTTTATAAACCATCTCTGAATCTACCAAACTATTTATTTTTCACCTCTTTTTATCTACTGTTTGCAATATATTTATCTGCTCCCTGTTTGCCTCTGATTTGTTGTTTATGCCCTTTAGGCCTTGTTCACACCTGAACGTTTTGTAGCGTGTTCTACACTCGACGAGCGCTCTACAAAACGCTCAAACATCTAAATCCCATTGTATTCAATGGGTCTGGTTCACACCTTGGCGTATTTTCTGCCCGTCCCTAACACGCTACAAAACGGCCCACGCCTGAAAAGGTACATGTAGTACTTTGGGCCGTTTTTGTTGCTCGTTTCCATTGGGATACAGCCAAGTAGCCCTCGGAAACACACGTTCGTCGCACAATTTTTTTACCGCGAATCGCGGTAAAAAAACCGCGCGACAGGCGCGCATATGCAATACGCCTAGGTGTGAACCAGGCCTTAATCTTCTTCCCGGAATATGATCCACCTGTATGTAGGCTGTAAGCTATCAAGGCGTGGGACAGATACCAATTTCTCTGATGATTGGGTACTTTGACTGCATGTTAGCAAAGAAAGTGTCATGCACAGTAATCTATACCTCTTTGTGTGTATCCCAGGTAACGAGGAGCCACTCCATCACTCCATGCCTTGAGGAATCCTACCATCAGTGTCATACAATCCACTCAAGTCTGGACATGTACAATTTAACTTTTATTCATGAGTTTTGTTTTGTATATACAGTACATCATTATAGGATCGCATTTATGATTTTCTGCTAGAATATATTGCTGCTTTTCTTTCTGTTGCGGATACTATGGTTTACTGTTCTGTTAGTCAGCCACGTATTGATGAGCTCAGAATACCTCGAAGTTGATATATCCTGTGGTCTCATGTGCTGGTAAAGTGACATTATACTCAAAAGTTTAATTTTAAAAATGTATTCAAGAACCTTAAGTATTAACAAAAATGTATCTTATTTGTGTATTACTCACTTTAGATCCTCTGAATTGGTGCTGACACTGTACTTCCTTCTGGAGGGTGGCTACTTTTCTTCCCCATGGTCCCTGTGTGTGTTGTAAAGTAGCCACCGCTCCAAGCTCACTCCCGTGATGGACTACAATCACACTTCTAATTTACTAAATGTGAGATTGTAAGAATCTAAGTTTTGTGTCACAAGAGGACATTAGTATATGTCCTCCTGTGACCCTATAGAGAACTATGGCAAAAAAAAAGGTTGGGTCATAGTTCTCTTTTTACTCCTGATTTTAGTGTCACTTTAACCGTCACAGATATTGTAGATATTCCACATTGTAAATATTTTACATTTGCAAACATACTTAGTACTTTCCTTCAATTACATTGCATGTTTCCTGAAAATGGTACATCATATATATTTTAAAACATGGGTCATTAGTTCTGAGGGCTTAGTCACACCATAAAGAGCGCATTCCAGAGCGTTCGGCCTCTGGAACGCAACCCAGCCGGCTCACTTTGTTTTGGGGCGGGAGGGGGCGCGGCAGTGCATTGAAGTCAATGGCACCGCAGCCAAGCCCCCCACCCGCAGTGCAGTTGCCAGCACCTGAATGCGTGGCGCATTAGTGCCTGCATTCTGGTCCAGAGCAATCTGCAGAAAATGTTGCATGCACTACTTTTTGCAGATCGCACTGGACCAGAACGCAGGCACTAAATTTATTTGCAATGTTTCATAACATAACGTAGGGGAAAGAGGTTTTTTTGTTTTTTCCAAAGATTTTGGTACTTTTTATTTATACAGGGGTCTATTCACTATGCTGCCGAGGGCAGCCGAGTGAATGACCGATCAGAAGTGAAGTGAGCCGAACACTGTTCGGCTATCCACTTCAGGCTGGTACGGCTGATTTCAGCCGTACATCGGCTGAAATCAGCCGTACATCGGCTTGCTTCGTGTGGCTTCGGATCAGCCGAACATGCTCGTGCTATACTTACCTTTGGGCGAATGTTCCTTCCCCTCTGTTGGTGCAGGTGCCAGTGTACTATCCCTACTCTGTACTACTGTGCTCTGTATTTTGAATTTCGTTAACAAATGGCGAGCACTCATTGGTATGTGTGGTCAGGTGGAGGGGAAGGAGCGCTCACCCAAAAGGTAAGTACTGCAAGGGGAGGGAGAGGAGGCCAGATTGGAGGGGGTAATACCATTTTCCCAAATTCACCTGGAAAAGTGGATTACCCTTAAAGTAGATGTCTCTCTGGGGCAAATTTGCTGTTTTTTTTCTTGTTTGTATTTCAGGCTGCTAGGAAGATTTACCTCAGTTGCTGGGCATATCTTCAGTCATTTGAGCACAGGATTGGCGACAGATTTTTGGTGGGAAAACAGCTGACCAATGAGTGTAACCTTTCACCTCTATAGTCACACCTGTCACTGGGCGGGGTCAGCCATTACCTAAAAGGTGCCCATACACTGCACGATTCTCGTACGAGAATCGCTGGAAATCCGGCGATCGCACGAGAATCGTGCAGTGTGAATGAAGACGTGCAACCGTTTCTACTGTGCGGTCGCACGTCTTTTGTCTAAGGAGCACGCTAGAAAACCAGCCGAGAATCTTACGATTTTCGGCTGGTTTGAACGATGCTCGGGAGACAAATGCCGAACGGGCCGGTGTGCACACGCGCACTGCCCGTTCAGCATTGCAGTCATCGGAAGCCCGCCCCTCAGGGGGGCAGGCTTGTGATGATCGCAAGTACAATCTGCCTGTCCAAGATGGGCAGATCGTACATTTTTTAATTACTTTACAACCATCGCAAGACTAAGGTCTTGCGATGGTTGTAAAGTGTATGGCCACCTTTAGATAATACAGGCTCAAACTGTACTCCACACAGCGTTCTGACCAAAGCAATAAAGAAGGGTGCTTGTAGTGACAGCAACAGATTGCACAGTGTATTTCAAGTAACAAAGAGAAAAGTATTGGAAAGAGTACATTTTACTTTCTCAATATTTATCCTTTAACATATTCATATATTATTTGTGTATTTATAACAGCATATAAAATGCTTCTAACCATGTGCATCTCCCTTCTGTCATTACAACCTCTTGCAAAAAGTAAGAGTGTTTGTCTAGTCTTTTTAAAATTTGCATAAAAAATGTACCATAGATTCAGTTTAAAAAAAATTATAGAAATATAATTCAGGATAATTGTGCTGTACTATAAAATGTAATGTAGCCTTGTGTGTAAAGCCAATTAGCAAAGTATGAGAATGATCCTTTTTTGTGTTACTACCAGGGGCGTAACTATGAATCATGGGGCTCCATAGCAAAATTTTGATGGAGCCCCCGGCTAACTCTCTCTACAGCAGCTGGTAATGTCAACAGTGACAATACAAGTCATTGATCAGTGTGCCGGAAAGGCAGCAGGAGAGCTGTCAGCATAGTCAGAGAGGTACCAGTGCTTTGAATAAAAGTTATAGCTGTTGTAGCAATAATATATTAACCATAAAGATATGACAAAATTATAAATACTCTGCCATAAAAGCACACTTTAATCCTAATAAAAACTTTATTTCTAGCTCCTTTAAAAAGTTTGCATAACTACAACCCTCAGCTGTCTTTTAAAGTTTTAGCATATGAGAAACTCTGAGATTTTTTACTGCATTAGGCATAAAGGGCTAATTTCAGTATCTAGGAGACGTTCAGAGGGCAATACATTTACGCTGGCCATATACTGAAATTCTGCCAATTGGGGCCATGCCTATGATGAGGCAGCCTAAAGCTATTGCCACAGACGGCATCTCTGCCGCCCCCTTTCCAGCCACAGCATCCCAGGTTGATAAGAGTTCTTAGCACCCGGTGACACTCTGACCGGTGTCCCACCTAGCTCACTGACGTTACTGGTTGCCAGGAGCTGAGAAGCATGCTCTGGCTGGTGTCCTGCCCAGCTCCTGCCAACCAGTGAGAAGGGTGGGACGTTGGACAGAGGTACAAAATAACCTCCCCCCAGTAATGTTTGTCGCCAACAAAGCCTGGTAACAGCACCCCCCATCCCCTTTTCCTTCTCCCACCCCTGGCCCCAGGTGGCAAAAAATGTAGGATGCCTCTGCAACCAATGACAGTTTCCTAAGGCCTTGCAATCATGGGGGGCCTTCCTGTGAGGTACAGGAATGTCCTCCGTTCCAGTGCAGTGCGATCTGAAAAAATAGTGCATGCAGAATTTTTTCAGATTGCACTGCACTGGAACGGAGGACATTCCTGTGCCTCGCGTTATGGTGCGGGTGATCGCACTGCGGGTGTGGGGTGTGTCTGCCGTGCCATGGACGTAAATGGCACTAACACTCTCCCTCCCACCCCAGAACACGGCCCAGTTTCATGTATGTGATCCAGTGCGTTCCAGGTACGATCTGCATTATGTTTTCTTAGTAAACACATATTTGAAAATTTTATGTTGCAGTTTTTACATCAAATACATTTTTTAATGTAAATTTTACTTTTTTTTTACCTCCATGTGTGCGTTGGTGTAATAATCAGAGATTTGTAGATTTACCACTAGAGGGAGCAAGCACTCTGCATGTAAACATGATATATTTATTTTATATTTAGTTTGCGAACGTGATAAACGTTTAAAGGAAATCTACCAGTAACAACAGTGAATTGTCAGTGGATGTCAGAATGAAACATTAAAGAAGAACTCCAGGCAAGCAACAAAAAAATAACAACTTACCCTTGCAGTGGGTAGTGTACGTGGAGTGTACATATGTAAAAAGAGGCTGGAAAGAGGTTACAGGAGATCAGCAGAAACATGAAAAATGTGAAAGCGATATTTTCTATATAAATTGTTTACTATATACAGTGCTTTAACAATCTAAATGTCATCCGGTTAGATGTATTTTAAGGTAGCAGTGCTACCATGAACATATAATATTGTCACATCTTTTCAGCTACAACACCTTCATTATATTGGCTGCCGATTAGAGTCACTGTCACCTTACTCATACAAAACAAAGTGACAGTTCTCTGCATCTGTTTACCCAATTCATATACCAAAGATTCTGAACTCCTTTTAGGCAAGGTGACAATGTTCCTTGTCAAACTTGACGTAACAAAGTCATAGGGGTAATACCCCCTTCAGAGCCCCTCCTTCCCAAAAAATGCCATTGGTTTATAGTTTTGGTTGGTGGTGGGGGGAAGGTGGCGTAACCAGGGAGGCCTGAAGGGACCCAGGGAACAACCATAGAATAGGACACAGAAATAGAATAAAGGAGAAACCAGAAGAAAGGAATCACCACCTGATGCACTGACTTCCAACAAGGAAATATTCCGCAGCTTCACCCACTTCTGGCGAGTATACCCCCTAGGGCAAGGATAGTAAATTCAAATTCCCTGAAGTCCTTTTACATAATTGGTTTAACATTTCTACTGTCAGGAAAAATTCAATTATAAAGAAAATTGTTTTATAAAAGTAGAAAATCCATAAGTGTGTTTTCACAAGAGGTGTTAGAAACAATAAATATAAATGAAGTATTCATAAAAGCCAACCTGTACATATTCATCTTTCATATGTTCAATATTCACATTGTTATTACTATGTTAAGCCAGTAAAGCAGGCCATACACCAGTAGAATTGAATAGTTATTGGGGTCAAATCAACAACCAATTTCAACCACAGTAATTAAAAAAATCAGCAGGCAAGAACATTTTTCTCTAAATGAATTCTGTTAGTGAATGTGGTCTTCATGCAACAAACTCCATTCATTCCAACATCAAATATTAAACACAAACTGAATTTTTTTTTATGACATCTCTGGTGTCAATATCAAATGTTTTGGTGAGATTTTTTTTATATGAACATTCCTTTAAAAATCTACCAGTGTATGGCCAGCTTAAGTGTGGCTTTGTGATATCTCCAACTCTTTGTTGGTCTCATCAGACTTCATTTTCTTAACAGCTTTGTAAATCTGACTTTGAGGTGTCTCCATTCCAGTTGTGCCACAATAAGAACTTGTGTGGTGAATTAGGTACACAAGTAACATGTAGCTGAATAACTCCAGATTTCTGGAATAAATGTGATTGTGAATCTCCCTGATTATCTGTTTCTCTTAGATACATCCTATTCAATAAGACAAGAAACTAAAAAGTTACTACTTAATCCTGGAGAAACTGCAATCATTAACTGCTCAGTGACCAGTGACAAGAATGTAGACAATATTTACTTTAGGAAACGTTTCAAGAAAATAATGTCAGTCAATCCTAAACAAAATACTACACATAAAGAGTATAAGAATTGTCTGACATTCTTTGGCCAGGCTCCACATTTCACCTTTCTGTTGAAGAATATGACAGATGATGACTCGGACTTTTATATCTGTGATAGAATTGTTCACAGCTTTATGGAAATCCTAGGAGAAGGAACCCTAATTGTTTTTTTTTTCTTCAGCATGTGATCTTTATTAAGATTTTTTTTTTTTGGCGTTAAACAAACAGGTCAATCCACAGTAAGATAAATGGAATCATAGATACAGGAATGATAACAATAACAGTGTCAAACAGGTTTACAATAATTTCACAAGAATTATAGCGTAGGCGGCAGGCGGGGCGAGGAACACAATACAGGGTTGCAGGGGCGTAGATAAGGGGGGGATAGGGGGGTTCAAACCCCCCCCAGAGGGTCCTGGCAGTGGTGTTGTGAGAGGGGGCAGAAGGGGGGAATGTGCTCCCGAGCGCCCGTCTGAAGGATATCCACAGACAGGCAGGGTCTTCTAAAGGGATGCGGGGATGTCTTCTTTAATAAAACATCGGTGACAGCTGGAGGAGAGCTGTATTTTATGACGTTTTATCAAATAGGGCATCCCTTTAGATGTGCCTGTTCCTACCTGGCCCTGGATGATCTGTACATGCCTCAGTGCGGTCTCTGCAGGAGGCAGGGTGTCCTACCAGCATCAGAAGGATGGAGAATGAGCAGGCAATCAGGTAGCGGGGGGATGTTTGTATTATCTGTGAATTGCTTCCAAACATGATCCCGGCTAAAACAGCCACGCGTCGTGTACCTTTTTTCTGCGATTGCCGCGCGGATGTCCCCCCATTGAAATGAATGGGGCCTCACAGCAATCGCGGCCTGCATTGTGCAGGACCGCACGATCCCGGGATGCACGTTCCCGGATCGCATAGGCCTGAGTCCCGAATCAATTGCGTTCCTATGTCAAGTGCCAGTTGCGTTCCTATGTCCAGTGCGTCCTAAGTCCAGTGTCCAAAGTCTCTACTGGAGGGCAGGCTCATAAAGAGAACCTGTCACCTCCGAATGCTATCACACAGGAACTTGTTAACCTGTGTGATAGCAATAAAGTTAAAGTGACATTAAAGTAAAAAAAATGTTTCCCTCCCCCCCAATGTTAATGTCAGCACTTACCTTTAATGATGTCTCTTAATCTGATCTTCTTTCCTGATGTTTTCATCTGTCCCTCCAGCGCTGCGGCGGGTGTCCGATCCAGCGCTGACTCCTCTGAGCTTGCTGGCACAGCCTGTCCCACGGTGTCTGCATGCGGGTGTATGTGTCCATAGACTTACCTTGTGTCTCTCCTCGCGTCCCGGCCGAAAATGTGAACTGTGCATGCGCCCGCCCCAAGATGCTTTGCGGCTGCCCGAGAATTTTCACATTTTCGGATGGGAGCGCGCAGGAAAGACACAGATAATTATTAACCCTTTTCAAATCGTTTTTTGTTTTTTTTTACACTTTTTGTATATATCTACTGTTAATTTAATTTTTTAATGACTTTTTAAATGAAAAAAGACCAAGAATTGTGGAGAAAAAATATTTTCAACTTTTTGTTATACAAAATATCAAATAAAATCAAATTTCTTCCTAAAGTTAGGCCAAAATGTATTCTGCTAAATGTTTTTGGTAAAAACAAAATCCCAATAAGTATATACTAAGCTGTTTGTGTGAATTGGCACCAATTATAAGTGGTACCACATGGTTTTTATCCATATGGTGTCAAACAGCAAAATCGGTATTGCTCGGGGTAAAGGATTGGTTTAGGAATGATATTGGTTTAGGTATGATTCTTACCTCTAATTTATTCAAACTCAAACACTGCTATGTTTTGCCACAGTTCATCACATTGCTTGTCATCTCACCATCTGCAATTAAAATTAAAGTCTCTTGAAAAACAGGATGAAGAAGGGTCTTCAAGACCACAAAACATAACATTTTAGGGACAATATGACAACTTCACGATGCTGTATATTTCAAAACAGTAAACAGCAATTAGGTGAAAAAAGCCTAAAAACTACTTCTTACTTAGAGATGATTCATCCACAATACATTAAGTGTGCATTTTAATAATTTTCTACATGAGCCACAAAGAAATCAAAACCATTGCAAACCAACATTATGCCAAAGGAGCAAAAATGAGAATTATGAAAAGATTTTGTATTCTATACAACAATGGCCAAGTGGGGGTTAAAGAATAGCATAGATGGATTATTTACATTGCATAAGACTACTCACTTAGGGATTCAAAATGAACAAAGGCAAATAATTTTTGTTGAATTCACACTGCTTCATGGTAGGATTATAGTTGGCAATGAAGGGGAACTACTGGCATTGTAAAAATGATCAAGAGGGCTTCAATAAACAAATGATTTCCATTCCGTACAAATTCTGCTCTAATAGGCAGCAAAAACCTATGTGCATTGCTAATGAACACTGCTTGGGGATTTAAAAAAATATTTTGCACTATATTCAAACACTGCTTCATGATTGGCTTAAAATTGGCAGTGAAGGAGAATTACTGGCATTTTGTAACAATGCTCGAGTGGGCTTCAATAAGCATTACAGTAGTAATTTCTTGTCCATATAAATTCTGCTCCAATGAGCAGCAAACTATGTATATTGCATATGAACACTGCTTTCTTCGGGATTAAGAGCAGCAGAGGGAAATCAATTGCAATGCATTCAAACACTGCTCAATGGTGGGCTTACAATTGGCAGTGGTAGGGAATTACTGGCATTGTGGGTTTTAATAGGCATAATTGTGAAACATTAATATACATGCACTGGGTGTGATGAGGGCCCCAAGCAGCAGCATTGAACACGTATATTGAGGTGGAGGGCCCAAACAGAAGCAATGAACACACACTCAGGTGGAGGGACCCAAGTAGGATTCCTGAACACATTGGGGTAGGGGACAAGCAGCAGCTCTGAACACATACTGGTTTGGGGGAGGCAGAGAGCAGTGAACAAATACTCTTGGTAGTCATGCCCACAGCAGCAATTAACAGAATGGTGTGCGGGTCCAAAACAGCAGCACTGAACACACACTGGGGTGGGAGAGCGGGAAAGCAGCAGCACTGAACACACGGGAGCCCCGAAGAAGCAGCACTGAACATATCCAATGGGGTGGGGGTGCCCAAGCAAGAGCATTGAACACATACACTGAGGTGGGGGATGGGGAAGGCAGCGGGACTGAACACACTTGGGGGGCAATAACCAAATACCAGCACTGATCAAAAACTGGATTAAGGGGTACCTAAAGAAGTAGCACTAAACACACATTGGAGTCAGGGGACCCTAAGAAGCAGCACTGCACACTGGGTTGGAGGGACCCAAGCAGGATCACTGAACACACTGGGGTAGGGGCCAAGCAGCAGCAACACTGAGGTAGTGGAAGGAGCAAGCGGTAGCACCGAACATATACAAAGTTGGCAGTGTCCCAATGAACAGTACTTAACACACATGGGGGTAGGGGGGAGTAAGCAGAAACACTGAACACATTGGGGTGGGAATTCCCAACCGCAGCACTGAATACATGGTGGGGGGACAAGCAGCAGCACAGACCACAAAAAAAAAAAAAAAGCTTATACAGTGAACCAAAACAAACCCAGTAAACCGAACTGCAGATGTAATCATGTCCAATAGGCTATTGCACATTGCAATGGTTATTGAATACGCCCCAGCGTCAATTCCCTAATAAATCAACATCCCCCCAATCCTAAATACACTAGTAAAATCAGCCTACAGCCTTTATCACAACAATGGCTGCCAGCACAATATTAAATGAAAGTGCATTGTCTGTTCATAGGAGCCACAGCTTTCAAGCTCTACACCATTTTCCCAGCCATGTAGTGCAGGGACTTGCGTGACTGACCTAGGTGAGTCCCCCCGCACATTGCAGAGCAAACAGGAAACCTAAAGTGATTGTACATGAAGGCTGCAACATATGTTTGCCACATTCAAACAAAGTGCAGAAAAATAACAGATACAACATTACATTGCTATAAATTTAGATCAGTGCCACACAATTACCAAACATGCCATTTGCTCTCATCTGTAGGGCAAAGGTTTAAGCATAATTGGCTAGCCACCTCTTTTTTTTCACCCAACTTTATTTGTATCACTGCCAAAGCACACAGACTCAAAACAGTTGTCAGATATAATTTTCTTTTCAAAAAGTCACCCAGAAGCGTCACTATTCCCAGATAGCTGCAAAGAAGAGAAAATGACATAAATAATAATTATAATGAAAAAAGTAAAAACTGCATGGTAAATGTATAGCTTTAAACTCAGCTGGTCCACCAGCTCATCTTTAACCCCTTATTGCCCATTATGATTTGTGTGTCCATTGTTGCATTTTTGCTCTGCACTGATAAAACTTGGCTTCATTTTCCTTTTGGTGGTTTACCAGAAAGAAAAAAAAAATATAGTTTTATCAGTTTATACTTTTGTCATGGGCTGCGTCATGGAAACTGGAAGATAGGTTCAGTTAATTATATAGACTGCAGTATCTCATGGCATTATGGCCCACCTAACCATTTTTTCTTGGTTTGTATTGTAACTGTAATATCTTTCTTATATTGTGAAGCACTGTTTAAACTGTTGGTGCTATATAAATCCCGTATAATAATAATAATTGAATCCTATTTTTCTACAGTGACCTGAAACATGATTTGTTGCTATGGGTTACAACATAGTTTCCGAGCGCCCCACATCCTATCGTCCAGTCCTGGTATTTTGGGCATTCTCCCTGGGTGTGTGTGGGCCCTTTTCACTCAAGGTCCCCACACACCTTACGATAATCGTACGATAATCGTACGATAATCGCGGGAAATCCCGCGATCGTACGATTATCGTAAGGTGTGTGGAAGCCATGCGACCTCTACTACTGTAAGGTCGCACGACTTTAAACTTACGAACGGGTTTGCAAACCCGCCGAGCATCGTACGTTGTTCGGCGGGTGTGTAGCATGTTCGTAAGATAAAAGCCGGACGGGCTGGTGTGCACAAGCGCACACTGCCCGTTCGGCATTGCAGGCATCAGAAGCCCGCCCCTCAGGGGGCGTGGCTTGCGATCATCGCAAGTACGATCTGCCTATGCAAGATAGGCAGATCGTACGTTTTTTTAAGTACCTTACAACCATCGCAAGACAAAAGTCTTGCAATGGTTGTAAGGTGTGTGCCCAGCCTAAGAATTAAATAGTGCATGAAGTCTTGGGGGAAAATAACGAATGCGTTATTTATCTCTCGAGTGTACAATTCAAGGCCCATTCACACCAAAATCAAAAGGCAAGCACTAGGCAACATAGGATGATGATTTAACCTTCTGATTTCCGTGAGATCCGATTTGTTGCGATTTTTAGGCTTTTTTTTTCTAAGTGAATTGACTTTAATATATTTTATGAAATATTTACTGCATGTTTATAGAGACCAGTCAATGAATAACACACGTGAAAAATGTATGTTTAATGAACATTTTGTTATCATGTGATATTTGACTGAAAAGGTCACATGAAAAGGTCACATGACCTGAATATTGCATGCAATAATGTTTACTAAATTGACCCCCTGCAATATTCAGGACACTGTTCAGAGTGGTAGCAGGGTGCCAATGGTGAGTGGGGTGACTTCCTGCCTGACAGACACAGGCAGTTCACACTGGACCGTTGTGCTAAAAACACTGCGTCCGCACGTTTAGCACACACTATCACTAAGTGCAATGCACTGCACATTCTTTCTGAATGGCAACCCAAGACCATATGTGGATGATTGCCAAACAAAAATCAATAGGTGTATGGGCACCTTTACACCGCTGGCTTCTGAACTCTGCAATATTGCAATATACTGCTGACCTCTGCATTACACCACTGACCTCTATACGAAAACGCCACTAATCCATCGATTTTTGTTCGATTCGAAAAAAGTTTTTCAGCCTCACCCTTTGAGAACATTCGAGCAGAACTACAGTAAAAAAAAATTGTTGGTGTCCCATCATTGTTTGATTATCGTTCAAAAGACCATTCGTGGAAGATTCCAAACTTAACACTGCTTACCTCTGTAGTTTGCGTTATACTGCTGACCTCTGCCTTACACTACAGACCTCTGTACTCGCTGCGCTACACCCTTGACCTCTGCAAATTAATTTTTCATATTGACTTGGCTGCGTTAGGTCCCCGCGCTGCAGCCTTCTGGGGAACCACGCAGAGCCTGTTTGTAGTCCTCTATAGCTGATAGTATTCTGCATTAGTATGTAAGCTCCTATGTACAGAGATTGATGTGACTGGCTCAGTGTTCTCTGTACATCACTGTGGTATATGACAGTTATATAATTTTATAAAAATAATGTGTATGACTGTGGGGGGACATTAAAGTGTAAGCTACTTTAGTGCAGAGACAACTGGGGGGGTTGAAGGGCCAGTGAGATCCAGGTGGGAGGAGCACTGGAGAATCATTAATCACAGAATAGACACAATTGTAACACTAGGAAGGAGAGACAATTGATCTAAATAGTTGAATTCACTATTTTTTGGGACACCTATAGAATATTTTATAAGTTTTGATGGAATTGTATATAGGAAATCGTGTTTGTAGATATTATTTCACAGATTATTTTGCATTGTGGTTATGTAGGAGATTTTTAGGGGGTTATTCACTAAAGAGCCGATGAATCCAGTCGTAGCTTTGGCTGATCCTTCGGCTCTCTTTGGCCGCCTCTGCCCTTCAGTTCAGTCAAACCGAAAGGCTGCTGTTCAGGCTATTCACAAAAGCCGAACCCATATGCTTCGGCTCGGCTGAGCCATATTCACAGCCGAAGCGTGGAGCAAGGTCGGCCGAAGCCGACAGATCTCCACGCAAATGACAGCTGGGCGGAGCCAGCCGTGATGTCATCGCTTGCTCTGCCCAGATGTAATGCAGAGCATTTTCGGGTGACCGAAGGTAGCCGAAGGCAGCCGTTGTACAGCTGATTTTAGGTTGAAAAAATAATAATATCGGTGCTCGATACTGAAAAAACAGTATCGGTGCATCCCTAAAGAAAACCTCAACAGATGTTCTAATCCCTCTCCACTCTATCCAAAACTAAAGAGAGAATTCTGGGTCACCTTCAGGGGTGCACTGTGGGTAGCGTGGAAGTCTGATGATCCGACAATCGCAAAAGTAACAATTTTGCAGCAAAATTGCAGTGCTAATATCCTTCCTAAGACTTTACTAAGACAAGAAATGTCAAATTTCTGCTCCTAACACAGTCTGATAAGCTGTGTTTACTTGTCAGGGTAAAAGGTGGTGGCATGGTCACTTTAACCCTTTAGTCAAATACAAAGGAAACTGGAATTATGCTGCTGAATTTTTGTACTTTTGAATTTAATAAGGCTGTCTTATCTTTAAAAGAGAAAACATAGTACAATAACAAAAAACAATACCAGTATAATGAATTGTAGGACAAGAGAATTATTTCAGCATAATTACACAACAGTATACCTGTTAATAGCAGCATGCAGCCCATGCAGAGTAATTATTAAAACAATGAGTCTATGTACAGGCAGTCCCCGGGTTACATACAAGATAGGGACTGTAGGTTTGTACTTAAGTTGAATTTGTATGTAAGTCGGAAGAGGTACATTTTTTAAGTTTGTTTTGCTGTCTGTTCCCCTTCTTCAGAAGAATATAATATAATTTAAAAAATGTTATTTAAAATGACACACCCAAAAAAGTTTTTTTCTATTTTTAATTTTATTTTATAAACTTAATTTTTTTTGTTAGCATTTTTAATTTATATTTAACTTTTTAAAAAATTTTTGTCTTTTTAATTTAATTTTTTTAAACTTTTTATTTTATTTTAATGCTCTGAGCAATAGCCAGCCTGCTATTGGATATTTCAAATTGCAATAGCCAACAGAAGGCCGGCTATTGCATCTGCCCACTGCCTGCTTTCAATCAGCAGAGGAGGGGTCTGAAGGAGAAAGTTCTCTATCAGGTCAACCCATGCTGATTGACAGCAGGCAGTGGGCGAGTGCAATAGCCAGCTTGCTATTGGCTATTACATTTTACAATATCCAATAGCAGGCTGGGTATGGCTCCCAGCCTGCAGATGAAAAGGAGGCAGGGGGGCAGCGGCGGAATGCAGTGGTCTGTGTCCCCGCTGCCTCCACCAACACAGGAGCGGAGAGCAGCGCGGATTTGAAGGGACGGCTGCCAGTACATTTAGGAGAACTGTGGACACCGGTTCGTAAGTACAGATTGTCCGGAAGTCGGATGTCCGTAAGTCGGGGACTGCCAGTATAATGTTCAGATAAAAGGATATATATTACCTTTATGTAAACACAATTTACAAATTCTGCAGGACTATGACATTTTCATTTTTACCTAACTTCAAAGAAAAAGTAGAATAACCATATAGCCTAACACTATTTAAATCTACCCTGTTAGGTCTACTGGTCATTTTAGTTCTGACATTGGACTGCTGGAAGATGAAACTAACAAAGGCAGGGCAGCTAAGAGCTGTGGAGCATGCTCCAAGGTTCAGGGCTCTCTCATTGGGCATATGGAGAACTAAGCAAGAATTAGCAAAGAAACTTGTGGGTAATGCAAGGAACCAACCTGTTGGGAGTATTGTTAGTTTCTAAACTTGACAGATTCTCTTTAGAATGTATGTATAGCTCAAACTTTTTTTTTTTAGGTTTAGATAGAGTTGGGAAGAATTAGGACCTCTGTGAGACTTTTATTGTATCCCCACACTTTGTAGAGTCCTTCAGGGTTATTTGTTGATAAATGGTTGACAGAATAAAAAAAAAAATGTCAATGCATTTCGGGGGTCCACTTAGCTTGCCCTTCAGCAGGGCTTGTAAAATGCTTTGGTGCTTGAATCACAATAGTAGATAATGACCCATATACACACACTGGTCAATACTGTTATATTTAAACCTGAGTCCACATTTTCCGGAAAAGGATTCAACCAGCAAAGTATTTTATAAGCCCTGATGAAGGGGTAGCTCTGTAGGCCCTGGAAACATGTTGACTTTTTTATTCTGTCAATAAATAACCCTATTGGTCTCAACAAAGTGTGGTGGCACTCGTCTGTTCTTGATCGAATTTACTTGACCCGCTTTCTGTGGGAGTTTCTTGTCTTTGTGGGAGCAGCCTTATCAGAATCTTCAATTTCTACCAAGGAGGAAAGCTATCCCCAATCTGGAATTCTAAAAATAAGATACTTAGCACCTCTTCTACACACATTTACAGATTTGTATTGCTGTCTGTGTAGATTCACCTTCTCTAATTGTTCTCGTGACCATTGTCCCTCTAACTTTGGAGAAATCCAATATTTTACAATTGTCACCAGAACAAGAGGAGAGGGTAAATCTTTCAGTAGGGACACCTAGTGATACCTCTACAAAGAAATCTCCTCTTACTCATTATTATTATTATTATTATACAGGATTTATATAGCACCAACAGATTGTTCAGCACTTTACAATATAAGGAAGACATTACAATCACAATACATTTCAAGACAAGATGGTAAGGAGGCCCCTGAGGGCTTATAATCTAAAAGAGAGGGGCAAGTGATACATTAGGAGGTAGCTGTGTGAGGATGAATTGTTTGAGAATGTGATGGTTCAGTGGTTAGTTAGAGGTGGGATAGGCTTCCCTGAAGAAATTAGTATTTAGGAATCACCTTAAGGTAGTCAGAGTGGGAGATAGATGGACAGGTTGGGGTTAAGAGTTCCAGAGGATGGGTGAGACTCTAGAGAAGTCCTGGATGCGAGCATGGTAGGAGATGACAAAGGGGCTGGAGGTCTTTGGAAGAGCGGAGGGGATGGTTAGGGTGATACTTTGAGACAAGATTGGAGATGTAGCCGGGGGCAGAGTTGTGGATGGCTTTGTAAGTGGTTGTTAATATTTTGAATTTTATCCTTTGGGTGAGTGGAGCCAGTGCAGGGATCGGCAGAGGGGGGTTGCAGACACTGAGCGCTTGGTTGGGTGGATGACTCTATCAGCTGCATTCATGATAGACTGAAGGGGGGATATCCTGTGTAGTAGAAAGCCAATGAGGAGGGAGTTGCAATAGTTAGCTGCAGCTCGCGGTATACTGAGCTTAGGGTGATGGGAGGACGCTAATTTGTGTCCTGCCATTACCCTAAGGAGAACTATGGGGAAAAACCCTAACCCCATAGTTCTCCTTTAATCACTGATAACACTAAACTGATGAACAGTAAAAGCGTTTTAATCGTCACCTATGGGCGTTTTTTGCGATTTTTTGCGGGCGCACGCAATTTAAGGCTTGACATGTTTGGTGTCTATTTACCCGACGTGACCCTGACTTTTATGTTTTACTAAAAATATGGGTAAGAATAAATGTTTTATAACATAACGTAGGGAAACTTTTTTGTTTTTTTTTACATTTATGGTACTTTTTTAATTATATAGTTAAAAAAAATACCCCCGTGGTGATTATATACCTCCAAAAGAAAGTTCTATCTGTCCCCAAACTTTTTCAACATAAATTGCAAGGCTATAGTCCAGTCATGCTGACTGGTGAAATTTTTAACTGACTGGTGAGACACTATCAAATTTTTCAAGCCCTGATCATGAGCTTAGTTTTTGAAACATTGAGTTTTAAGAAGTGTTGTGACATCCAGACTTGATATGTCAGTTAGTAGATTAGTGACAAGCAAGGACACTGAGGGGGTGAGTTGTGGAGTAGAAAGATATATTTGAGTGTCTATTGAGTGGCTATTGGAAGCCATGAGAGGTTTTTAACTGACCAAGGGAGGAGGTGAAGATAGAGAAGAGAAGGGGTCCAAGGACAGGGTCTTGGGGGACCCCTACAGAAAGAGGAAGAGGAGTTATATTTGTAGGTGACACTAAAGGAGCGCTTAGCTACATAGGAGGAGAACCATGAGAAAGCAGAGTCTTGAGGCCAAGTGAGTGGAGTTTTTTTTGAGGAGGAGCGGGTGGTCAACAGTGTCAAAAGCAGAAGAAAGGTCTAATAGTAAGAGTAAGGAGTAGTGGCCATTGTGTTTAGCAGTTAGTAAGTCATTAGTGAGTTTTAGGAGGGCGGTAGCAAGGTGGTGGCTCAGACAGTTGTAGATAAGGCATTCTAGTAGTTTGGAGCTGAATGGGACTAAGGAGATAGGTCTGAGATTATGGAGGTTGGTTGGGTCCAGTGAGGGTTTTTTGGGTATTGGGGTGACCTGAGCATGTTTTAGAGGGGAAGGAAAGATGCCAGTAGAGATAGAAAGATTGAAAATGTCAGTAAGAGAGTGTAGGATAGAGTAAGAGGGTGACCGAAGTAGTGGTGAGGGAACAGGGTCCAGGGGGCAAGTGGTTAGGTTAGAGAGAAGCTCAGTAACCTCCTCAGTGGTGACAGAGTAAAAAGAGGAGAGTCACAAGTGTGATGGTGGGTCTGGTATGTTAACAGGGGAAGGTGACTGGATAGTGGCTATCTGATCCCGAATTGTATCTATTTAGTTTTTGAAATGAATGGCAAAGTCCTGGGCAGTGAGTGAGTTAGTGGGTTGTGGTGGTGAGGGACATAGTAGAGACTTAAAGGTAGAAAAGATTTGACGTGGTCTGGATGAGAGTGTGTTAATGAGAATAAACAAAATAGGTCTGTTTGGCAGCACGGAGGGAGGAATTATATTTTAGGAGGGCAGCTTTATACAGAGTGAAGTCTTGCAGAGACCTAGTTTTCCGCCAAAGTTGCTCAAGATTTCTTCTCACTACTTGTTGCGTTTAAAAACAAGTAGTGTGTCTCCCAAATGTTACAAAGACAGCAAAAAGGAAACTAACAAGTGTTTGAGCCCTTCCTTTTCTATCAACAACTAAAAAAAAAAATACCTATGCAGCTATACATACACTGTAGGTTACTAAGCTTTTACTTTCTTTCTTTCTTTCTCATAGCTCACTTTCAGTGTGATACATTTTTTGCTCAGAATTAGTGTATGACCTAAAATTATTTGTGAACCCGTGCATACAAAGCTTTTTAAAATTATTACATTTTGTAGAAGTTAGTACATAATAACCAAAGGCATTAAACTGCAACAAAATTGCAAAAACGTCAAATTTTTTAAAATAAATTACTAACATCAACTCAAAAAAGTCTGAATCATCATAACAGCCTATACAAAAAGGTAACCTACATCTTGAATTGTTCTTTCATATCTAGTAGGGTAACATTTTTTTTTTAAGTGCAATCTTTATGAGAACAAGACCAGATTCCTGCATAGCCAACGTAGGTTGTTTCCAAGGATAGTACATCTGCCAGAAGCGGCACATGGCCACTTATATTACTGACTGTTAGTATACCATTCCAATATATAATAAAAGATTCCAGACGTCCACCCTGCCGGCCAGTGTGTAATCCACCTAGGTCCTTATTGTTGCTGTTCCTGCTAAGTGTGTTCATTTGTGCTGGCGGAATGCTCAGCCTTGTGTCGTAGACAAAATTAAATTTGATACCGCACTTATCCTAGAAGAAAAAGGTTAAGGTGCACCCATATAGCATAATGCTAGAGAAACTGACGTGGACACAAGAGCATCTGTATAGCAGTTTCTACTTCATTAGCATGAACAACAGATATTTATTGACATAATCATTAATAATGTATTCTATGCATTTCTAGGTGTTAACTACTACTAAGAAAAATGTCCTTCTTGTTTTCGCACAGTGGTTACCCATATCTTTATGGCCACCCGATTGAATATCACTAGGAGATGGATGACCACTAAAGCTCCCAAGGACATTTTAAGGACCCATCATCCGCATTATAATCATGAAAGGATTCTAGCTTTAAGGTGTAATACACAGGTTAGGCTTGATAAGATTTGAGAACCATGAACTTTGCGGTATAGTGGTAATAGCTTGCTTGAATGCCCTTGTCTTCCCAACCTTGCACTAGTAAACGTTGGATCAGTGTATTTGTACTTCGAGTTTATAATTTGTACTTTGAGTTTATTGCTGTTGTTTTCCAAATATATGTAACACTCTTTTCAATGTTTGTAGTCTTTTTGACTGTGGAATTGTGCATCATGTTTGTCTGTGTTATCTGTGACAGCTCGATTGCTGTTTTGCTGTTACTCTTTTTTCAAAAGCAATAGACGTATTAAAATAAAAAAATATAGATCTGGATAAGGGGGGAGTTTGGGGTAAAGGCAATGACCTCTGACTTACTTGTACTTGGGTACAAAAGATGCTGTGTTGTTGCAGTGGCTTACTAGTAAATAAAATGTTCAAAAGAAAGCAAAAAAATAAGATGTTAAAGCACGGAAAAATTATCTAGTCTTACACTTCTGTCAATGTAAATGCGTATTGCGTTATATATCACCTTCTAGGAGGTCTGCACTGCTATACCGTTTGCCCCTACATGGGCCTTTTGTATTCCAGTCAAACAATACACACTTTAGGCCTTGTTCACACCAAGCGCGGAGCAGATCCAGAGCAGAGCAGGTGCAGACCGGATCAAAACTACATCCAATGTATTCCAATGGTATTTTTTGCTCCAGTTCACACCGCAGCGTGCAGTTGCAGAGCAGATCCAGAGCAGGTGAAAAAACTGCAGCAGGCCCTATTTTACCTGCTCTGGATCTGCTCTGGAACGCATCAAAAATGCATGCCAATGCCTGGAACACACTGAAAGCCCATTTTAAACTTAAAATAAAAACAACATTTTTTTTAACCAAAAAGAGCCCGGAACGCATCAATAACGCGTCAAAAATGCGTCTAAAAGGCTAGCGTGCGTGTGCAGAAACCTGACCGGATCTGCTCTGCATTTGGTGTGAACAAGGCCTTAGACTATTACTTAGTTTCCCCAAGCAGCAAAATAAACACCGTTTCTGAGCCCTATCTGCTTCATTTGCATCTCTGTTTTATTTCTCCAATTATGGACGTCCCGTGGAGTCTTCTTTCGCCCTCAAAGGATGAGCCAGAGACAGGCACTGCAAGTCTTCAACCCCATCAGTCATGGACATTTCATTGTTGCTTATTATAAAGCTCAGTGGTTATTTTTGTTGTTCGTTTTGTTTTGTTTTTTATGTATACCGCTACCTTTCTTCCTCTTAGCATACTAGATAAAAATATTCCTTATGTGTTACTGGCCAGCATCTCCTTTTTTTTTTCTTCTTAGCAGGGATATGCGGTCAGGAGAGGCAGGGGAGGCAGAGCCTCACCTAGTATTATGGAGGAAAAAGCTCTCAGCTTTAAGTCTGAAGCTAACAGCTTTTTCTCCATTCAGATCGGCTTCTAACAGATTACACAACAGGTAAGGCCTCCCCTGTTAAAAACAGGCAGTGCTGCTTCCGACTTTTGACAGCTAAATTAGGTTACACAGGAGCGGGCTTCCCCACTGCTTGTGTAATCTAACTAGTGAGGCAAGAGCTGTCACAGCCTCTACTCTTTGTTAGAGGCGTGAGCTCTGTGGATGGTTTGGATCAATGGCAAAGCGCCATTGGTTCAAGCTGCCCAATCAAAAAACCACTGAGGCCATCGATCTCGAGGCTCCTCCCTCCTTCACACTAGCCGGGGCTTCCTTAGGGTGGAGGCAGGGCTAGGGAATGCCTCAACAAGAAGCAAAGGTACCGCACGTCACTGCTTCTTTGAGTACCTAATAAATTATTAAGATCGTTCCATCAGCTTATTGTGAATATAAAGCTCATTTTGTCTACTAAAAAAAGTAACACTTCTCTCCACAGTCATGTGGCAGCTTTCGCTCTTGTCCTCTTCTCTTGTAGCCTACAATCGGGATGGGCAATCTGATGTCATCATGTACAATGTAGATATAGCTGGGACTGCTGGTTCTGCATTATATGCAAGACCGTCCCTAGGCAGTCTGAGATGGTTGCCTCAGGCAACATCTCATTGGGTCACTAATGAGCTAATGCTTCACTTATTATGTGCTGGGGTTTTTTTTTTTGTATTCTGACAGCTCCTGCCATCAGAATAATAAAAAAAAACCTAACAGACAGCATGAGAATGAATAGCTAGATTGCTATCGGCTATTTCAGTTTGCAATAGCAGGCTGGCTATTGCACCCGCCCACTGCTGCTGTCGATCAGCAAAGGAGGACCTGATGGAGAACTTTAGGTCCACCTTTGCTGATTGACAGCAACAGAGAGCGGGTGCAATAGCCTGCCTGCTATTGACTATTGCAAATTAAAATAGCCAATAGCAATCTAGCTATTCATTTCAATGCTGTCTGTTTTTGTTTTGTTTTTTATTCTGCTGGCGGTTGGCAGCCCCGATATATAAAAAAAAGACAGCAGGGAAAGGTTTACTCTGCTAGATAGAGCAGAGTAAATCTTTCCGGGATAGAATGTTTCTCTACCGGGCGTCCAGGAGCCGCTATCTTATAGCGGGAGACTCCCGGAACGTCCAGGAGAGTTGAGATGTCTGCATTTATGATTTTCTGCTAGAACAAATATATTGCTGTTTTTCTTTCTGTTGCGGACACTGTGGTTTACTGTTCTGTTGGTCAGACACCCATTGCTGTTCTCAGAATATCTAGAAGCTGACATATCCTGTGGTCTGAGGAGCTGGTAAAGTGACACTAAACTCGTGAGTTTCATCTTAAAAATACATTCAAGTTCCCTAAGTATTAACAAAAATGTATCTTATTTGTGTATCACTCAGCTTTAGATCCTCAAATCATCTCTGAATTGGTGCTGACACTGTCCTTCCTTCTGGAGGGTGGCTACTTTTCTTCCCCATGGCCCCTGTTTTGTAAAGTAGCCACCACTCCCAGTTCCCTCGCGTGATGGACTACAATCTCAATTTTAGTTTACTCATTTGTATTTAGATGTAATTAATAAGATTATATTTCTATCCAAATACAGGTCTGTTGTGACTGTTCAGTTCATGTCTCTCTAGGGCAGCTTTGCTGGCTCTTTCTGCTTTGCCCTTCAGATTACAAGCTGCCTGCTGTTGCTAGGAGGATTTACCTCAGTTGCTGGGCATATCTTTAATCAGCTGAGCACAGTATTGGTGACAGATCTTTTGGTGGGAAAACAGCTGGTCAATGAGTGTAAACCTCTCACCTCTATAGTCACACCTGTCACTGGGAGGGGTCAGCAGTTACCTCAGGACTGGCAGCTGGCTTCACCTCTAGATTATCTATCTAGTCTTCCTGCTCCCCCACCCACCCTTTCAGTGATAAAATATTTCTCTAGCGGGTGTCTGGGAGCTGCTATTTTATAGCGGGAGACTCTCGGAACATCCGGCAGAGTTGAGGTGTCTGTTAATGGTTCTGTGTGGTAATAAAGGTTAAAGTCTGTTTTATAGTTAAAATGCTATTAAACCCAATAAAGGGGTCGTGGCCTATATTTTTACCACAATTTTTGTTGTGTGTTTTCTTAACTAACCGCTATTGTATTGCATAATCACCTCACCCTGTGCTGGGATCCTGATCACCGATTGTGGTCCGATAGTTCTATGCGGTTATTAAATGTAAAGATAGCGTTCAATAAGCTCAATTCACAAAGCTGTTTTTTTTTCATTGTTCATCTGTTTTTTTCTTGATACTACAATTTATTTACCTCACATCTCCTAAATCTCAATTCACACAGACGCACTCTCTTTATTTAGCCTGCTTTGTTCTTACTGTCTGTACTTTGCTGGCAGATTTCTTGAAGGGGGTGTATAGTTGGAGGGCAGACCTACCGCCAGGTGTGGCTGCACGAGAGCCCGGGGCTGGAGGTCCCCACTTGAAGGAATGGTGCCTGCATCTGTCCCATAGTAAGACCTCCGCATCTGCCCCTGGTGAGACTCTCAGCTACTGTCCCTGCTTTGACACTCCGCATCTGGCCCTGCTTAGACCCTCCACATCTGCCCCTGGTGGGAACCTCTGCATCTGCCCCTGCTGAGACTCTCTCTGCTTCTGCCCCTGCTTTGACACTCCACATCTGCCCCTGCTTAGATCAAAGACATTTGTCACTTGTTGTTAGAACCGCCCAGAAGTCCTAGCAAACCAATGACTGCAGAAGAAGAGGATCCCTGATGTCATTGGTTGCTAGGACTAGCAACAAATGACTGAAGAGAAACGCAGTCAGAATAGCAGTTTCAGGCCATATGTGTTGGCCTGAAACAGGTCTGTTCCTGTCCAGCCCACTGACCAGAAATGGACCAATCACTGAGCTATGGCTTGCAGTGGATATACCCGCCTTGGAGGCTGGTGCATCTACTGTCAGTCAGCCATAACCGAGTGTAGGTCTGCGATCGGTCCGTGTCTGGACTGTGGGCCAGACAGGAACAGACAAAGGGCCAGATATAGCCCGCGGGACATAAAAGGTGGGTATGGCGATACCCAACATGTTTGGTGGAATCAACATTTTCATACATAGGCACCGCCAGCACATGTGTTTATGTCTGTGTATATATGTGTGAGTGTCATTCATTTAACTTTTAACTTACTTTTTTTTACACTTTTTTTTCACACTTAAAGGAGAACTATGAGGTGAGTGCTTTTCACTCACCTCATAGTTCTACCCGACCTGTGACAATGAGACTGTCACAGGTCGGCTCAGTAGATCGGGAGGTGAGCGAACACATACCGGCGTTCGCTCACCTCTCGATCCTGTCACAGCTCTCTGCCGTGACAGGGGAGGGGCTGGATTCCCCCCTCCCCGCTCCAATCCGCCAGCGCTGACTGGCGGATCGGACGGGGAGGGGGCGGGTACAGCTGGCTCTGCCTCTAGATAGGCAGAGCCAGCTGTCACTCATGCAGCTGGGCGGATCCCGGCATAATTGTCGGGATCCGCTTCAGCTGCGGCGTCTCAGTATACCCCGAGCAGTAGCTCGCGGTATACTCTGACGTCTCAGTATACTGAGCTTAGGGTGACGGGAGGACGCTAGTTTGTGTCCTCCCGTTACCCTAAGGAGAACTATGGGGAAAAGCCTTAACCCCATAGTTCTCCTTTAATGTGACATTAAACCCTCAGATTTTTTAACATAAAACAATACTGTAATGTGTGCCTTACTTTAATCCATGGTAGTTTCCCTTCTCTTTGCTGCTCTTCCTTTTAAATCTTCATGTCTTCTCATGCTGGGGGAGAACTTCCCTTTGCAGCTGAGTGCCTCTTCCTGTAGTGCTGGCTCAGGTTGCAAATGTACACACAGACACCATGTAGCCATTCCAGAGACAAGGCATTCTGCTGCAAAACAGAAGTTCTGCCCAGCATGAGAACAGATACAGATTTAAAAGGAAGAGCAGCAAAGAGAAGGGAAACAACCATGGATTACAGTAAGGCACACATTACAGTATTGTTTTATGTCAAAAAATCTGAGGGTTTAATGTCACTTCAAGTTTATTGCTATCACATAGAGGGCTTGTTCGCGCCTGCCTGCTTTGGTGCGTTGCATTAACACAAACGCACCAGTTTTGAATGGGCTGCCAAAGCAACAGAGCGCACAGAAAACGTAGCTGCAGTAATGTTATAAAGCAGCACACCGCAACACATGGTAGTGCACTGAAGTTGGAATAAATCGCTGTCCAACACACCACCGCATACTACCACAACGCAATGTTGTAGATGGGTCCTGAAAAAGGCTGCTCTAGATTGTGTCTGTGAAATGTCAGTAGCTCTAGCCTACTCATAAGCAAATGCCTGAATTCAGTACCACTTCTCACCGTACTTAGTTTTGAAATTAGTTGATGGTAAATAGATTAGAAAATGCCAGTAAAATAATCAGTAATCAAAGTTGATCAGAGCAGCTAATCTCAGATTTCTCTCCCAAAAATGGGTTTAAAAAAAGTTCCAGATATAATTTGTAGCTGTTTTTGTTACAATTTTGTAAATTCACGTTCACTAGAACTAAATGGCGTATTAATGAAGAAAAGGAAACAAGACATTTGAGGTTTGTCGTGTAGGTGGGCTCTCTTTAGAAGAGGGGGTGGCGTCCTAATGTCTTATTTGTCTGTAAACTAGATGAGGAAGAACATAGGGACGGAGACATCATAGAAGAACCACAACTAGACAGAAAGCTTAGAAGAAATGCTGCTGAAGAAGTTAATCTCTCTCCTCTGCTCTGTGACCTTGGCCTTAGGAATCTGTGTTATGGGTTGGTAAAATTCTTCTTTTCTTACATCATATTCTGTATTTATACACTTGCTGTAAATTTGATGAGAAGACCATGGTAAACTTGTAAGGATGGAAACTCTTGGGACAATTCAATTTGGGCATTTGCAACACATTTCTATCGGGGATGGATGTAGCCGGAAGCCATGTGCTAAATTCATTGTTAGTACCGACATGTTCAACAAATTCAAGTTGTTCTTATTTGCACCACTTTTAGACCAATTTCACATGGGGCGTGTTGCTCTGTACGGCGTGAAGGGACAGTTTTTAATGTCCCTGGAGCTGCGAGAAGACGTGTGCAGGCAGCTCATTTAAGTCTATGGAGACGCAGGAGCTGTGCACCTTCACATGCTGTTTTCCACAGCTCAGAGTTTTGACAGCCACATTGATACAAATAACAGAGAGCGAATCAGTGAAGATTGTCATGTTCCTTCAATCTGCTGATTGACTTTTGCCCATTGAATAGGGTCACCAATGGAGAGACCTTCGCATCTGCCCCTGCTTAGACCCTCTGCATCTGCCCTTGCTTGGACCCTCTGCATCTCCCCTGGTGGCACACTCTGCATTTGCCCCTGGTGAGACTCTCCGCTTCTGTCACTGACCCTGCTTAGACCCTCCGCATCTGCCCCTGGTGAGACTCTATGCATCTGCCCCTGCTTTGACACTGCACATCTGCTCCTGCTTAGACCCTCCACATCTGCCCCTGCTTAGACCCTCCACATCTGCCCCTGCTTAAACCCTCCGCATCTGCCCTTGGTAAGACCTCCGCATCTGCCCCT
The DNA here is from genome assembly GCF_000935625.1 of Nanorana parkeri. Classification (NCBI taxonomy): domain Eukaryota; kingdom Metazoa; phylum Chordata; class Amphibia; order Anura; family Dicroglossidae; genus Nanorana; species Nanorana parkeri. Next base: position 1,676,703 of record NW_017306477.1, on the reverse strand, counting down.
GCTTAGACCCTCTGCATCTGCCCCTGCTTGGACCCTCTGCATCTGCCCCTGCTTGGCGCCTCTCCATCTGCCTTGCTGGCACG
>NW_017306477.1:1674559-1676557 GCF_000935625.1 Nanorana parkeri | reverse complement strand
AGGTTTGTCGTGTAGGTGGGCTCTCTTTAGAAGAGGGGGTGGCGTCCTAATGTCTTATTTGTCTGTAAACTAGATGAGGAAGAACATAGGGACGGAGACATCATAGAAGAACCACAACTAGACAGAAAGCTTAGAAGAAATGCTGCTGAAGAAGTTAATCTCTCTCCTCTGCTCTGTGACCTTGGCCTTAGGAATCTGTGTTATGGGTTGGTAAAATTCTTCTTTTCTTACATCATATTCTGTATTTATACACTTGCTGTAAATTTGATGAGAAGACCATGGTAAACTTGTAAGGATGGAAACTCTTGGGACAATTCAATTTGGGCATTTGCAACACATTTCTATCGGGGATGGATGTAGCCGGAAGCCATGTGCTAAATTCATTGTTAGTACCGACATGTTCAACAAATTCAAGTTGTTCTTATTTGCACCACTTTTAGACCAATTTCACATGGGGCGTGTTGCTCTGTACGGCGTGAAGGGACAGTTTTTAATGTCCCTGGAGCTGCGAGAAGACGTGTGCAGGCAGCTCATTTAAGTCTATGGAGACGCAGGAGCTGTGCACCTTCACATGCTGTTTTCCACAGCTCAGAGTTTTGACAGCCACATTGATACAAATAACAGAGAGCGAATCAGTGAAGATTGTCATGTTCCTTCAATCTGCTGATTGACTTTTGCCCATTGAATAGGGTCACCAATGGAGAGACCTTCGCATCTGCCCCTGCTTAGACCCTCTGCATCTGCCCTTGCTTGGACCCTCTGCATCTCCCCTGGTGGCACACTCTGCATTTGCCCCTGGTGAGACTCTCCGCTTCTGTCACTGACCCTGCTTAGACCCTCTGCATCTGCTCCTGCTTGGACCCTCCGCATCTGCCCCTGGTGAGACTCTACGCATCTGCCCCTGCTTTGACACTGCACATCTGCCCCTGCTTAGACCCTCCACATCTGCCCCTGCTTAAACCCTCCGCATCTGCCCTTGGTAAGACCTCCGCATCTGCCCCTGCTTAGACCCTCTGCATCTGCCCCTGCTTGGACCCTCTGCATCTCCCCTGGTGGCACCCTCCGCATTTGCCCCTGGTGAGACTCTCCGCTTCTGTGGGCTTCATACAAGCGATCGCTTGTATATTAACGGGCATCGCTGCCTCTTTTCAAATAGCGGGCGGATGTAACAGGACGTGTATACACGCCCAGTTACATCCAAGAAGCTCCCGGCAGGCCGTGTATACACAGCGGCTGGCCGGGAGGTAGTTAAATGAACATTCACTGCAGGCAGAAGCTGTGAGCTTAGCAATCAGTGGCTTGTGATCGCTCAGTTCTTTATCTATAGAGCCAGAGTGTGGCAGCTGCAGTTTCACATGCCGGCTCTAAGTATTGGGAAGAGTACAGTTTACACTCCCAATATTTATCCTTTTACCATATTCATATATGATTTACTTATTTATAACGGCATATAAAATGTTCCTAAACATGTATATCTCTCTTCTGCAATTACAATTTTAAAAAGACAAGTGTTTGACTTTACTTTTCCAAATTTGCATTAAAACATTGCACCATAGATACAGTTTTCTAAAAATGTTTTTTCATAACTACAATTAAAAAAAGCTGGGTCTAGAAATATCATTCAGCATAATTGTGCTGTGCTTTCAAATGTGATGCCAGGTAATTATCCCCAAAAACCTTTATGGTTTAACAACTGGCGACAAGAAGATATGCACAGCCAATGTATTTCAGGGGTCCGGAATCCCCCATTATCGGGGCTTAGGCAATGGACAACAGGACACTATTGGACTCTAAACTAACAGTCCGTTCAGACAATCCCATTTCTCCAGCAGGAGGGGAAATCCTTGGCGAGAAAAGATCTTTACCAGCAGTTTAACATTGTTACAAGTAAAAGTTTTTCAAGTTTTCAAGTTTTTTTGTTAAAGTTAAAAATAGGATTGTGTGCAGGGGCTGCTAAGTTTAGAGTCCATCCGTGTCCTTTTGTCCTGTTGCTCTCTC
>NW_017306477.1:1662941-1674533 GCF_000935625.1 Nanorana parkeri | reverse complement strand
GGAACCCCGCTGCGAGGAAACAGTTTAGCTTGATTGTACTTCATTGCTTTTAAGTGTATTTTTTTATTCTAATCAAATATTTTACTGAGATGCTGCACATTGAGAGATTTTCATCCTTCTGTCTGAGCTCTATGTTGTGAGTTTATGAAAGGAGGAGGAAAAGGAGATCACGAGAGGATTAAGCATTGATCTTGCTGCCAGTGAAAAGGGGATCCCTACTGTGGATTGAACGGAGGGAGAAAAAAAGAAATAGTGTTTAATTTTTTTTTTTAAATGTAAGTAACATCTAAGAAAAATAGAAAAATGAAAAAAAAAATGTATCCGCTTTTTTTAATGTTTTGCTTAACGTTTGTCATCATAAAGAGGTTAACAAGCCCCTATGTGACATAATTTGGAAGTGACAGGTTCTCTTTATGGACACATCAGGGGTCTATTGGGCCTCTGATGACTCCCCTGCCCCACAATTCAGGCGATTAAGCACAAGATTGTGCTCGATCACCTGCGTAACCGGCGCTCCCTGCTTCATTTAGCACAGAGCAGATTGTGGAATGGATGTTCCTCAGTCTGCTCCTGCTCTCCACCCTGACACCCTCTGCCATGGTCCCGGGCCCTCCAGAGGAGCGGGGGACCATAAAAATCATTGTGGTGGGTGGGTGGGGGCGATGATACGATTGCAGGCTAGTGGGTGGCTGTACAGTAGTTAAGCTGGCCCAGCGTGATGTCATTGGTTGCTATAATGTCAGCATTTCTAGCAACCAATGACTGAAGCAGAGGGCTATGGCTGGCAGTGGAGGCTGCTGTATCCACCGTCCGCCAGCCATAACCCAGTGCAACTCACTGATCATGGTCTGGACAGAACCGCCACTCAGTCCGTGTCCACTCCACGGTCCACCATTTAGGGACCACTGGCATAGGGGGTATTCAGGGATGGGGTCACACCAGTGTGGCTACGCCACTGCCCTGAACCTGTATAGCACCTTGCAGCTAACTCAACATGCTGCACTATGTTTTAAGGTGGGTGCCTAATGCAGGATCCAGCACCCAAAGCAGCATTACAGGTCAGCTTCTGATGTTATCCTTGTGGCGTCCGGGTACAGCCCCACAAGGTCTCACAGTGGAACACTGATTTTAAAAAACTGTACCATCGCTGCCATGGCCATGCACAGTTAAAGAATTTGTTTCAATACATCATAAGGTAAGATTAGCAACTAGCAACACTACCAAAAAACTGAGGCTCTCCTGTGGTGGGAGGGGTTATGTAGGCTCCAACAGCTCTGGTCAGTGTCCAGTCACCTGACAATACCACTATATACCCAGTCGTCTTGATTCGGCCTCTGTCCTGTACTGTACAATCAAGAAATAGTCCTTTTACATAATTGGTTTATAATTCCTACGGACAGGAGAAATTCAATGCATTATAAAGAAATATGTTTTATAGAAAGTAGAAAATCAATAAATGTGTTTTTATTATATGTGTTAGAAACAATACATGTAAATAAAGTATTCATAAAAGCCAACCTGTAAATATTGATCTTTGAAATGTTCAATATTCACTCTGTTATCCAGTACTGCAGGCCATACACCGGTAGAATTTCCATTTGAAAAAAAATTAGTTGTAGGAACATTCATTCGATTTTCTAAAAGTTATTGGGGCAGCACAGTGGTATAAGGGTTAGCACTTCTGCCTTGCAGCACTTGGGGTCCCCAGTTCAAATCCTGGTCAGGTCACTATCTGCAAGAAGTTTGCATGCTCTCCCTGTGCATGCATGGCTTTCCTCCGGGTACTGTGGTTTCCACCCACACTCCAAAGACATGCTGGTAGGTTACTTGGCTCCTCTCTAAGTTGGTCCTATGGATGCATGTGAGATAGGGACCTTAGATTGTAAGTTCCCTGATGTGAATGTGCAACTATGTAAAGTGCTGTGTAAATTGTCAGCACTATATACATACCTTTAATAAATAAATAGTTATTGGGGGTCAAATTGACAACCAATTTTAACCACATAAAAAAAACATTCTCTAAATTCTATCAGCGAATGTGGTTTTCATTCAAGAAACTCCTTTCATTCGAAAATCAAATGTTAAACACAAACTTAATTTTTCTAAAGTTGAATTTTCTCTGGTGTCAATATCAAATGTTTTGGTGAGATTTTTTAGCTTAACGTTTGTTTGAAAATCTACCGGTGTATGGCCAGCTTACGTGTGGCTTTGTGATGACTCCAACTCTTTGTTGGTCTTATCAGACTTCAGTTTCTTAAAAATAACAACTTTGTGAATCTGACTTTGAGGTGTCTCCATTCCAGTTGTGCCACAATAAGAACTTGTGTGATTGCAGAAAACAAGTCATAGGTTATAGTGAATTAGGTGCACAGGTAACATGTAACTGAATAACTCCAGATTTCTGGAATAAATGTGATTGTAAATTTCCCTGATTATCTGTTTCTCTTAGATTCATCCTATTTAATAAGACAAGAACCTAAAAAGTTACTACTTAATCCTGGAGAAACTGCAATCATTAACTGCTCAGTGACCAGTGACAAGAATGTAGACAATATTTACTTTAGGAAACGTTTCAAGAAAATAATGACATTCAATCCTATACAAACTACTATAGATAAAGAGTATGAGAATCGTCTGACATTCTTTAGTCAGACTCCACATTTCACCTTCGTGTTGAAGAATCTGACAGATGATGACTCAGACTTTTATATCTGTGATGGATTTGTTGGCAGTTTTGTGGAAATCCTAGGAGAAGGAACCCTAATTGTTGTCGGTAAGTTCATTAAAACAGTTTTTACAATTGCAACTATCAGTTCTTACTTATTAGCAGTGGCGTAACCAGAGTTGTTTCTTCTTAGATATTTTAATTGGTTATACAGACATATTAGTGAACTACTAAATGACCTGTGTTAACAGGCTTTGTGTTTATATCAATGGTTTCAGTATGACATCAGTTTGAGGTTTTGACAAGTGTATCTGACCTACAGTAGACATCATCCTGATCTGCATTTGACCTACCTCAAGCGGCATTTCAATTTCCATAGTATGCAAATAAAATTCCGCTTCAAGCAAACAAAAAACAATCAACACAGGCCCAAAAAAGTGGTCAATAGGACCACTTACCAGTTCACAACTATGAGAGTGCGCAGTGCTCCAGTAGGGGAAACATCCTGCAAGTGCCCTTCAGTCACCCAATATAATCTAATGAGGATCCTACCTATATAGCAAGTAGTTAGTAGCATTCAAAATGTGTTCTGTAATGTTGAATATGTTTTGCAGCTTATCCAAGCCACTTCTTCAGTTCTAATGAGTGCCAGGAAAATATCCCAGCATTTATGTCCACGCCTTCATGGCTGTAAATGTTGGTGTACTTTCATACCTTCCAACCTTCTGAGATGTGAAAGAGGGATGCCTCTTTCACATCTCAGCCCTGTCATGTGGAAGATAAAGAATTCAAATTCAATATTGATAAATGTAAAGTTATGCACTTAGGAGCTAAAAACATGCATGCAAAATACGCTTTAGGAGATGCTGAGCTGGGGAAGTCGGGATGGAGAAAGGTCTGGGGGTACTGATAGACCACAAACTCAGCAGTAGCATGTAATGCCGAGCTGCAGATAGCAAAGTGAGCAGAACACTACCCTGCATTAAAAGGGGGATTTTTGGGAGACATCATTTTACTGTTTTATCAAAACACTGGTTCGGCCACATCTTGAGTAGGGATGAGCGGTCCCCTGGTCCGTCCGCTCGCTGTCCCGGCCTCCGGTCCCCTGGTCCGTCCGCTCGCTGTCCCAGAGGTCCGTCGGCTTCTCTTCTTCGGTCCGGCCGCGGCTCCTCTGCCCCGCCCCCCTGCCTCCACTTCGTCTGCAGGCTGGGAGCCATACCCAGCCTGCTATTGGATATTGGAAAATGCAATAGCCAATAGCAAGCTGGCTTTTGCACCCACCTGCTGTCAATCAGCATGGGGGGACCTGATAGAGAACTTTCTCCTTCAGGCCCCTCCTCCGCTGAGCCCTGATGGGGCAAAGTCTTGCACCTGACCTATGGTCCCATACTGATGGGACTGAAATGTAGATCAGTGCTTCTCATCGCTATCAGTATAACAAGAGGCTTTCTATGGATTGACAAAGCAGTGGGAGGAGCCAACAGTTAGTCAAATCTGATACTCTCACCCCAGCAGGGCTCTTAATTAAATCAACAAGTAGTTTATTTAACCCCTTCGTGACAGGAGACGTACACTGTATGTCCCGCCACGAAGTGCCCAAATGACTGCTCAAGTACACTGTACGTGATCAGTTATTTGCAGCTCTGTTATGCTGGTAACCAGCTAACCAGGGACACTAATCTCCAGACAGCAAACTTTCCTGGGCGCTCCGGGAGTCTCCCGCTCCCGGCCGCCAAGGAGAGAAACACTGCTTGTTCTTTTTTTTTGCTTGTTCTTTTTTTTTCTTTATTCTGACACGGAGTGTCAGAATAGGAAAATAAATAAATACATTTTTGGCCATAGGAATGCAGTGCTAGATTCCTATTGGCTATTTCAATTTGCAATAGCCAATAGCAAACTAGCATTGCACCCGCCCTCTGCCCAGATAGCAAGGATAACTTGCTACAAACTTGTGGCAGGGTGAAATTGTAATTTTGTTAACGTGCTGCACATATTCCTGACAAGTTGTAGACTTGCAGAACACTTGCAGCACAAGTTCTAGTTGACACTTTTTGAATTTGTAGTAAATTTGCTTGGCAAGTCTTCAGCAAAAGTCCTGCAGGTCTTAGCAAGAGCTCTGCAAGCTCGCTGGTCTGGAGATTTGCAATGCCGACTTGCTGTAATTGTGCAACAAAATTGTGAAGCTTGGCAAGTCTGCAATAGTTTAGCAAGTCATTTTCAAACTTGCAGCTCAATTGCTTGCTATCTGGGTGCTGCAGTTCTCCATCAGGTCCTCACTACTGATTGACAGCAGCAGAGGGCGGGTACAATAGCTAGTTTGCTATTGGCTATTGCAATTTGAAATAGTCAATAGGAATCTAGCAATGCATTCCTATGGCCAAAATGTTTTTTAATTTTTTTTTCTATTCTGACACGGCTCCGTGTCAGAAGAAAGAAAAAAAAATAGAACAAGCAGTGTTTCTCACCTTGGCGGCAGAGCATGTTCAGCCGACCCGAAGCCATCCGATGTACAGCTGAAATCAGCCGTACCAGCCTGAAGTGAATAGCCGAACAGCGTTCGGCTCACTTCGCTTTAGGTCCCTCATTCACTCGGCTGCCTAAGGCAGCTTAGTGCATAGACCCCTTTGGTTTTAGGCTGAGAAGTACAGAAACATTTCTAAAATCCTAGGGATGTGAGTCTCCTCAGCCTAGCCTAGGCATATGCGTTCGGCTCGACTGAGCCGCTCGGCCATGTTCGGGAGCTGTACGGGCTATATTGAATAGCCCGTACAGCACCCCTTCGGTTCTACTGATCCTGGGTCCTGGGGCCGAAGCTAGCCGAAGCTAGCCGAAGGATCGGCCGAAGCTGCGGCTAGATCCTTCGGCAGCTTCGTGAATAGACCCCTATATTACTGGCGTTGAAGAATCACACAGCAAAAATGTCAAAAGTGTGTCAGTCATTTACGAACAGAAACTAAAAATAAGCTCAGTCATGAAGGGGTTAACAAATGGCACACATGTAATCTTTTTGCTTTATTAAAAAGAGCATTTTAATGAAAAACTGCTTTGCTTTTAAAGAGCATTTTAATTGAACGGGTGGCTGGGTTTCTTTAAACCTGCTGCCAACCATCCATGCTGTCTTCAAATATGCCCTCTTTTGGTACACACCCTTTTGCACTGCAATCCTTTACCAGACCTTTAGGTTTAACTTGTGTGTTTTCTAAGGACAATTATTGCTTTATAAAGAATATGTATATATAAAACAGCAAAAGGTGGCATCAGTTGTGAACGTGGTCATTATTTTCCCACAGGAAAACAAGAAGTAGAAGAAGTAAGAGAAGATGGAACAAAAAAAGCACATAACACAATGGATATCATCCCTATCATCATCACAATCATCATCACTGCTATTTGTTTTTTTCTCTGTTTTGCAATTTTTGTATTTGTCAAATACAAAAAAATGGTAAGTATTCCATGAATTTAGTTGATTAGTTAACAACATCTTTATCTGAGCTGAAACAAGTAAGGGCTTGTTCACACCAAGTGCGGAGCAAATTAACTGAACGCTCTGGTGTGAACTAGAGCCCAAAATACCACTGGTATATATTGGATGCATTTCTGATACGCTCTGTAACTGCTCTGCATCTGCTCCGCACTTGGTGTGAACAAGCCATGAAACTCTCAGGTAGGCAGAAACTGAGTCAGGAATTATGTCAGAAAGATAAAGCATCCAAGACGTATAAAAAGCAAGGTGCTAAGTCATTCTACCAGGCTTTGCCTTTCACCAAAATATCACTTTGAAGTGAACTGATTCGTAAGTTATACAAATTATGTATAGGTACTCTTTTATCCCTCAAAGGTTTTGCAATTTTGTGCAGCTAGTTTTGTGATCCAAGCACCCCTGCCAGACAGAACAGCCAGGTAATTGGCCTCTACTGCAGCAGCACATATTGGACAATCCCCACCCCAGCCTGCTGATTGGACAAGGAATGTGCAGCAACACAGTGATAAGTTAAGTAGGGTGATAAGTAGTGTAGCTCAACTCACACTAATTTCTTAGCATGACCTTTATCAATACTTGTGTACCACAGCAGAGTCTGACTGGCTCCCAGTGCTAAACTTCCCTCTCTCACAGTCTGGATGTTGTTAAACACGGGATTAGGTTTGCTAAAATCATGACAAATTTAGGTACTTTTGCTGCATCTAAAAACATTTAACCCATTTGCTGCCAGAGCCATATCTCTTATAGTGCTGACTTCGGCCAGTAAACAGGGTCCCACCCCCTGCCAGACACCCTCTACTTCCCGCGGGCATCACGGGGTGCCAGCAGGAAGTGAGACCAGCGAACATCTGTTCACTAGTCTCCTCCTCGCTGAATGGAGCTGGAAGTGATTGCATCACGTCTGACTTCTCAGCTGTCATACTCCAGCTAGAGAAGCTAGGGAAAAAGCTATTCAAGCGCGATCCACCAATAATATGCTAGTACATAGGGGGCTTGGTAAGCCCCTCTATGTGATAGGAATAAAGTTAAGTAAAAAAAAGTTTAAAAAACATGAAGTTAAATAAAATAAATTGAAAAATACCAAAAAAAAATTAAAATGCCCACCCCCGCGATTGTAAAAAAAAATACCCAAAAATTGGGTAGTCTATGGTGTTGTGTGCACTAAAATTGACTTTTATTGAAATTTTAGGTTTGATAAAGAGTTGCACTAATTTCATGTGACGTACAAATTTGCATTTTATTCTACAGGGTCTGTGCTTTCAGGAAATATATAACTTTTGGGGTTTAAGTAATTTGCAGGCCTAAAATGTGGTTTCTAACATGTGTGCAAAAAAAGATTAGGAACTGGGGTAGCACAGTGGTTTAGTGGTAAGCACTTCTGTCTTGCAGTACTGGGGGCTTCTGGTTAAAATCCTGGAGAGGACACAAAAGAATGAAGAGTTTGGGGAAGGCAGGAGAAGTGAACAATCGATGAACTCGAAAATGATCTTAAATGGAGAATTTGTCCAAATCAGCTATTTCGGCCTATATTGTTCACATCTCCTGCCTTCTCCAAACCCTTCACCCTTTTGTGAATAACCCCCTATGTGTAGAGTTTGCATGTTCTCCCTGTGCTTGCATAGGTTTCCTCCCACACTCCAAAGACCCGCTAGTAAGTTAATTGACTCCTGTCTAAAATCGGCCTTATTATGTGTGTATGCATGTGAAATAAGGACCATAGATTCTCAGCTATTCAAGATCAAGGCCTGATGTGAATGTATAGTATGTAGTGCTGCATAGATTGTTGGTGCTACCATTCTACGTACTGCCACCAATGTGTTATGATACGCAGTTCCAATTCTTCTGTGTTGTCACCAAGACAAAGCATATTCAATCTTAAAAGGCCAGAATTGTAAAAACTCCACAAAATACATCAAGCCCTCACCACCTCTACATTGGAATAGTACCACATACTGTATATCACAATTTAGCTGTTGTTATCAATAGTCAGAAATTTATGTTAACATTCAAAAACTTTTTCTGACCTAAATAATAGGATGGATCTGGCACCCTAGGTTAAGGTGGAGAGATCAAGGTTTGTGGAACAGCTGCTAACTTCTAGGCTCCTGGTCTAATGAGGATCAGAAAGTGCAGTAAAATATCAATCCAATGAACATGAGAATGTGCAGCAAATATTTCTAACAACAAAAATAAAAATGAACTTCTTGAGTGGATATTGATCTTCAAGGGACCAGTAGCCTTAAAATAAATTAAACAGTAGCCTAAAAAGATTTGAGGGTATACACTATATTACCAAAAGTATTGGGCCGCCTGCCTTTACACGCACACGCCTTTAGTAAATCAACCCCAGAGTTTCAATGTCCATGGAGTAATCATTTACCTTTTTTGCACAGTTTATATTAAAATGACCATTTAAAACTAATATAACATATCTGTTATGTAGACTTTTAGCAGAATGAAATATCAGCTCCCGTCATTTATTGTTATGTGTCATAATATGTTTTTAAATGTTTTTTGTTGAACAGGATAAAAATCAAGGAAACCAAAATACCTATGTGGATATGAGGCAAACTCTTCGTCGAGACACCATGCAAAGTACTAATGTTTATTGTCACGCATAAAAGAAAGAGACCATTTGTAAGTATGCGATCTACTATCCTTAAAACCAGAATTCTGTACATTCTCAATGAGCATTATAAAACATTTGACTACATTTCTATGTCAAGTAAAGGTGTATTTTTTAGGTTGGTCCTCTAAAATATAAATGTAGAAAGGAATTTAAAATTCAAAGGCGGTCAGGAAAACACACAGATTTCCTGCATTTTCATGTAGCACTAACCATCTTTCTAACACTAAACATTACAGTAGACTTCCTATAACTCTATACCTAACACTAACCCTCCTTTCCTGAGACCCCAACTCTAACCTTCATTTCCTGAGAACCTAACGCTAGCCCTCATTTCCTGAGACCCCAACACTAACCCTCATTTCCTGAGACCCTAACACTAACCCTCATTTCCTGAGACCCCAACACTAACCCTCATTTCCTGAGACCCTAACACTAACCCTCATTTCCTGAGACCCTAACACTAACCCTCATTTCCTGAGACCCTAACACTAACCCTCATTTCCTGAGACCCCAGCTATCCTTTGTTTCCTGAGACCCTAAAACTAACCCTCATATCCTGAGACCCTAACACTAACCCTCATTTCCTGAGACGCTCACACTAACCCTCATTTCCTGAGACGCTCACACTAACCCTCATTTCCTGAGACCCTTACACTAACCCTCATTTCCTGAGACCCTTACACTAACCCTCATTTCCTGAGACCCTCACACTAACCCTCATTTCCTGAGACCCGCACGCTAACCCTCATTTCCTGAGACCCTAACACAAACCCTCATTTCCTGAGACCAGAACGCTAACGTTCCTTGTTTCCATACACACCACACCTGCACCAGGATTCTCCTCACTGAAGACCGACCAATTCTGTGCTGGAAGATAACAGAATCAAAATCTGAGAATCTCTTCTATATCTATTTGTTGTTTACAGTATAATTTACCTGTGTTGTTTTTTGTGTGTTTTAGACTGTGACAAAGCAGAAGAAATCGGAATACAATGTCATTTGTTGGGACTATCTTTGGTTCTGATAAGTGCATGGAAATTGATCTTACTTGTACCAGTAACTGCTGAACTTCAGAAAATCATTGCAGAATTTGTATGAGTGCATTCCAAACCAGATTTATAGCAGACAGATACATCTTTAAATACACCGGGGTCTACTTAGAAAAGGTGAAATATTAAGATTCCAGAAGACTTGCCACACATTCTCCGGCGAATCATTCACCTGTTTTTTTAAGGCACATTCGCTGTCATTATTCAATGACACTTTCACAACTGGATTTTTTTCTTGTTCCCAAATGAATTGCTTCCATGTGCAGCATCTCCAGATTTATAAAGTACATTTATAAAGTAACAAGTGTAACATTTCACCAAAGAGAATCACCTCAAAACATTGGCATTCTCCACGAGCAGATACAGGAATATTTTATAACAATGAAACATTCTGTTTCCGATGATCGGATGTATTTCTTTGTATTTAATTGTGGAGGAAGGAAACATGACTGACTAAGTCACTTAAAGTGTACCTGACAGTGACTCTAGTGCCTAAGGGACTGCACAGTCATATTTAGACACGCCATGTAACCGCTATAAAAGGAATGTGGAGGTAAGATTATAAAAATGGAGGTTGCTCGTTAAGTGTCTTTCCGACTGAATGTCTCAGGGTAGGCAACCTCGGCCTGCCAGCTGTTGTGAAACTACAAGTTTCATGATGCATTGCAAGACTCTGACAGCCACAGGCATGATTCCCAGAGGCATGGGATTTGTAGTCTGACCACAGCTGGAGTGCTAAGGTTGCCTACCTTTGAAATATCTATGTCAATGTGACTTTAACACACCTCATTTTGTTAAACTTCCACTTCCCTGGCTTGCCACTTTAGCCAAAGACTACCTAACTACCTACTTTTTCTTCTCATCACTAACCACCTAATGCGTGGGTGAAAATGATATATAGCAATGTATTATAGCAATAATAATCTGAATATCCTATCACTGGCATTACTGATAACTGCTGTACACATGACTGGACAGCTGCTATTAAAGGGACCCTGTCACCAGGCCATTCATTTCAACAACAATCTTCTCAATCTTCCCAAGATTATATGTGCATTTAATGTATCTTAGGCATTTTATTTACCTGACTTGTTTAGACATCTAAAAGCCCTGAGACTGCTGCTGGGTGCCACCATATTGAATCTGATGTCAGCTGTCACTCAGTTGACACTCTATAGTATTCTCCTTTACTCCTGCCCCAGCAGCTACATAACAAGTTTTGTAGGCAGGTGAGGGGCAGAGGAGCTGGGCCATCAGAGAGTTTAAATAGACACTCAAAAAAGAGTTGTCAAATTTTCTGGCAAGTTCAAAGGTACATTGCAAGTGAATAAAAATGTATATAGAAAAGGGAAAACATTGCAAGTAAGCATTTAAAATGCTTGATGTTCTTGTGCGTTTACCATGGAATTTTTTAACTTGGTGATGGTCTCTTCACGGCTTTTTATTTTTGATTTCTTGCTTTTTTTAATATTTTTTATAAGTAAATAGTAATGTGTGGTACTTTGCTTCCCACAAACATATGCTATATAAAGTATTAGTACATTAGTAAACTTTATTGAAAGTAAATTAGTAAATTGTGTTTCATGTTTTTCCCTGTAATTAAAAGAATCTCTGATTTAATGTGTACCTAAAGCAGAGTTTTTTTTTAGTTTTGTTTAGAGTATGGAATGGTTGAAACTAGGGATGCACCAAAATTTCTATTTACTTTTTTTTTTACTTTTTAAACTATTTTTCTGTTCTGCTCGGTCTGAGGGACCGAGCAGAACAG
>NW_017306477.1:1658205-1662725 GCF_000935625.1 Nanorana parkeri | reverse complement strand
TACAGATAACATCCACATGCACTATATCGTGGTGTACTAATAAAATAATTGTGTCTGGCTACACAATTATTTTATTCGTTTTCAATAAAATAATTATATTATTTTAGTATTGCAGCTATTACGCATTTGGTGCGGGGTTTATTTGAATTTGATATTGTGTTGTACACCATGCACATGCGTTGCGTTGTTAGAACATATTGCAGTGCTTGATTCTTTTTCTTTTTAAAATAACATGTTGTGACGCCATGCGTTGTGATACGCTGTGTTGTGATTAAATGTACGCCTGCATCATTTTATCACAACACACACACACCAAAACTGTACACAAACAATTATTAGCATAAGTCACTTACTTACAGTTTTGCGTTACTTAAAACAAATGTTGTGCACTTATACTGATTTTAGTGTGCTTTTATCAATTTCATTTGTGTATTTTTATCGGTTTAATATTGATTTGCTAATCATTTGTGTAATTATCGCAGGACACTCAAAATGAGTAGCACCATCTTTTTATTCTACTGGGCCTGAGCTATCAGAAAACATATTATTTTGGCAGGGACTTTTACAAACGCTAGCAACGCAGCAATAGAAAATCAAAACACTGAAAAAAATGGCAAAAATGGTGGGGCCAGCTGAGGTTAAAAGCATTCGAGGGCTTGGCAGCGAAAAGGTTAAACCATCTAATCACAATTTCTTAAGTCACGAAATCCTGGTCACAAAGAGGAACAAACAGCTTCCCATTGGTGGTACTCTGGCCTTACTTTCAACCTTGCACAGTTGTACAGGCTCATTTCCTATATTGAAAATGCGTACTCTGATTTCACTATACACTGTGAGCCTCAGACAGCGTGCATCAGAAGCTGCAGCAAGTCAGATAGAGCCCGCCTCTTTTCCAGGCTGAAGGAAATCCAGCATCCCTTTAGTCTCCAGCTATACTGTACCTAAACCACCCCTTTTAGTCACTGGATTTCAGTTTTTCAAACATGGGAGCGCACAGCATCACGTGTGGGCGTCACCTAGAATAGTCTGCTAGCAAATACAGTCTACCTGGTAGGGTTGCACAGATACCAAGTACAGTACTCGGTACAAGTACGAGTACATGTACCGATACATTTGAGCTCCAAGACTACACTAGAGAAAAATTAAAAAATTAAGAGGCAGCTGTCATTTGTAAGGAACACACGGAGCTCCTGGGATTTGTACATCTCTGTTTTAATGTATGATTTTGTTTTTATAAACATAAATAAAGGGATGCACAGATACCAGTTTTGCGAGTACGAGTACTGGTACTTGCTGAGTACTTACAAGTACGAGTACTGATACATTTTTGTTTATTGTCATGTGACAGTTTTTCTAAAACAATACAGACTAATGATTTCAGGACAGTGGTGGAGCGCCAGTGCCAGGTCCCAGCTGCAACCGCTGCAACCCTGGTAGTTCTCATGGAAATGCCAAGTATCTGCACTGGTACTCGAAAAGTATCTGTGCATCCCTACTACCTGGGAATGCCCATCCCTCCAGGCTGACATCCAACCTATCAAGACATTTCGATATTTGCATAACTCCTCCCAAGAGCCAGCCCACCACTTGCATCAGGGCAGGTTAACACCATTTTCCGGACTAGATCTGGATAAGATCTGAAACGCAGCGCATTGCGTTTTGCCGTGTTTTTACCACGACATTGCTGCATTCTGATGCTTTTTTTCTTTTAGCTTAATATGGGCTTTCAGGTGCATTCCAATGTGTTTCAGTGCATTTGTATGCATTTTGATGCATTTCAATGTGTACCAGTGCATTTCAGACCAGACAAAATGAGACATGCAGTATTTTTCTGGTCTGGAACGGACTGCGCTGGTGTGAACAGAGGCCAGAAAAAGCATCGAGATACATTTGGATGCATTTTGGGTCCGGAAACAATTTGGTCTGGTCTGAAGATTATCTGGATGTGGTGTGAATGGGCCCTAAGGGCTAAGGCAGGGTGCTGTAATGTATTCAGGAAGTTATATACATCACCCTGCCGGACCATTCCACCAGCCATGATGTACCTGCATTAAATAAAAAAAGCACAGAGACCCAGTGAGGACAGCCCTAGGACTCAAATGAAGAATGTAAGGCAAGTGGAAAGGTTTTATTTAAAAATTGTCATTAGCAGGTTGATGAGAGAAACGGAGGAACCAGAGAAGTCAAACTATAAGCAGATTAAACTTCAGCTTTTATACTGTAAACTGTGCAAAACTCACATATGTCAGATAACTATGAAGGGAAGGATGTGGCTTCTTTTAGTGCCCACTATTACTGTGCCTGTGTAATTTATATGTTCTCTCACTGCATCTGTTGAAGCAGTGGGAGCAGATACACTATATTGCCAAAAATATTGGGACACCCCTCCAAATCATTGGATTCAGGTGTTCCAATCACCTCCATGGCCACAGGTGTATAAAATCAAGCATGTAGGCATGCAGACGCTTCTACAAACATTTGTGATAGAATGGTTCACTCTCAGGAGCTCAGTGAATCCAAGTGTGGTACCGTGATAGGTTGCCACCTGTGCAATAAGTCCATCTGTGAAATTTCCTTGCTACTAAATATTCCGCGGTCACAGTCCACAGGTTAGTGGTATTATAACAAAGTGGAAGCAACTGGGAACAACAGCAGCTCACCCACAAAGTGGTAGGCCACGTAAAATGACAGAGCAGGGTCAGTGCATGCTGAAGCCCCTTAGTTCCAGTGAAGGGAACTCTTAAGGCATCAGCCTACCAAGACATTTTGGACAATTTCATGCTCCCAACTTTGTGGGAACAGTTTGGGGATGGCCCCTTCCTGTTCCAACATGACTGCGCACCAGTGCACAAAGCAAGGTCCATAAAGACATGGATGAGTGAGTTTGGGGTGGAGGAACTTGACTGGCCTGCACAGAGTCCTAACCTCAACCCGATAGAACACCTTTGGGATGAATTAGAGCGGAGACTGCGAGCCCGGCCTTCTCATCCAACATCAGTACCTGACCTCACAAATGTGCTTCTGGAAGAATGGTCAAACATTCCCATAGACACACTCCTAAACCTTGTGGACGCCTTCCCAGATGAGTTGATGCTGTTATAGCGGCAAAGGGTGGGCCAACTCAATATTGAACCCTACGGACTAAGACTGGGATGTCATTAACCACCTCCCGTGAATGGCCGTTCGTGAATGGCTGGACGGGAGACTTACAGGAGCGGGAGGGCGTCTTAAGATGTCCTGCCCCTCCCCCCTCTCGTGTACGGCGATAGTTGTTTACATGCAAGCGATCAGGTGTCTCTAGAGACGCCCGGTCGCTTGTACTGGCTGCTCGTGTGCGCCCCCTCTGGCTGCTATGGCCAGAGAAGAACCTGGGGAAGCAGATCTCTGCATCATCAGCTTTATTGGAGGTCCCAGAGACCCCTGATGTCTCCAAAAAGAGGACATGTCATTGTATATTAGCTATCACATAGGGTGCTTGTTATCCCCCTATGTGATAGCATTAAGAGGACCTGGTTTAAATGTAAAGTAACAAAAAAAATGAAAGTCTCATATTAAAAAAAACAATTAAAACCACGAAAAAAATGTAACATTCCCCGCCCCTGCGTGCATGCACATATAAACGTTAATACACATTAGGTGCGCCTACATGTGAAAATGGGCCATTAATCACTGATATCACTTAACTGATAATCCCATCATGATGTCGGAAGGGGTTACACAGACTCCCGCTGTCTCATAGCCGCCGGGAGTCTGTTTTGTTATGTCGAGCCGCCCTCCCCCCTGGGAATACAAGAAAATCTCTGTGGAAGACTTATTGGAAACTTTACATTTGATAACATGAAGTCCCAGGCTTTGCCATACTTATCAACCACTTTTTTTAGCATACCTTTCAGGGTTCTATTGAACCATTATACCAGCTCATCAGTTTTGGAGTGTTACACTGAGGTACATAGGTGGGTAGTTTTTTAACAATCAACACAGCTCTTTGGTTACCTTTCACATGAATGGGGTTAGTTAGTTGGTTTATCAAAATTAATTCAAGAACACCGGTATGGGAAAAAATGTGGAACAGTCTTTTGCTAAACCCTGGAAGGACATGTATGTGAGAGGGATTGCTTCTGTGTACTGGGTGTCATAGTCAAGAACTACCAATATGTGCTGGTGTCCCCTGGTGGACTTTGGCAGTGGCCCAACCATATTGAAGTGCATTAATTTGACACTTAGGGCAAGATTTACAATACTGTTGAACTCCTTTGTAAATACCGGGCCAGGAAAAATGCTGTTGAATCTGCTTTTATGTTTGTTCTACCCCTAAATGACCAACACATCAATTAGGGACACTGGAGAACAACCAACTGCTCAACAACTTTTAACACAATACTTCCTTCACATGATACAGTGAGTCCTTGTAAACTGCAAATATTGGGTATGCAGGCCAAATTCTGGTTCCTGAGGTACCCACTTTATCACCTTTTCATTTTTCCAAATTGTGATACTGTGTGTGTGTGGAGGGGGGGGGG
>NW_017306477.1:1643191-1656814 GCF_000935625.1 Nanorana parkeri | reverse complement strand
GGGTGACATAACAGTGCAGTCTTACACTGTGACACGGTGTAGCAACATCTTAACCACCCCATGACATTTTATCAATAGTTGTCTCTGCTGAGAGCACCGCAGTACGATAGGCTTGGCAGGGCCCACAAAACTGGCAAGGACAAATGTTACAAGGCTTCTAGAGACTAATAATGCTTCCACTGGATGCCCTTCTATTGCAATAGGACAAATATGCCTTCCAATTACCATTGGTTGGGCTAATTATGCCCTCTTGCACCATTCTTATATTTTTAACAAACCTACTAATCACCATTCGACACATTCATGTGTACCTAGCCAGATAGTCACCTACTTTTTGCTCAATGTGCAGCTGGAAGGGTACTTTTTGAGTACCAAACACTCCATTACCGGGTCTGGTGCGTAAGGCTAAATCAACCATATAACACATACCAACCAAATACCGTGCATAATAGGTGATTAGTCATTAAACAAAGGTTTGGCTTTACAGAGAAATGAAACACAGAGGCATAAAACAGCACTCACATGCATGAAGCTTTACATATGATAATAAATTAACAAGAAATGTCCTGAATACATTAAGACATATTGGTCAATGACCACATTGACCAATGGTAACATGACTCACGTATGTCCTACTTAGATAGCTATTCGTATGTAGCAAATGTTACTTTGGTTTCGAGGTTGAAAGAATGTCATAGGTGTCCCAGATTTAGAGATTAATGGCTACATTTATAATGAAAAAACACTTTATGGTAATAAGCCAGCCACACAGTGCTGGTTCAGAACATAGCTAGTTGAACATTAAAAAGACATTGTTATCCCACCCATTCAGGGCAAAGCGACATTGCCTGTGCAAAGCCCACCAATGGCCATTTTAATTGCGACTTATTCTCGTCTGAATGGCGTCTGTCCAAATCCCTGCCAACTTATAGCTACATTTTCCCTGATGAGTTGCTACTTTGGCTCTATGTCAGCAAAGAAAGTATCATGTATAGAAATGTATACTTCTTTGTGGGCGTCCCAGGTAAAGGGCAGCCACCCCATCACTCCATACCTTGAGGAATGCTACAATTAGTGTCAGATGATCCACACAAATCTGCACATACACATTGTAAGATATATTAATTAATTTTGCTTTATATATACATTATTGTAGGATGCATTTATGATTTTCTGCTAGAACAAATACATTGCTACTTTTCTCTCTGTTGCTGATATTGTGGTTTACTGTTCTGTTGGTCAGCCGCCCATTGATGTACTCAGAATTTCTCGAAGTTGATATATCCTGTGGTCTCATGAGCTGTAACTGTCACAGATATTGTAGGTACCCCACATTCTAAGTATTTTACAATAAAAAATGTACCTAATACTTTCCTTCAATTTATTTGCAATTATCTGAAAATGGTACAGACTATATATCTTCTAGAACATGAGCTATTAGACCTAAACACAGACAGCAGTATTGGCAGGACAAGGCTGTAGGTTTACTCTAACCGCCTCCCGTCCATTGGCCGTACCTAAATGGCCGGACGGGAGCCTTGTAGATGCGGGTGGGCGTTTAAAGACGTCCCACCCCGCCTAGACTCACGTACGAGAGGAAAAACTACTTTAAATGTAAACAGCCGGCGATGGCTGTTTAAATACAAGCGTTCCTGCGTCTGTAGAGACGCCCAATCGCTTGTATTTTGTGTAGGTGTGCAACCTTCCCAGCCAATCAGCATAGAGTCGGCTATTTGGCTGGCCAATCAGGGAGGCGGGCCATTACCCACTTCCCAGCCTCCTGATTGGCCGAGAAGCCGGCTCCATGCTGTGTGGCCAGCTCGAAGCTGATTGGGTGGAAAGCCGGCTTCTCGGCCAATCAGCATGGAGACGCACAAACAGCATGGAGTCGGCTTCTCCCTCTGACTGGAAGTTGCGGTATCAGGGGTAAGTATCGGAGCATTTGGGCTTGTACGAGTACTCGGCAAAATACTTGGTATCGGCAACCAATACAAATACTAGTATCGGTGCATCCCTACATTTTAGTGGACTAAGCCTCATACATTAATTAATTTTATTTGAAATGCCTTGAGGGCCCATTCAGACCAGCCTGGTCTTCCGTGGTAAATTAAATGCAGCCTTTCTCAGCCAGGGTTCTGTGGCCTTCTGGCATCCTCAGGGGTGGCTCAGAATTGTGGGAGTGGGGCTCATGATGTAAAGGGGGAACTCTGATGTAAAAGGGTGGGACTCTCATACAAAAGAAGGGCTCCCGATGTGAAGAGAGGCTATTGATGCAAAGGGTAACACTGATGCAAAGAGGGGAAATCTTGATTTAAAGGGGACACTTCAATGTGAAGGGTGAAACCCACTTTTTTGTGTGTTCTTGCTTAAAATCTGTGACATTTAAGACTGGGGTGCCACATGTTAACATTTATTGCATTAAAGGAGAACTATGGGGTTAAGGCTTTTCCCTATAGTTCTCCTTAGGGTAATGGGAGGACACAAACTAGCATGCTCCCGTCACCCTAGGCTGTAGCTCGCGGTATACTGAGACACAGTATTCAGGAGACAATACTGCCACCTCATTAATGCAGGGATTTTCTATTGAAATGCAGAGTTGGGTACGCGGTTGCGACACCGTCCCATTAATTCAAGTTGATGCTTTTGACAATTTTTTTTCTGCACGGTGATGCAAAGCATCCTGGGCACTGCAATGTATACAGCACTGTGCAGCCGCAGGGTTACCGCAGCAGCAGGGAACTGGGGGGTTTTACCGCCCATGTGAACTAGGCCTATATCTGAGGATCAAAAAAAAAAAAGTATTTATTTCCTACAATCCTTATATCCATCTAGTGGCCATAATTCGGTATTTTCCTTATTCACTCTAAATTATTCATTAATCATATGTCTCCCTAGCCAATCACTAGGAGGTTCATGGCCAGTGGTGCATGCTGGGAGAGGACATAAATATTCGTAACGGGCCATGTGAGGTTCTCTTTCTTTCCTGGGCTCCTGCCCCTGGGTTGAGGCTGCTATGGACTGACTGGTCTAGCTAGGCCTGAAAACTGACAGGGATTGCAGCTCTCCCTTACTAAAGTTTACTATAATTAACCCTGTCTGTACTGTGCTGGCAGATTTCATTATAGGTTGGAAACTAGATTTGAACGCTGTCTATTCTAACAAAGGATTGAAGATCTTGAGGCTTGGGTTTTATATTGTATATTAGTGAGGGAAACTCAGTCTGTCACCAATTTGTCCCTCTACTTTCAACCTGGAATTGTTCAGAGTAGCTTGCAGTCTGTCCAAAGGTCTGCTCTAAAGAAACAACTAGAAAATTATTTTTAGTAGGAATGCACTAATACAATTTTTCCAGATTAAGTAGGAGTACTGACACTTTTCCACAAGAACTCGTTGATGCCAATTACTGATACCTTTTTTTTTTCTCATGTGACAATTTTTCTAAAACAATGAAGACTAATGATTTTAGGACAGTGGTGGAGTGCCAGGGTCCGGTCGCAGCTGTGACCGCTGCGACCCAGGTACTTCTGCCACTGACTCCAAGCTGTAGAGGGACTACAAATCCCACCAATACATCATACAGCAATGCAGAATGGCACTGGCTATAGAGGACAACAAAGCATAGCAATACATTATACAGCAATGCAGAATGGCACCAGCTTTAGAGAACTAAGAATCTCAGCAATACATTATACAGCGATGCAGAATACCATCGGCTAAAAAGGACTAGGAATCCCAGCAATACATGATACAGCAATGCAGAATACCATCAGCTATAGAGGACTACAAATTCCAAAAGTATATTACACAGCAATGCAGAATAATATATGAATTTTCTACATATTTTGTGCTGCCGCTGTGCTACGGAGTGCCGGTCCGATATCGCGGGTGAAGGGTCTTAGAAGGGGCAGATGTGGAGGGTCTCATTAGGGGAACATGTGGAGGGTCTCAGCAGGAGAAAATGTGGAGGGTCTCAGCAGGGGCACATGTGGAGGGTCTCAGCAGGGGCAAATTCGGAGGATCTCAGCAGGGGCAGATGTGGAGACTCTGAGCAGGGGAGATGTGCAGCAGCGCTGTATACAGGAGCTATGTGGTTCACCAGAAGGCTGCCATGAGAGATCCTCAGCAAAACAACAGCAAAACGTTTCCCAGCATACTCACCAGTCAGCATGCAAAAAAACTTGTCTAACCGCTAAGGTTAAAAACTGAAGTTTTAGATACATGTCTCCTGCAGAAAATGTGAAAGCCGCACCGCCAAGGCCCCTCTATATAGTGCAGTCCTAACTCTAAACTATGAGAGTCTCCATCTTGGAGCACATGTAGCAGAAGATCCTCAGCAAGCGCGTGACCTTACGGCAGCCAATCAAATAAAAATTGTTTGCCGGTATCAGTTTTTCGTATCAGGGCCTATTGTTACGAGTACTCGTGAAAATGCCAAGTATCGGCACCAATACCGATACTAGTATCGGTATCTGTGCATCCCTTATTTTTAGGTATGCTGTATGAATAGGAACATTTAGTGGGGGTTTCTCAAATTTTACTGCAGAAGTGAAAACTCACTTTAAACCTCAACTCTATCCAAAACAGGTAGATAAAATCCAATATCTGCATAAAGTCCAGAATAACCACGGAATGGTAACTCATTAATCATAGACTATATACATTAAAACATATCTTACAACAATTCCAGAAAAGTTTAGAAGCTGTGTAAAATCTAGATGAAAACAGAATGCAATGACTTGCAAATCTCATAAACTCATATTTTCAAATGTACCATGTAAGGTCATTTTGAAATTGATGACAGCAACACATATCAAAATATTTGGGACAGGGCAACAAAAATCTGGCAAAGTAAGTGGTACTAACAAGGAAGAGCTGGAAGAACATTTTGCAACTATTTAGCTTTATTGGCAACAGGTCAGTAACATGACTGGGTATAAAAAGAGCATCTTAGAGAGTCGGTGTGTCTCAGAAGTAAAGATGGGCCGAGGTTCACCAATCTTTGAAAAGCTGTGTCTGAAAATTGTTGAACAATTTCAGAATAATGATCCTCAATGTAAAATTGCAAAGACTTTAAATATATCATCATCTACAGTACAAAATATCACCAAAAGATTCAGAGAATCTGGAGAAATCTCTGTGTGTAAGGGACAAGACTGAAACGCAATATTGGATGCCCGTGATCCTCAAGCCCTCAGACGGCACCGCATTAAAAACAGGCATTATTTTGTGATGGACATCACTGCATGGGCTCAGAAATACTTCCAAAAATCACTGTCTGTGGACACAGCTCGCCGTGCCATTCAAAAATGCAAGTTAAAGCTCTATCATGCAAAGAAGAAGCCGTACATGACCCGAAAACGTCGCCATCTTCTCCGGGCCGAAGCTCATTTAAAGTGGTCTGTCGCTAAATGGAAAACTGTTCTGTGTTCAGGCTAATCAAAATTTTACATCCTGCTAGGAAAACATGGCAGCCGCATCCTGTGGAATAAAGAAGAGAGGGACCTCCCAGCTTGTTATCAGCGCTCAGTTCAAAAGCCTGCATCTCTGATGGTATGGGGGTTCATTAGTGCGTATGGAATGGGCAGTTTGCACATCTGGAAAGGCACCATCAATGCTGAATCTTCAGGAAAGGCCTTTCATGTTTCAGCAGGACAATTTTAAACTGCATACTGCATATATGACAACAACATGGCTTCGTAGTAGAAGAGTCCGGGTGCTTAACTGGCCTGCCTGCAGTCCAATAATATTTGGCTCATCTTGAAATGAAAAATACAACAAAGACGACCCAAGACTGTTGAGCACTCATAATCCTATATCAGGCAAGAATGGGACAACATTCCTCTCCCAAAACTTCAGCAACTGGTCTTCTAAGTTCCAAGATGTTTACAGAATGTTGTTAAAAGAAGAGGGGATGCTGCACATGGCAAACATGTCACTGTCCCAACTTTTTTGAGATGTGTTGCTCCCATCAATTTTAAAATGACCTTATTTTTTTTCTTAAACTGGTACATTTTCTCAGTTTAAACATTTGACAAGTTTTCTGGTGTAAACTATGGCTTCTAAAATATGTGTTTATGAGATTTGCAAATCATTGCATTCTGTTTTTATGTACATTTTTCACAGTGTTCCAACTTTTTTAGACTTGGGGCTGTATATGAAATGCTGTAGTGATTTAAATCTCAACGCGGTTTGCTGTAAAAAAAAAAAAAAGATCCTCAGGACTGAGGTGTTCTGTTAAAAGCAAACCAAGCAAGATGAAAACCTGGTGGTAAAGGATGGGTGTCACCCTCATGAAGGTGGGGGACCACAGGGGGGAGCAAACCCAGAAGCATCAACCAACTCAGACACTACTCTGGTATCTCCAATATGTCCATAACATTGGTCCGTAGAATGCCCCCCTGACAGACGCACCTCAGTGAGCGGGGCATTCTAAGGACTAGTATTATAGAGATATTGGAGTGATGTCTGAGTTGGTTAAGGCTTCCAGGCTTGATCCCTCGTGTGCTCCCCCATCCTCTTGAGGGTGACATCCATTCTTTACCACCAGGTTTTCTTCTTGCTTGGTTGACTTTTAACAGAGCACCTCCCTCCTGAGGAATCTTTATACAGCGAAACGAGTTGAGATGTAAACCACTACGCCATTTCATATATGTGAAACACAATCAAGTTCTCACAATTCACCGTTTTGAATTAATAAAAGACAATTATCAGTATAGTCCCTCTCACAAGAGACCTTTCGATTTACAAGGAGGTGGTCAGATGTATGCATGACCATTCTTATTATCATGTGGACACTATTTTAATACATTGTACAAATACAAAGCTATGTTTTATGTTATATAGTCTATGATTCATGAGTTACCATTAAAGCCCCATTCTGTAGTTATTCTAGACTTTGTACAAACCTGAACTTTAGATAAATATAGAAGGCCCAATTTTTTTGCAGTTCTGTATTTATTAATAAATCATTACATTTTTATAATGCAAGCAGTGTACCTGAATTTGACCTGATAGCAGCATCTTGCTGTCCCTGTACAGCATAGCTGGAGTGTGTGAGGAAGAAGAAGCACAAGCAGCCAATCAGTTCATGTGCTGACAAGAAACATGCCGATAGTAGGAGAAAACAGAGTGACACCGAGAGGAGCTCATCACTGTACTGCTTCTCCTTCACTGTCCAGTCATGCTCTGGTCTCAGATCATTCCCCCCAACTTTCTGAGATGAGAAAGAGGGACACAATATATTTAGGTGATGGATACACCCCCTGCCATGCCCCCTTCGAGAACTATTAAGAATTTATATGCCAAAAATGTAAGGTTTTTCCACCCTTAGTTTTCCTTAATGCTGGCTTTTCAAAATAGCAAACAAGACAATTAAAAGATAAGATAAAGCTTTCAGTGCATTTTCATAGATATCTGTACTTCAGACCAAGAAAACAGGGCAACTGAGGGACAGAGGGATTTGGTTCTAAATGAGGGACAGTTCCAACAAATCAGGGAAAGTTGGGAAGTATGTCAGATAAAGGGGGGTTAACTGATTGCAGCTGGTATTCAAACCAGAAAACTGAGAACATCTAATAAAGCAAAAGAAGCTCTGCGGGGGAGGCAGCTCGGAACTGAAGGTTAGTCTGGCAGAAAAAAAAAGCCTTTTTTTTTATTTTAATAGTCTTTTTTTAAATTTCTAAATGCCATTCTGCTGTAGTCTTTCTCTCCATCTCTATCTTGGAAATGGATTTCAGAAGTGGAAAGGTCCAAGTTTAACAAATCATGTTATACTACTATATGATATTATGAAGAAGAAGAAATGTTGGAGCTTTATTTGAATCCTTCTGCAGCTTTAGAAGTCTTCATAATGTTGTATTTGTAATACAAAGCTTGATGGTGACATTAAAAGCAGCAAACAACTGTACTGTCTTTTCAGGCAGGAAGCGTATGTGTATTTAAGAAGCCAACCACATTCAGTTCTAGGACTGCGCAATTAGCAAGTAAAACATTGTAAGCGATCCTCAGAGCTATAGCCATTATTTTGTGGCTTTGCTTCACTGAAACCTAAAGCACTATCTTGCACATTGTACATTGAATGTGTGAACAGTTTATTTTAGGGACAAGTCTACTGTTAAAAATGTAGCTTTGTTTTAGACCTCATGCACACAGCGTTTGAAGCTGTGGCTGGGGATTCCTGCAGCAAGAATCTATATGGATTGTAACAAGGACACCCCACTGTAGTCAGGAAATGCAAGTAAAACGCAGTTTATTAAGGGCAAACACAAAAAGTCTCTTTTCATCAACAGGGTAGACCTCCCCTGTTACACAAGACAGCTTCCAGCAGCAACATAAATTATAGTCCTTTGCTCACACAATGGCCAACATTTCATGCATTTCTCATCATAATCAGCTTTCTTCAGCAGATACAGTCCTTAGTATTGCTCAGTAGCTTTCCTCAGCTCCAAGCCTCTCAGCACACCTGTGTGATACTCACACTGCTCTCCCAGCAGTGCGTCCAACAGGTCCCTTGGGTCACCGACCTTCCTTACCTCTCCCAGCCTTCCCCGGCTGTTCCTTGTGTGTCCAGCACGCACCTGATTTAGCCTGTGTCTGTGTGCCTCAGGCACACACACAACTCCCACACAACTCCAACTCTGAGCTCTGGGCTGACTTCTTACTGAGGCTGCTCTCAGCCACCTGATCAGCCCAGGCTGGTCATTGGCAACACCTGGCCCCAGGACTGGAGATCTCATCCCACCCAGAGCTCTAAAGGTGCCCACACACCTGCCGATTATCGTACGATAATCGCAGGAAATCCAGTAATTGTACGATAATTGGCAGGTATATGGAAGGCGTGCGACCGTTTCTACTGTATGGTCGCACGTCTTTTGTCTTACGAGCATGTTTGAAAACCCGCCGAGAATCGTACGATTTTCGGCGGGTTTGTGGCCTGCTCGTGAGACAAATGCTGCACAGGCCGGTACTGCCCATTCAGCATTGCAGTCATCGGAAGCCCGCCCCTCAGCAGGGCGGGCTTGCGATGATTGCAAGTACGATCTGCCTGTCCAAGATGGGCAGATCGTACGTTTTTCTAATTACCTTACAACCATCGCAAGACAAAAGAGATCTCCAGAGCTGCAGATCCCAGCTACAATTAGGAAAACCTGGACTAACCCGAAAAGCCAGGCTCTTCCTTATAACATGAGTCACATTCTGGACCCTCTCAGCTCCTTTGGCTGAGAGTCCTGGGTGCCAAAGTCGCCATACTAGACCGTGGCATTGCCATGCACTGCCACAGGATACTTGTGGTAGGAATTCTAGGTGGGTCCATACAGAGGCGGACGCTGTGCCCGTTCAAGCGATTCAATTGTAGATGTTAACCCCAAATTAATGACATTTACAGTAGTTAATTATATAATCCACTTTTCTGACCATATCTCATGTTACAACCATATTATGGCTGAAACATGGTCCCCGGGCCACTGCAAAATGCTTGGTGCCTTTATAATGTATTTTTAAAAATCTACTTGTAATTTCCATTGGGAGCTTGGATGGCAATATGACAATGCAGGAACACAACTGGGTGACAGGGACACAGTCACTGGAAATGATAAAGAGCATTTGCAACACTCTTTAGAATTCCATTGTGCATGATAAATGGTGCTTGCACCCGATTTATGTACCTGTTGCAAACAGGTATGCAGCCAGCAACAGGTGCAATGAGGCCGGAATGTCTATACTGGACATGCCGCCCTGAAAGCAGTTCAAAAAAGCTGAGTCTGATAAAATCACAGGCTCAGCATTACTGAGCTCCCACCCTGCCACTGCACCAGTCACACCAGCAGGTGCAGTGGAATACTTTTACTGTGGGGAGCCTCATAGGGAATTCCAAAAACTGTGTTCCCCATCAGGTCCGGTCTGCTGCTGATTGACAGCTGGCAGCAGGCAGGTGCCATAACCAATAGCAGGCTGGACATGGCACCCGCCCACTGCCTGCTGTCAATCTGCAGCAGAGTGGACCTGATGGGGAACTCAGATCTCTGAATTCCCCATCAGGCCACACCTACTCAATGTCACTGACAGCGGGAGTCACTGGTTGTTAGGGAAGCTTGCTTATAAAGCCAACAGTGCCCTTAAAGACCAGTGACGCCAACAGTGGGCAGAGCCTGAGGGGGGAATTCTGAAAACTGCGTTTCCCATCAAGTCTGCTCTTCTGCAAATTGACAACAGGCAGTGGGCTGATACCATAGCCAGGCTGCTTTGGGTATGACACCCACGCACTGTCATGCCTCACTGTGAGATTGCAAACTGAATGTGTTGGCACACTGTGCGTCGGTATGTCAGCGTGACAACACTGCTCCTGTTTTGGGAACCGCTAGAACAAGGAAATA
This sequence comes from Nanorana parkeri, assembly GCF_000935625.1. Classification (NCBI taxonomy): domain Eukaryota; kingdom Metazoa; phylum Chordata; class Amphibia; order Anura; family Dicroglossidae; genus Nanorana; species Nanorana parkeri. Next base: position 1,646,441 of record NW_017306477.1, on the reverse strand, counting down.
GTAAGACTATAATAATAGTGATATTAAACCCTCACAAGTAAAATGCATAAAGTTCTGCAGACCTTAGCACTGCCACTTACCATTGCCATGTGCCTTTCTTTTCAGCACTGCGGTCAGTTAAATTTCCCCATTTAAGAATGCTCTCTCTGCTGGATCAGGTTTTCAGGTGTCTCCTTTCCCTTAAAGCAGGGGTCCTCAAACTACGGCCCGCTGGCCAGATCCGGCCCCCCCATCAGCGTCTTCGGGGGTCCTAGGTGACATTAGGGGTCTTGGAGACCCCTGATGTCTCCATAAAGAGGACCTGTCACATCTTTTGCTATCACATAGGAGGGGTTTCTTAGCCCCCTATGTGATAGCAATAAAGTTAGGTTAAAAAAATAGGAAAAAAAATTAAAGTTTCCCAAAAAATGTTTTAAAGTTACACATAAAAAAGAATTAAAAAAACAAATATTTTTTTTAAAGTCCCCCCATACATTCACGCATGCAAACATGTGTCAGGTGCGCATACCTGCGAAAACGCCCATTACTCCCATTACGCCGCAGATGTTACATATCGCCACAAACGTTGCAGTGAAAGCAATAATTTTAGGGTCATCAATCACTGATAACACTAAACTGATGAGCGGTAAAAGCTTTTAAAGCGTCGCCTATGGTCAATTTTGGGTATGCTAGTTTTTTGCGATTTTGCGAGTGCGCGCAATTTTTACGCTTGACATGTTTGGTGTCTATTTACCCGACGTGACCCCATCTTTTATATTTTACCAAAAAAGTGGCTCCAAGCTCATTCCTGTGATGGACTACAATCTCACGTTTAGTTTACTTATTTGTATTAAGACTGTAGTTCAAGTCCAAGTTTGGAGCAGTGGCTACTTTACAACACACACAGGGACCATGGGGAACAAAAGTACCCCCCTCCAGGAGGAAGGACAGTGTCAGCACCAATTCATAGATGATTTGAGGATCTACAGCTGAGTGATACACAAATAATGAAGAGCAGTATGTCCCCCTGCACTCCTTACAGCGTCTCCGGCCCATATCACAATGATGGTACTTGCAATGATACTCAGGGATGGCGCTGTGCACATCAGACAGCAAATGAACAGGAATCACCAGCACTCAGTTGGAAAATGTTCAAATGGTAAAGTCCATTTAATCGGACAAATCGTCATACATGTCGCAATAGCCGATGTTTCGGGGCCACGCAGGATCTACAGCCGAGTGATACACAAATAAGATACATTTTTGTTAATAAATAGGGCACTTGAATGCATTTTTAAGATTTAACTCCTGAGTTTAGTGTCACTAATGTTATTAGTTTCTTTTATCCAGCCAGCAGGTGGAGCGTGAGCTCCTTTTGATTTGCTTTTCAGTCTCTCTTTACCTCCTGTTATATAAATTGAAATGTTGATAGAGCTCAGCAGCTCAAACTAAAATTTACACACACACAAGCATATGAATCAGTGACCCACCCCTTTCTCTCTTTCCCTCCCTCTGTATGGCTTTGTGCTTGGTCTTAGTCAGAGACAGGGTGTCTGAAAGCAGATAACTACTGCCGTACTTCCTCTATATTATAGAGTTGTAAAGTCCCAGCATAGACCATCCTTTTATACCATCAGCATTATAATATATATTAGTTGTTTTTGATAAGGCAATCAAAGCTTGCTTGAAAAATCCCTTTAATGTAGTGAGTGCTGCCTTCTATCTGCCCATTACTTTCAACAACTTCCTGGATTCCCAGTGTGCTTTGCATCTCTTTCCCTGCTACTTGATGTGATGCAAACTCAGTTTCTCAAGATTACAATTCCCATCATGCATTGCTCCCTGCAAGCAATTGTAATGTTACATATGTTGAGGTGAAGTTCAGAAGGCAGGCTCTGTGAGAGTTATGATAGATAAGTAGATCTTGTTACACTCCTTACCGGATAATGGTAGAATACCTGTAATACAGGTGGATGCTCGCAGTGACCACGGACGGCACCGGTAAGTATACAGCAATTTCAAAGGATGTCATCAGCACTCCATGATATTAAGTAAATATAGCAAAAGTCCATTTATTGACAGAATAATGGCATTCAAATGCTAGCGCTTTCGGGGCCACGCAGGGTCCCCTTCATCAGGCTCAGAATGACACCGCAGAAGACAAACAACACCCTTTAAATAGACACCAAAGTGAATGCAAGTACATGTGCACAGAAAGGGAACCTACCACCCCTTCCTGTCAAGGTCGTTACTTGCTTACAGTCTGTTGCTGTAGGAACAGGACGCTCACTCCGAGCTGGCTCCGCCCGTGTCCACTGGCACGTTCCTGCCTGTAAATCAGCGTAGAATGTGGACTGCCTTTGTCTACTCGTGCATGCGCTGTGCGGAACGAAGGACCGTAGCCCACAAGAAACTGGCTTTAGCGGTCAAATGCGCAGCACTTCCAACAAAAATAGCCATAGCATCATGTTTATACAATTAGTACAAGCTGCATCTCAGTACACAGGAGTAACTAGGTGTATATGATAAAGCATTTGTAAACATAAGTCACGGATTTTTCAAACATTGTCTAATTATCTGGATACAATCGATATACCAAAAACAGAAATAATGTGTAATGAAATAATGCCATTTGACCTTGTCTACTGGACTGATACGGCTTACCCATAATATATATATGCACACACGCACACATATCCACAGCACCCTGCCAGCCCCGCCCACCAGCAATGATCGACCTGCATTGCATTGAGAAGCACAGAGTCCCAATGATGATATGTTATGCAATGAAAACAGAAAGTTTTAATGTTATATATACATATACTGAGTGGCCAGTTTATTATGATCACCTGACTTTTGTAGGCAAATTAGCTATAATTTCATGCTGAAGTTGTTAGAGGGCCAGACCATTATGAATAGGGAAGCAGGTTGTTTACCACGACAGTAGAAGTGATTTTTTTTCTGAAGATATGGGTAAACAACACAATTTAACAGCCTTTGAGCGTGGGATGATTGTTGGCACGAGCCATGGAGCGAGTATCAGCAAAACAGCAGAATTAGTTTAATGTTCAAGTTATTTATTTGTGATGGGTATGGCTTTTAAGTGTTTTTATGGGTTAGTGTTGCATTACATTTCTTCAATTTGAGCATATTAAAATTGTATATATTTTTGAGCAATGTGATCAATTGAAAAAGAATTTCAGTTGTATTCACATATAGAAGTAAAATTGTAGGGCAGTGACAATGTCTATAAAATATATATTTATTGGGA
>NW_017306477.1:1625049-1634713 GCF_000935625.1 Nanorana parkeri | reverse complement strand
TATATATATATATAATAGACTGAAAAACAATCATTGTTATTATTAAAAGGTCACTCCAAATGTAACCAGTCTCTGCACAGACCCCTGCTTGTCATTTTAGGTAGTCATGATGGTATAAGTGACCATAAAAGCTGCTCTGGTGGTAGGGGTTACAGTAGCATGGGCTATCACAGAGTAAATAGGTGACACTGGGGGGGCCAATTTTGGCAGAGAAAGGGTTCCTTTGGAGCCTAGTGGAGAAGTCTGATTAGAAACAGGTAGGTGTTACTCATAAATGTGAAGGTTGAGGTTGCACTCAGTCAGGGCTCTCCAGTGGAAGCTGTTGCTGGTGAGGAAGCCAGACTGGGAGCAAGTGTTCAGGCCCGTCCAGCCTGAACAGACTGGCCCCAGAATCAGACCAATGCCCGACATGAGTGACATGAGATAATGACAAGCGTGTTAGTCTGTGTGTGAACAAACTGACAGTTTAACCTAGAGACTAGGAGAACCAGTCTAACACAGAAGCTGGGACTGGAGCAGTTTTGTTTGGCTGAGAGAGCAGGCAGAGTTGCGCAACAAATAGCCAGGAGGCTGGAAAATCATCATTATAATACTGTACACGAATCTCACCTTTCTCAAAAGAATATTGGGGGGGAATTTATCAAAACTGGAGCAGACAGAATTTGGAGCAGTTGCACATGGCAACCAATCAGCTTCTCTCTTCAGTTTGATCAGTTAAGATTTGAAAATAAAAAATAGAAGCTGATTGGTTACCATGCACAACTGCTCCAGATTTTCTCTGCACCAGTTGTGATAAATCCCCCTCATTGTGTTTTACTTCTTTACTGACAGATAAAATCATGCTGCATATCAATTGGAAGGATGAGAACGACCACAAAGCTTTGATAAGTTCAGTAACAGTTTTATTTGACACAAAAACAGAAAGGTTTGGTGGCTCAAAACTCCTCCTTTATCGGGTCTTATATGAGTTCAGAGTGGCACTGGACTACTATTATAATGCACCAGATGGAATGCACCAGATGACAGAAGCATGATGGTCTTAGCTGACCATTATAAGCACACTCCAGCTGCCACTTGGCAGATTGTTCTGGGGAAATCAAAAACTGCTGTGATAAAGTGTCAGTAAACCCAAATGTCATTGCATGTAAACAAAAGGTCTCTATCTGGCTGCTTAGTTTTTCCATCATACATGTTTTTTTGATCTTGCCCAGGGGTAGGCAACCTCGGCACTCCAGCTGTTGTGGAACTACAAGTCCCATGAAGCACTGCAATATTCTGACAGCCACGACTCGATTTGGGATGCGATTTGTAGTTTTAGTACAACTGGGCAGCCCCAGTTGCCTATGCCTGATCTTGCCATTTCACTGAACTTCCCTATTCTAAGCGCCCACACTACAGCTGACTATCTTCTGTACCCTCCACTGTCTCATAGTGTGCATGCCCCACCAGATCCCTGTTTCCTTTTTTATTAAAGTGTTCCATTTCCTCAAGATGTATACAACCAACTACTGATTAAAGTGTTCAGTTTCGTTATGCTCTATACAAAAAACAGTTGAATAAAGTGTTCCATTCCCTTATGATGTATACAACCAACTGTTGAATAAAGTGTTCCATTCCCTTATATATACAATCCACTTGCAATGTGTTTATTTACACTTTAATGCTAGTGACAGACTGCAGCATATATGTCTTTTTTAATTTGCCCATGTTACACTTTAACCTTTTTTCCTGTTTGTTGCTCTCAATGACAGTACCGGTGAACCGCAGGCACATCAAACTAGCTTAGTGTGCAGTATAAGAACCATTAAACTAGGAGGTAATGGTCTTTTTTAATAAGGTAGACTGTTTATAATCCACTCACTTCTGGGTCTAGTAATGGTCCACTACTCACCGTACCCATGTGTCTAAGACCAGTGCTTCTAATCTCTGTCCCTGACTCTTAAAGACTGATCTAGAGCCCCCTCTACATTAGTTTTAGATTGTAAGTGAGTACCCTATTAAGGATAAACTCCAAGATAAGCAAATATTATCTAAATACAAGAGGCATGTGTATTGTTACTTGAATCTTGGTGTGTTTTGTGTATTTCTTCCAGATCTGTGCAGTAATCCAGTGTAATACATTTCCTCTGTGATTGGTCTTGTATCTGTCTTCTCCTGTAGTTTTCTTCAGACAGCTTGTTGTAGGTGGAGCCTGATGGTTAATGAAGCCAGTGCTACTTTTACAAGGTAATGCAACATTAATGTATACTACAGACATCACCTGGGGTTGAGTTTCTACAGTATTATTAAAATGGAGATTGATGGTGTTACATTATCTTTCATTATTACAGTGGTGAGACAAAACATCCTCACCATTAGCCCATGTTAATTCTTTCCATACTGGTTATAATGTTATGCAGGTAGCAGCACCTCAAAGGCCTGGTGTTTAATTTGATGAAGGTACTATAAAAGACAGATGATAATTCAAGAAACATCATTGAATCAGTAAAATCACCCTTCCACTTAGAAGATTGGACTAGAAGAAGTGGACTATAAAAAACAAATTATATGGTAGAGTTGACTGTTCAAGATATACATCATAAGCAGAGTTAAATTCCCTTGCATTTACAAGTCTATAAAAAAGAGCACTTGAAAAGGTCAACGAATAGTACTGTCAAGAAACTACAAAAGATACATTGCCATTGGCTGTTCAAGAAATGTGTCATAGAAGCATTAAAATCAATCTTACGCGCAAAAGATCATAATGAAGTGAACCTAAAAAAAACCTGTAGAGGTTTCAAAGAAGATAATATGAAAGATATGTTGCAGTCGACTGTTTAAGAATAAATAATGAAAACCGCAAAATTTCCCTTGCACATAAAAGACTGTAAAGAAGTAGACTTGAAAAGCCATTCAATACTACCCTCATTATAATACAGACAGTCATTTAGGTTAACGATTGGGGAAAGCTTTTATATGAGAGTAACACATTTTTTTTTTTTTTGCACATGGAAGGCTATAAGGGCTCATTCACAATATTTAATGTATTAATGCAGGCTTAAAGCAAGGGCACATAGAAAACAATTGTTTTCTATGTGTCCTATTAACACAATACATGTGCGGTGATGTATGCAACTTACATACATTGTATGTACATGGGTGGAAAATTGGCTGCAAGAACAGATTCAGAGGGTAGTGATAAATGGGTCATTCTCTAATTGGGCAAAAGGTTGGGAGTGGGGTGCCCCAGGGTTCAGTACTGGGACCAATCCTGTTCATCTTATTTATCCACAACATAAAGATTGGACTAAATAGCTCAGTTTCAGTGTTTGCGGATGATTTTAAACTATGCAGAACAGTAAATTACGAACAGGAGATATTCGCACTACAATAGGACCTTAGCAAAATTGAGGCATGGGATACAAGATGGCAAATGTAATTTAATGTTGAAAAATGTAAGGTTATGCACATGGGAGTAAAGAACATGTGCGCAAACCACCACTTGCGGGGTGCTACTCTAGGGAAGTCAGACATAGAAAGAGACCTGGGGTGCTCATAGATCACAGATTTGGCAATAGTAAGCAATGCCAAGCAGCAGCCAGCAAAGCTAACAAGATACTGCCGTGCATTAAAAGAGGAATTGTAGCAAGGGATCAAAGAGTAATACTTCCACTTTATAAATCATTGGTTCGGCCCCATCTTGAGTATGCGGTACAGTCCTGGTCACCGACTCTCAGGAGGGACGTCCTGGAACTGGAGAGAGTTCAGAGAAGGGCTACAAAATTAATTAAAGGGATTGAAGGCCTGAGTTATGAAGACCGCGTTCAAAATCTAAACTTATTCACCTTAGAAAAGAGGCGATTTAGAGGGGACCTTATTGCAGTCTTCAAAATCATCAATGGGGATCACAATATTAGGAACAAACTGTTTAATCCCAAAACTGTATTGAGAACCCGGGGACACAACAGGAGGTTAGAAGAGAGGGGTTCAATCTTAGAATTCGTAGGGGGCATTTCACTGTGAGAGTAGTGAAAGTTTGGAATACCCTACCATAGGCGGTGGTATCTGCTGATAACATTGATAAATTCAAGAAACTTCTAGATGAGTTTCTTCTTTCGCAGAATCTACAGGGATATGGGAAGTGTTAATAAATACATACACACACACATCCACACACATAGGTTGAACTGGATGGACCCTACACCACTTGCAACCATGGTGCAACACACTGCGGTGCAACACACTGTCATTTTGTGACACTTTAACCAGTTGACATCCGCGGTGTTAAACCCCCTTCCCATCCAGGCCATTTTTGAGTATTCAGCGCTGCGGTACTTTGACTGACATTTATTCCGTCATGCAGCGCTGTACTGAAATTAATTTTATACCCTTTTTTGGGGACAGATAGAGCTTTCTTTTGGTGGTATTTATTCACCACTGGGGGTTTTATTTTTTACTATATTAAGGAAAAATTACCGAAATTTTTTTTTTTAAAACAGTTTCCCCTATATTAAATGATAAAACATTTATTATTACCCAATTTTGCGTGCGCACGCGAAACCTCAAAAAACGATAATACCCAAAATTGGCCATAGGTGACGCTTTAAAAGCTGTTACCGCTCATCAGTTTAGTGATATCAGTGATTGATGGCCCTAAAATGATTGCTCTCACTGCGACGTTCGCGGCGATATGTAACATGTCGGCCGCGCGCGCGGGGGGGTCCGAAAAAACGAGCACATATAGACGATCGACGGGCTATGGAGCCGCCGATCGTCTATATGTGAAACACCCGGTAACGGGTGTTTGCATTGGTCGGGTCTTTTCTGCCTGTGCGTGCCCGCTAGGGGGCGCGCGCAAGCAGAAAAAAAATGCCGTCTGGCGACGGCAACCCGCCAATGCTGCAGTGCTGTCCATCCATTTTTTTACAACGGGCGGACGGCAAGTGGTTAATAGAGTTTTGAAAAAAAGTGAACAGTGTGATGGGTTGTAACTAGGGATGCACCGAAATTTCGTCTGCCAAAACATTTCGGCCAACAATGGCATTTTTGGCAAATTGCAGAAAGTGCCATGACGGCTGAAAATGCGTCCAAAATTCAGTGTATCCCTAGCTTCTCTCATCCCCGCTGGGCGCTGGTCTGTGTGCCTTCTGATGCAGCAGGGAGGAGAGAAGCTTTCAGGATGCCGAGTGGCGGTGACAGCAGCCAGAATGCCAAAGCGGTGCGAGCTGACATCTTACAGGAGGCGGAGCTTTCCTCCCACAACTTCTGGCTCCGCCTCCTCTTTCAGGATGGAGAGCAGTGATTGGAGGAAAGAACTGTGACCTGTCACAGGAGGCAGAGCTATCCTCTCCCACCACCTGCTCCGCCTCCTGTGACAGCTGATTCAATTTGGAGAGTGGTATACAAACACTCACTGATCAGCTGAGCGTTAAGTGTTTGTAAATAACTGGACATAGTGTGCTTACTATGTCTTAGTTGTGAATGAATGGGAAGTGATCTACATCACTTCCTGTTCATTCAAGATTGTGGACATAGTAACTTACACTATATCCACAATGTATGAAAGCACAGGAACACTCAGTATAGAGGCTTCCTATTCTGCTACAACCACCACTTCATGTATTTGCACATACCTTCCTGAGACTCATCTGTACAGATAGTATGACAACCTACTGGCTTGGCGATATTCAAAGTGTTCAACTCGAAATCCAATGTACTGTATTTGCTTTCTCAATACAGAGGATGTGATTGCTTGTAATTCTTATAGTGATCAGAAATTAAGTATGCACAGATTACGCTGTAACAATTCTAATCTTACACTAGTAGCTAGGAATACAGCATAACACAATGAAATGCAGTGATATAGATATGCTGTGTAACTGAAACAGCAGAAATAATAAAAAGGACACTGAACTTCCTGTTCATTCATAACAGGGGCTGCAGAGAAAGACACAGAGTCCTCAATCTCTTTTTCTATTTTAAAAGAATATCAGGGGTCTGTTTAGACCCCTAATAATTCCCAATAGCTTCCAGCAGCAAAGTAAATAACAAGAAAGATAAATGTAAAAAAAATAATAATAATAATAATAATGTAAACTTTTTTTAAAAGGTTGGAAAAAAAATGTAATTTTCGGTTTCGGTCTGACAATTTTTTTTTGGGAAGTGATCTACATCACTTCCTGTTCATTCAAGATTGTGGACATAGTAACTTACACTATATCCACAATGTATGAAAGCACAGGAACACTCAGTATAGAGGCTTCCTATTCTGCTACAACCACCACTTCATGTATTTGCACATACCTTCCTGAGACTCATCTGTACAGATAGTATGACAACCTACTGGCTTGGCGATATTCAAAGTGTTCAACTCGAAATCCAATGTACTGTATTTGCTTTCTCAATACAGAGGATGTGATTGCTTGTAATTCTTATAGTGATCAGACATTCCTATCTTTGCCATTAACAGGCTAACAAAGACCGTCTTACCTCAGCGAGGCGCGATGCAGAAAGAGTAAGAGAAGAAAGCAATGACTGGGAAGGTCTTAGCAGAAGACTGTACTAATGTATAGAAAACAGCAGGGGTGAAGTGGAAGATACCAAGTATGCACAGATTACGCTGTAACAATTCTAATCTTACACTAGTAGCTAGGAATACAGCATAACACAATGAAATGCAGTGATATAGATATGCTGTGTAACTGAAACAGCAGAAATAATAAAAAGGACACTGAACTTCCTGTTCATTCATAACAGGGGCTGCAGAGAAAGACACAGAGTCCTCAATCTCTTTTTCTATTTTAAAAGAATATCAGGGGTCTGTTTAGACCCCTAATAATTCCCAATAGCTTCCAGCAGCAAAGTAAATAACAAGAAAGATAAATGTAAAAAAAATAATAATAATAATAATAATGTAAACTTTTTTTAAAAGGTTGGAAAAAAAATGTAATTTTCGGTTTCGGTCTGACAATTTTTTTATTCTTTCAGTCTCAAAGTTTCGGTCCATCCCTAGTTGTAACCATGCATTATGCTGCCCCTACACAATGCACACCAACGTACTGTGTACTCCTCCCATACTGCAAGGGTTATATGCTCATTTTGTCTAGGGGGAACTTAAAAAGCAACTGTACCTTATTCTTCACTTCCACGGGATTCTTACCAGCTGCCGAATGGTCCCTCAAAGCCGCTTCTCTTTGCTGCTCCATCAGTCTCAGGCACTCTGATGTCATCACGTACAATGCAGGACCAGCAGTCCTACATTGTGAGGATGCCAAGGGCCTGTCCACAACTCGGAGTGTCAGAGAGAGGAGAAGAGTGCTATCTGTCGGTGAAGTGAGGGACAAGGCAAGTATAGTTGCTTTTCATGTTCCCCCTAGACAGGCTCCGCCATTACTCACCTTTTCCCTTCAGCTTTACATTTATTTTACTTTATCCACTGTTTGGTTTCCTCCTGCAAAAAATGTAAAAATAATGAGGCTAAAGAGGCCTGTGGGTTTTTTTCAAAGTAAAAAACTTCCTTAATTTTTAATTTCGGGGAAATTAAAGTTCTAAATTTTGTTCATTCTATTACAAACGTCAGTGAATACGTTTATCAAGATGCTGCACAAGGTAAGTTGGAGTTGAAGAAATACATAGTGGGAGGAGTAAAATGTATCTTAAGCTAGGTACACACGCAGCGCATTTCGGCCAATTCAGAAGGAATCTGACAAAGTTTTCTCTGTTGGTGACCCTATTCTATCTGTAGAGATTGATCATTAGTGGATCATAGGTCACAGAATGACATCCATTATCATTTAAATAAAGGATGCCTAAAGTTGTTGGTGTTTTTTTATGTGGCAGATTCACTTGCACAGGGAATAAGGAAGCCCCTGGGATTACCATTTTCTATTCATATAGAAACAAAATGTTTTTATCTGTTAACATATTTTTATTTCAGTATACATATATATATCACACATATTCAAACTTCTGGGTATAAACAGGTATACTGTATATGAAACTTTTCCCTATAATAACTTTACTATATGTCTCTGCATATTAGCAGAGACTTGCACATAACTTTATTCCATCGTAGCCATAGTTATTATTTTTTTTCTACATAACCTCGTATTTCATTATTACTGTAACACCCAGTTCTTCATTCATTCAAATCTACTCCTCTATTAATGAAGGAAAAGTGAAGTCTAGGCAGTGATTGAATCCAATAATCCATTTAATAATTCTTACCCCATGTGTGGCTTAATTTCATGAATATTTATCATGCTCTCTCCTATACATAAATCCCATAGTGTTTCTATTCTATTCTTAAGATGTAAACTTTTTTTAAAAGGTTGGAAAAAAAATGTAATTTTCGGTTTCGGTCTGACAATTTTTTTATTCTTTCAGTCTCAAAGTTTCGGTCCATCCCTAGTTGTAACCATGCATTATGCTGCCCCTACACAATGCACACCAACGTACTGTGTACTCCTCCCATACTGCAAGGGTTATATGCTCATTTTGTCTAGGGGGAACTTAAAAAGCAACTGTACCTTATTCTTCACTTCCACGGGATTCTTACCAGCTGCCGAATGGTCCCTCAAAGCCGCTTCTCTTTGCTGCTCCATCAGTCTCAGGCACTCTGATGTCATCACGTACAATGCAGGACCAGCAGTCCTACATTGTGAGGATGCCAAGGGCCTGTCCACAACTCGGAGTGTCAGAGAGAGGAGAAGAGTGCTATCTGTCGGTGAAGTGAGGGACAAGGCAAGTATAGTTGCTTTTCATGTTCCCCCTAGACAGGCTCCGCCATTACTCACCTTTTCCCTTCAGCTTTACATTTATTTTACTTTATCCACTGTTTGGTTTCCTCCTGCAAAAAATGTAAAAATAATGAGGCTAAAGAGGCCTGTGGGTTTTTTTCAAAGTAAAAAACTTCCTTAATTTTTAATTTCGGGGAAATTAAAGTTCTAAATTTTGTTCATTCTATTACAAACGTCAGTGAATACGTTTATCAAGATGCTGCACAAGGTAAGTTGGAGTTGAAGAAATACATAGTGGGAGGAGTAAAATGTATCTTAAGCTAGGTACACACGCAGCGCATTTCGGCCAATTCAGAAGGAATCTGACAAAGTTTTCTCTGTTGGTGACCCTATTCTATCTGTAGAGATTGATCATTAGTGGATCATAGGTCACAGAATGACATCCATTATCATTTAAATAAAGGATGCCTAAAGTTGTTGGTGTTTTTTTATGTGGCAGATTCACTTGCACAGGGAATAAGGAAGCCCCTGGGATTACCATTTTCTATTCATATAGAAACAAAATGTTTTTATCTGTTAACATATTTTTATTTCAGTATACATATATATATCACACATATTCAAACTTCTGGGTATAAACAGGTATACTGTATATGAAACTTTTCCCTATAATAACTTTACTATATGTCTCTGCATATTAGCAGAGACTTGCACATAACTTTATTCCATCGTAGCCATAGTTATTATTTTTTTTCTACATAACCTCGTATTTCATTATTACTGTAACACCCAGTTCTTCATTCATTCAAATCTACTCCTCTATTAATGAAGGAAAAGTGAAGTCTAGGCAGTGATTGAATCCAATAATCCATTTAATAATTCTTACCCCATGTGTGGCTTAATTTCATGAATATTTATCATGCTCTCTCCTATACATAAATCCCATA
>NW_017306477.1:1576824-1624992 GCF_000935625.1 Nanorana parkeri | reverse complement strand
ATACAAATCCGGTGAAGTGTGCAGTGTAATATAAAGTGTTGGTTCCCCTCCAGCGCTAAAACCATATTACCCTCCTAAACCTTTTCTTATATTATATATCTCACCCTGCTGTGTACTCTAAATTATTTGTGTTCATCTATAAGTGTTGTTGTCCCTTTATTCTCTAATACTATACCCACCGAAAATTCTATTTACTGAACCCTATGACAATTTGACCTATCCAATTTTACACTTCTAATTTATGTATAAATCACCTTCAGACTTCCCTTCCTCCTTCATTCTGTCCTCATTCTTCACCATTACTTCCATACATTCAGGTCCAATGCAATTAAAATCTACTAAAGACAATAAGTTCAGAATGTTATTTATTGTTTTAAGTCACTCTGTAGGTTTACTGATCGTGTGTTAACTATTATATTTCTAATTGCCCCGTGGAGGCTTCATCTCTATATCTCTTCCTTTCGTCTCTATCCTTCATTTTCAGTCTCCTGAATACTTCTGACTTTCTGTATAATTCCCATTTCTCCCATATACACTCGTAAGGTTCTTTTTTATCATTGTCCTTTGCGATCATTTCCTCCATATATCTTATTTCTTCCATCGTTATCTCCTAACTCTCTATTGAGGGTGGAATCATTGATTTCCAGCCCCGTGATATATTGACTCTTGCAGCAGCCAATACAAATCTTAGAATGTCTGTCTTTATCTTTTTTATGGAACCAGGAATCAATTATAACAGTGCGAGTGTGGGGTCATTCTCTAAGCTTAGGTTACCTATGGAGTGATATATTTCAAATATTGTCTCCCAAAAAGCCTGTATTTTAGGGCAACTCCACCAGATATGCAGGTACGTTCCCTCCTCAATACTACATCTCCAGCATCTGTCTGACTCTCCCGGGTTTATGTGTTTAATTCCTTCTGGGCATCTATACCATCTAGACCGGGGGTTGGCAACCTTTAACACTCAAAGAGCCACTTGGACCCGTTTCCCACAGAAAAAAACCCCGGGAGCCACAAAACCCTTTTGACATCTAAAATGAAGATAACACCACATATATCGTTTTTTACCTTTATGCTATGTATAAAATAACTATAGTGTGTTGCATTTATGAAATCAATGAACTGCTACAGAGAAAACACCTGCAGCAAACCAAAAATGCTGTCTGCTTCTGTGTGCCGTCATCCTTTTATCGCATGTGTACTGGAGCGGTGGAGCTTACACTCTAATGCCCCTCAATAGTCACACACTATTATTATACATTTATATAGCTGACATATACCACAGTGCTGTACAGAGAACACTGAGCCAGTCACAGTCTCTGTACAGAGAAGCTTACACTCTATTGTTCCCCCACAGTCAAAGTCCCAGTAAAGATGCTAGCATCAAAAAAGTCAAATTGGATTGTTTTGGGCCACAGACTGGAGGCTGTTCCTCAATTATGTTCCATATGTAAATGTCAAATTTAAGAGCGATGATTAAATTATGGAATTTTTTTCAACGTGAACACTATGTGAATGTAATTTACTACCCTGTTGTTTTGTGGCCCACTGCTGTTCTCTTCAATAAAAAAAATGCCTTAAACAGTTTAAAATAAAGATAATTTCTCTTTTACATTAAAAAAAAAAGTAAAATTAAAAAAAAAAAAAAAATGATGGAAGAAGACAGGGACACCACAGTGCCTTCCAGGGACTCCCTTAGGACTTACACTCTCGGCCTTGTAGGTTTTTCTGCACTCTCCCAGCTGGAAGCAGCAGCGGTTCCACAGAGATGGCGCGAGGGGGCGTGGCCACAATTCCTGCATAGACCGGCCCGCTAAGGCCGCTAAGCAAACAGGAGGGGGTGGAGCTACACCCCCGTCTGTGGTGTGCTGAGACGAGGCCTCGACAAACGCGGAGATACCTCCCCGTTCCCCGATCACTGCATCCCCGATCAGTGGGCGGAAGGAGCGGAGCCGCAGCAGAAGGACGAAAGAGCCGCATGCGGCTCCGGAGCCCCGGGTTGCCGACCCCTGATCTAGACAGTATTTTGAAGTTTTTTTCCTGGTAAAATGTTTTTAAATCCAAATGCTTTTCAACTCTTCATGTGATTTGGTAAATAAATAAGAGGTCCAAGATACCCCTTTACAAGTTTGTTAAGGAGGAGTTAACAAGTGCTCGCTGTACCCCCTCAAGTAAGTTAGAACCACTTACACATTATCCATACCACCTCCTGGAGTACTGGTATTATATGAGAGCCCAGTGTGCCATACAGCATGGGGCAAGTGTAGTGAGAATACTGTGCCTAACGTTTTGGGGTCCTACCTGAAGTTGAAGCATAAGTGCATGTATCAGCATGGAAGACAGCCATGGCCATCCAGCCATACGAATACCAGCATTTCTACTTTGTATGCATGGCTGGTATCTTAAGGGGAAAAACTAGACTTGTTTTTTTTTTTAATTCACAGGAAAAAGTTGTCAGATTTAAAATTGCTTAACTTGTGATGGATCAGAAAATATTCTCCTGTCTGTGAATCGCCTCAGCGCAGGTTTACATATTAGATGTGAGGGGCAATTGCAATTGCATGATCACTGTCCATAATACATAAAATAAGGGGTTAATTTACCAAAGGTAAATAAGCTTTTCAATTTGCAAGGGAACTTTTACTTTGCAGGGGAATTTTCCTTTAGCTCAGTGAATGTGGTGAAAATTTACACTGCAAAGAATACCCAATCACATGCAAGGAAAATAATAAACAGAATTTTTGCTTGCACATGATTGGATGATGGAAGTCAGCAGAGATTCACCACATTCACTAAGCTAAGAAAAAAAAATTCCCTCGCAAAGTGAAGGTTTTCTTACACAGTGAACAATCTATTTGGCTTTAGTAAATCAACCCCAATGTTTTGAGGGTAAATGCAATAATATAATATACATAATATTTATTTAGCTCGGCACATGATTGTTATACATGTTTTAGATATTTTTTTATTTATCTTGAGTGCCTAGTAGCTCGTATTTGCATTTATTTACTGGCGCTGATCACATATTGTTTTTACAATAATATGTATTGCCACTAGATGGCGCCTTAAAGCCATGCAATGTGAGCACAGAACACCTATGTTTGTACTTTCATGCAGCTAGAGTACAGGTATTTTCCAGGTTACTTTTTGCATGTTTTATATATTTAAAAGGTAGCAGCAATAAAAACACATGTGGTTGGAATGCACCAGGTGGTACACATCAAACAAAAAAGGAATTCAGAATAAGGCATTCACTCTAATGCATAGACTTAGTGAGCGGAAATTCAATCCTTATTTTTTAAACTGTAAACTCTAGCGAAAAAGATGAATAAGTTGCTGCAGGACTTGCTGCGGGGATAATTGATTTGTGTATTAATGGAGATTAGATATGTAAGCTGTAAATTGAAATTTGGACAAATTTCTATAAAATCGGACATTCGAATGCATCCAAATTTTAGAATTCTAATATATCCAAACTTTCGAAGATGCACCTGAATTTCTGAATAGCAAAAATAACGAATTTGAACTTTTTTGATGACGACAATTTGGAAACATTTGTCCAAATGTCATTCGGAATGAATTGATATGTTTTTATATGTTGAAAAAAATGTGAAAAAGAAAACAGCGTGGGGTCCTCCCCAAATTCATACCTGACCCTTAAACCAAGCAGCAGCCTGGCAGAGCAGGAAAGGGGTGGACAACTATGCGGCCCCCCTCCTGCACTGTACCAGGCCACTTGCCGTTCATTTCTTCTCTCCCAGCCTGCTGCTTGGTAAGGGATTTTGGGGGGACCCACACTTTTTTTTTACATGTCCCCCTAAAGGGTCTGGTATGAATTGGAGGGGACCCTATGCAGTTTTTTGCGATTTTTCACATTTAAGAACATCCAAATAGATCCAAATTGATCTGAACCAAAAAATGTTATCAATCAACTAAAAAGGACAAATTCAAAATCAATCTGAATTCCAAATAACGAATTTCAGACCAAACCTGAAATCCGAAAGAAAAAAATATCTAATCAGTGTAAAATGTTTTTGATGTACGTGAATCATACTTCCTAACTTTCTGAGATAAGAAGAAAGGACACCGTTTAGCGCAAGGTATAGTCGGCAAACCATGCCCCTGCTTACAATATAATAGAATACAACGATTTTGATAGCTAAACAGTACATTTTTATAGATGTCTATACATAAGACCATAAAGAGGGACATCTGAGGAAATGAGGATTAAGGGATTTTGTTCCAATAGAGTACTAGTCCCTTTAAATCAGGGGTGGGCAAATGATTATGAACAGGCCTGGATTGCCCACAAGGCCACCAAGCCCAGGCCTCGGGGCAGCAGGGCGCAGAGGGGCGGCAGCGGTGTGGAATCCCCCGACGCCCGGAACTTTATGTCATGCGGTAAGTTGCCTACTACATTTAATGCTGCTTTGGGAAGGCAGGACTAAATGTAGTGTGGGGAAGCCGCTTGTTCGTTTACAGGTGATCGCGGCAATGTCGCAGCGATCACATGTAAAATGTGGGCAGCCTGTCCGTCCTCCCCTACACCGAGTCTCTCCTCACTGGCCGCCAATGCAGGGAGCAGAGCGGCAGGGTTAAAGTTAACCCTGCCGCTCCGTGTACACAGTGAGAGGGGAGAGCCATCTTCCCATCTCAGCTGTCACAGGAGTTCCAGCACAGTGCTGTGCTAGAACTCCTGTCATGGAGGTGACAGGTTCAATAAAGAGAACCTGTCACCTCCAAAGGCTATCACACAGGGGCTTTCTAGTGTAGCCCCTATATAATATACATATATGTGCTATCACAGCGATTCTTGTTCCTAACTGTAAGGAGTTAACTTGTCCCTGTGTGTGATCTGAAGCAGAGATTTGTGGGGATTGCAGTGCAGAGCTGACACTGGGGATTGATAATAGAGCTCTTGTGAACTACCACTCCCAGGATGCTGTGCGAGAGGAAGGAGGGGGGCTATGTACTGGAGTGATGTGGATTTCAGGAGCCAGTCTGACCAATGCAGGAGCTAGCAGGATATTTTTTTAGGAGCCAGATCCATTGACCACAACTATAGAAAACCTCAAAAGTTAAGTGCCAGTTGTACTGTAATTTAAGGAGCATTGGCTACACAGCTCCTGGGATTTGACCAGCCCTGCTTCAAATGAAGGACATTTGGGTATTATGCCTGAATGTATGCATGAAGATTTATCTGGTTTGTAAAGACCTTTACTGTTCATGGGCCATGAATGACTGGATGCTTGAATTGTGTTCTCCACAGCAGATTACACAGATCAGCATGCAGTCAGGCCAAAAAAGGGAATCAACTATTCTCCAAGTTCCATCATCCCAGTTATCTCCCAGTTATCTCCAAATGCAGTTCACAATCCACAGTGAGAGGAGGACAGACACCCCTCGGTTTTGGACGGGGGAACCAGTTGATTAAGGATCACACTGAATTCTTGGTTACCTTCAATACCACATACCTCTCAGTTTCTGCTGCTCTAGGTGGGGTTCATGGTCCTGGCCTCTCTCCCCTCATCTGCTCCGGTGACTGTGGCTCAGGTGTTGTGCCTGGACGGGGTTGCAGGGATGCACACATATTGACCCACTTGAATGATAACTTCCTCCTCCTGAAGAAGCGCCGCCAAGCACGAAACGTCGAGACAAATCATGCTCCTCCACTGTTAGCTATCCCTTCATTGTTAAATCTTGTATCATGTAAAATTCTTATAATCATGTTTTTGCAATGTCATATTATTTAATCATGTCAATTTTGATAATTACTCTCAATTATGGTTTCTACTATCATGCACTGTGATTCAATTAATCATGTTACCCATATATCTATGAAGGATAGAACAGGAATGGAGTGAGCTCTTAGGGAGTTATACAATCATGTTGTCGTTTTTATGAAATCAATTCACCCATTTTAACAATTTAATACGAATAAATATATTTTTTATAATTCATTGGTTTGGAAGTTGTCATTCAGGTGCCTAAAAAACCCCCAGCTTTTCTTTTTCTTTAATATTTATCTCCAAATCCAGGGGGCTCTATTATGCAAATTGCAGCCACAGCTAAATGGTTGCGCTGGTCTGGCCTGTCCCCCACACTTCTGTACTGATCACTTAATGTGTTAGGTGGTCTCCTTGGCAAGTAAGAAGACATGGGGATGATATGTGGCAAGCCAGAGAACAGTCATGAAAGCTTGGGTTTGCATTTTGCACAACAAAGAGCACCAGGTTTTGATGCTTCCAGAAGACTCTGGAAGTTGAGCACTTGGCCCGACATCTGGAGGTTCTCTAAAATCTGCCAGCTAGTTCACCATCATGTAAGAAGCCAAAGGTTTGCTTTAAGTTATGAGTCATCAACACACCAAACACCAAGCCTGTCCTTTTTTTCAGGCTGGAATGTTAGCAACCCTCAACCCAGCTGTGATTTCACAATACCAATTTCACCAGCGACAACCAGCCAGTAATTATAGCAACTCGTTAAATGATGTTGCTGGCCAGATGACAATTTTTCTGCACAATAAATATAAGATAAATAGGATTTAAGCTGCACTACACCCTTAATATTGTGCTGTGGAAGAATGGAGGCTAATAAGCACTTGTGTTATACCTTAAAGGTTATTCTCTTAACATACAGTATATTGATGTTAAAAGGAACTAATTTAACATTTAAACTCCAATATAAGTTCTCAACATGGAAATGTTTCTTTTACACCCTCCTTATTAGATCCAGTTTTTAGAAAAAAATAACTTCTGACTTTTAGGGTGGATATCCAGTCGGAGTATAAGATACAACAAGCCACCTTTCTTTCAACACAGCACCCACCATCCTGCTGGGAGTCCAGGCCGGTGGTCCAGTAGGGGAAATACATTCAGTCATATGTCTGCCACCTCTCTGGAAGCACATTCATCCCTCTTTGTCTTCATATAATGAAATCCTCCATTCCTATAGGCACCCTAAGAGACCAAAATTGCTAAGTGCCATATACTGTATTTGACAGCATATATGCAGATACATATCCAAACAGGATTGGACATAAATTGTGCTAGACAAAAACAAACAAACATTCAAATAATATTTAAAGTTTACTTCTTGAGACCAAATAATAAATGGACACTTCTTCATAAAAGCAAAAAAATTAGCACATAATATTTTTTGCATTGGAGCCAGCAAAGCATTGCAACCATGATCAGTAGATTGTGAGTGCAATGCTCTGGCTCCTGCAGACTCTCCCTCCCATTCATGTCCATACCTCGGTACACACATTCCGTAATGTGGACGGGAGGAAGAATTCATGGACTACAAATGCAATGACGTCACAACACTTGTATTTCTTTGATAACTACAAGTCCCTCTGCCGTTTATTTTTTCCTGTCCGTCTTATTTTTTGCTCCCATTGGGGAGATTTCCCTATACTGCCTCTCCCAGAGAAACAACAGGAAGTTAGAGGACATCTGTACAAAGATATCGCTAGAACTAGTGTCCCTATTATAAGATTTACCCTCCCCCCCACACCCCTTGTTCTGGTGACAATTCTAATCTGTAACAGTAACAATGATCACCAGGGCGAATTGAGTGGGTAAATTTCAATAGCGGGGACATACCTAACAATAAAAATTGTCAGTGTTTCTGATCAGGGCCAGCCCTATCTTTTTCACTGCCTGAGAAGGTCTGAAGAAGGGGGCCAAGGTGTCAGGCTACTGGCTTAGGCTGCCTCATAATGGGGACACACCCGGTTCTAAACCTTCCTTACTTAGTCCAATACACCTGTCTCTTTGCCCGTTTTATTGTATTGACAGCTCATTGACAGTTCATTTTGAATGATGCCCCAAGGCACCTTGCCTTGGGAGGTGCATTGCAGAACAAAACCTTACGCAGTAACACACTACCGTGCATTGTAGCACACTGCATTACAAAAGTAGCACATGCACTTTTTTAGTGCAGTTTGTTTCCCTAGGCAATCCATTCAAGTGAATGGGCTGTCTTAATGCAAAGCACATTAACACTCGGCATACCATGGGTTAACAGGATTGCGCTAATAAAGTTTAACAGTGTGAACAGGCTCTGAGGGTTTTATGCAATTGATTTCAATGGTAAAATGCAGGCAAGACTTCATCAGACTTTATTACAATGCACCGCAATGCTTTACTGTGATCGGGTACATGCAGGGGCGTATCTACCGCAAAACAAGCTAGGCGTTTGCCTTTGGCGGCACTTTCCAGGGGAGCGGCAAAAAATTATTTGCTGTCCCCAAACCAGTGAGACAGACAGGGCCGGACTGAGCTAGATAGACTCATGCAGCGGCGGCTTCCTAGTTAGGCAAATTAGGCGGCCGCCTATTTAGAGAGCTGCCCGGTGGAGGAGGGTGGCACCTGCCCGGTGGAGGAGGGTGGCACCTAGTTAGGCAAATTAGGCGGCCGCGAGACTCCAGGAGCAGCTACCTATGCCCAGTGGAGGAGGGTGGCACCGTGAGATGCGAAAATAACTGTCACTTTTTTGACAATGAGGTGTGCTTGATTAGTGGAATGTGTGATTTAGCCATAATAATGTGCATGACAACAAATTATATATATATTCATTTAAAATACATTTTAAAAATGCAGAGCTGTTCACTTTTTTTAGCCTAGGCATTTAAAGATGCCACATGCATTTTGGTCAGCTTCATTCCACATAGTCCACACAGGGTTAAAATCCAAATCAGGCCACGATCTGATAGCGGGATGTCCCAGGAGGCAGGCTGGGGGGCTGCAATGTGTCCTGCTGGTACTGATGGCACTGATGGCTGCAGGTAAGAGGAGCAGCACATGTGTGCAGGGAAAGAGACCTTGCACAGCCGACCTGAGATCCTGCACAGCCCACCTGAGCTCCCATCATAGACCCTGCACAGCCAGTGTAAGACCCCACAGAGCCCACCTGAGACGCTGGCAGGAGTGATACAGCGCGCAATTGTTACTATTTAAACAGGCGCTCACTGTATCCAGCTTCTGACAGGATAAGCAAAATGCACATCTGGCTTCCCTGTCAGAAGCTGGATACAGCGTGCACGCTGTATCCGGCAACTTACAGGTCAAACAAAATGTCTTAAACAGGTAGGGGGAGGGGCAAATTTGGATTGGGGGGTTTTAGCCTTGCCTAGGGCAGCACAAAATCAAAAAACACCCCTGGGTACATGTTTTTGTGCTGCTTTCAAGAATGCATGGCAATATACTGAGGGGAATTTATCAAAACTGGAGCAGACAAAAACTGGAGCAGCAGTGTGTGGCAACCAATCAGCTGACACCTTTCATTTTCAAATCTTAACTGAACAGACTGAAGTGAGAAGCTGATTGGTTGCCATAGGCAACTGCCCAAGATCTGTCTGTTCCAGTTTTGATGAATTCCCCCCCACTGTATTAAGTATGAACAAGCCCTTAGCCCCATCAAAAATAACACAAGGATAAAGATCTTTGTTTTAGTCATGTGACTGTCATTTTTAAATCTCCGAAAATAACTGTCACTTTTTTGACAATGAGGTGTGCTTGATTAGTGGAATATGTGATTTAGCCATAATAATGTGCATGACAGCAAATTATATATATTCATTTTAAATACATTTTAAAAATGCAGAGCTGTTCACTTTTTTTAGCCTAGGCATTTAAAGATGCCACATGCATTTTGGTCAGCTTCATTCCACATAGTCCACACAGGGTTAAAATACAAATCCCACCATCTTCTCCCAAACTGAAAGAGATCAAACTGTGTGTATCCAATCTAGATAAATGTATATATATAATATGCACACACAACACTTGGCCTTTGACCCTGTCTGTAAACATCAAGTGTGTAGTCCCAGAGATTGGCCCTGGCAAATAGCAGCCACATATACAGACACGGCATAGCACAGTATACAATGGAGTTCTCCTCCTCCGCATATATTCTGCTTCAAATATCTCGCTTTATCCCACAAACCAGCCATTCCGTTCTTACACTAGTTCTCCTGCCCATATGGTTAATTAAGCGATGGTGTGTAAATGTCAGGGTGTTATGTTATGTCAAGATATGGGAATGTGGGAACTTTTTACATGGGTCAAAGTTCTTATAGAAAAATTCATATTATTACATTGTACTGGGATCTGCTGGATTTGGGTGGGCATTCTTCAGACTTTGTTCTGATATTGAGCTGCAAAACTGCCGTGATGATATTGTTCAAAAATTATTATTATTATTTTTTTTTTAATTGTATTTATTTATTGTTTACTATTATTCTAAATATAAATTCTAAATTTCCCAATTTCCTTTTTTTTTTTCTTTTGTTGCTCCACTATCAAGTAGCATTAGCTTAGATGCTGGCAATGACAATACATACACATATAGAGAATTACAAAAAATTGTCTCGTAGACAGGATGAATACATTGTATTATAAAAGATCATTTTTTACACATTTAATGGTGAAAGCCACCCACCATTCTGAGTACTTTTTGTGATATGGTACTTTCGGCAAGTTTGCACCTGAATAACACACTGAGCCAGCTCAGACCTCCCTGGCTATGGCTTTGTTTATCTAAGTCCATCATACATTATGGGAGGGAATTATGTAACCATACTTTCCAGAGTTTTCTCTTTGATTGGGTTCAGTTGGAAAGAAATATATAATATACTGCAGATCAGTGTTTCTCAACCTTTTTGCAGTTGGCACCCTTTAAAAGTATGCAAAGTTTTAAGGCACCCGAGTCGAAAATGTAAAAAATTATTAGTGGCCCCTCCGAAATCCATAACAGACCCTTTTCCGTGATAGGGGACTGGTATGGATTGTAAGGAGGGACTCTGTGCAAGAACTCAAAAAGCATTGGGTTCTCCCCTGTACATCAGAGTTGCCCCTTCAAATCAAGAGCCCCCTTTTCACATTAGAATTCCCACTTTAATATCAAGGTCCCCCTTCACATTAGGAGCCCCCTCCTTTCATATCATATCTCTCTCTCTGTTACACTAGGAGCCCATTTTCCCATTAGATGCTCATTGTGGCACATCAGGGGCCATAGCTGCAGCAGCATGGCAGAGGGCAGGAGGCATAGCAGGCCTGGATGGAGGCAAACTTCCATCCATTTCTTAATGGATCCCTCCCTGAATTAGTGTAATTCATTTCCATGGTGCTGGCAGTAGGCATGTCTGCACCATGGAAAGGCATTGTGTTGTGTGAAAATTTTGAGGCACTCCTAAGGAAGCCAGGAGGCACTCCAGTGTGCCATGGCACCCTGGTTGAGAAAGGCTGCTGTAGATTAAAAGGGAAGTAAAGCCAAAAGGTTACTTATCTTTTGGGTCACAGGGGTATACTTACTAATGTCCTCCTGTGACCTAAAGTCAGCTAATAGCGGGCTAATACCTGCTATATGCTGACTGGGCACAGCCGCGCTGGAGCTGGTACGGACCCTGGCAATATTGTCAGGATCCACTCGGCTGCCTGATTGACAGCTCTCTCTGCCTCTCTAGAGCCAGAGCCAGCTGTGCCCACCTCTTCCCCTGCCTGGGCCCTGCCCCTCCCCAAGAGTAGCATTTACCACATGCTATTGCACAATTACACGGGTGCATTGCCTCACTATTCAGTTTCAATGGCTCCCCAATGCACTTCCTGGCGCGTGCATTGCAGCACCACGCGGGACCTCAATAACATGCATTGTGCTGCCCTGTGGTGAAAAAAGTAATGCATGTGCTACTTTTTATCACTGCATTGCAACACAGTGCACATTATTGCAGTACTTGGCTCTGCACTGCAACACATGTCTACCGACAGGTGAGTTGGGGCACCATTGAGAATGAATAGCAATGCAACACACCAGGGCAGCTAGTGTGCAGGTCCATGCACTGTGCGATAGTGTGCAGTCATTCCATGGACGCCGTGCATTTAGTGCAATGCTCTGGTGTCAACAAGCCCTTAAAATGACAACTGCCCCTGGAATGGTATACTGAAATGAGATTCTGATTTCTGTTGTGGTGTGTTGCCTGCGTCCCAGCAAATTATGACGCTTTGCGGTCCAGCTGCCAGTGTTCTAGCAACCAATGATGCTGTGCATACCTCGGTAAGGACCTAGAGTCTGTGCATGGCACACTGATCAAGGCTGCTATGCTTATTCAGTCTCCTATGAAAAAAATATAACTAATGCACAATTTTTTTGCAATATGGGTGCATTTATGATTTTCATTTTAGCATCACAGTTACTTTTACACACATTTTTATTAGGTTTAAAGGGGTGGAGAGGATAAATATCTCCTCTTCATGCCCTCTTCTCAAAACCTGTATTACAAGGACTATACAGGATTTCTTATGAGATTGACAATTGAAAAAAAATTTTTACTGCTCCACTGACGTCTAGCAGGCCAAGGGTTATGGGTCAACAGGCCATTTGGTATTAAACATTAACCTGGCCTTGACGAAATAAGGAAGTGCCTCCAAAGTAAATACACGGCAAGCAGCTTTATTAACCGTGTCATGTTCACATATATGTCACTGTGTGAATGATGCTGATATTACTGCAGTGGTGGACTAATGAAGCAATTAGAGTGATATATGGTTTACATATAAATATGTATACTGTATATTGATAGATATAGATATAAATAGATAAATGAGAGGCAGATAGATAGATAGATAGATAGATAGATAGATAGATAGATAGATAGATAGATAGATAGATAGATAGATATACGAGATACTAGTTTCAGTATCGGTGCCGATACCGAAATTTTCCTCTGACCGGCAGTGCCGAGGGAGCATGGAGCCGGCTTCCTTTCCAATCAGGAAGCCGGGCTGTGGGTTATGACCCACCTTCCAGCTTCCTGTTTGGCTAGGAAGCTGGCTTCACTTATTGTGAAGTGAAGCCGGCTTCCTAGCCAATCAGAGAGCCGGGAGGTGGGTCATGACGTGCCGCCCGGCTTCCTGATTGGCTTGGAAGCCAGCTTCACTTGCTGGTAGGCAGCCAGGCTTCGTAACCAATCAGGAAACTGGTCAGCATGTCATGACCCACCTCCCAGCTTCCTGATTGGTCAGGAAGCCAGGCAGCCTTTGGCAAGTGAAGCCAGTGTTTTTTCAATTAAACTCCGGCTTTCCAAGTAATCAATAAGCCGTGTAGCGGGTCATAATCCCCTGCCCGCCTTCCTGATAATCGGGGCACATGGCACTGTTACTTGGAATCGGTGAGTACAGGGAAAAAAATATTGGTACTCGTACTCAATACCGAAGAACCAGTGTCGGTGCATCCCTAGTATATATTGTATCAGTGGCGTCACATTGGAGGGGTGACAATGAAATGACAGTCATTTTAATGTCACCCCCTCTGAAAAGTCGGGCACTCGGTCATTGGCCGAGAGCCTGACAGTGTCAGGAGAGAGGAGGGGACCCGGCGGCATACCTCATCTTCCTGGGTGAACGTCCGCTCCTCTCTCTGCCGGCGTCCAACTAAGATGGCCGCCAGCAGGCGTCCAAAAGATGACCGCACAATGCTCGATATAGTCACGCGCATGCGCGATAAATTCACGCACATGCGCGATGAAGTCACAGCAGGGTGTCACCCTGTCTCAGTTCCGAGTGACACCGGGCTCGGGACGCCCTTGTATTGTGTATATATATTTATTTAATTTACCTTTGCTTGCACTGAATATGAAAATGGTGTCTTATCTCAGGTAATATTTCAGGGAAAACTGGGTGTGTTATGCAAATCTGATGGGCTTAACATTCCGCGTACAACCACGTTCCAGAAAAAAGGAAAAGTATTAATGTTGTGTGTCTGCAGGGTTATTGGCAAAGGATTTCCCTTCATCTTCAATAGCTAGAGGTCCTGAACATGCATGTCTAGTTGACGTCACTCCCTCCCCTTCACAAGCCTGAAATTGGATATGTTTACACTCACAACCGCCTGGAAAAAAAAAAAGTTTCCTTTTTTGACAGAGAACAGCACTTTGTACAGATAGAGATTACCTAGCTCAGACTATCCCTAGCAAGCTATACCATTCCTGGCAACATGGGGGGTTCCAGAGGATAATTCCCGTGCACATGTTACTTGTATCCGGAGACAGAGCACGCTTAGTATGGACCGTACCTGATTATGACTAGTACAAATACTTTGCAGAATGATATATTAAATGGAAAACCTACTTTGGCGATCTATATATTTTTTTTTTTTTTTTTTACGCATGTCAAATTTTTATTGAAAAAAATAGAAAGAAATCAGTACATAAAGATCCATCGTTAGTACGTTTCAAAATTATGTTTCAGTTCCCAGACTGAGATCTATACACGTAGATTTAAGTATATGCACACACTAAAGAAAAACAATAAAAACAATAGAAAAGATTGCGAAGTCAGACCATGACCTTGTGGTGGGTGTCTCATCGCTTGTACTTATCAGGTACTTATAATTGTGTGTCTCAGTAGCCCTTAGGGTCGGTACCGTGGGGAGAAGGCCAGTAGGAACCATTGGGGGTAAATGTGGGCCTATTCGGAGAAATAATCCTTCAACAACATGGTAGTAACCATGGTTAAGGGCTGGAAGTCAGGGATCAGAGGACATCCAAAGGTCCTAGAGTGCCAGACAGCTTTGCTTCAAGATACCATTTAGATAATTGAAAAATGGACATCAAATCTTGTAGCTGTGGCATTGTAAATTCCGCTGCCACATAAGATGCCCATGTGTCGAAGAAAATCTTTGTGTTTGGCGATCTATATTATAACATGCTGTGGGATCATTGTTCTAAAAATGTTAAATCTGAATTCCAGGCAAATATAAATCCACACATGAATGCAGCTCTGTCGTTATTAATACATCATTAAATAAGCACCAATCTAATGTTTCCCCCAACAGTTATTTTCAAGGCATGCCAGTGTGCTTATTTCAGCTCTCAACCGAACTTTCAAGCCTTCAAATGGCTGCTGTCATAGCTGATCACATGTGCAGCACCATGGCGACTGCAGTCCAAATAGACACTAAGATGGCGCCATCCTTGGTTGTAAATTATTATTATATAGGATTTATATAGCGCCAACAGTTTGCGCAGCGCTTTACAATATAAGGAAGACATTACAATTCAAGACAAGATGGTAAGGAGGGCCCTACCCGTGAGGGCTTACAATCTGAGAGGGAGGGGCAAGTGATACATGAGGAGGTAGCTGCGTGGGGATGAATTGTTTGAGAATGTGATGGTAAGCAGTTAGGTTGAGGTGGGATAGGCTTCCCTGAAGAGATGAGTCTTTAGGGATCACCTAAAGGCAGTCAAGGTGGGAGATAGACGGACAGGTTGGGGTAAAGAGTTCCAGGGGGAAAAGGGGAAGCAACAAAAGTAGCCATTTAGGTGGGCACGCTAATAGGAGGAAAGAACAGAGCGACACGTGAACTCATCATTGAGCTGTTTCTCCTTCCACCACCACCACACTAAAACTAAAACAAAGCATAACTGTCATTTTTCTGGCTTTAAGGTGTTCTTGCTTTGTGAATACTGTGATTGTCTAGTGATGGGAGGGAAGGAGACGTGGAAGTGGAAGTGTAACTGCAGCAAAATCAGGTCTGTAAAACAACTGTAACGGAATGATGTTTTGTTTTTATTAAAGGAGTGTGTATCGTAAACAACTGAAATTCGTTTAATAAAATACATGCTTTCACTTTTTTGTATCCATTACAAGCTCCCTATGTGATATCTCAGATGCAGTGACAGGTCCTCTTTAGGGCTGGTGCACACCTAAGCGACACCCCACCGCGATTGCCATGCAGTCAGGAGTTGCCCAGGTGTGCACCGATTGCACTGTGGGTACCATTATTTTCCAATGGCACCCCAGTCGCAGCTGCGCGTCGTGTATCACAGAAAAAATTTACAAGTACCTCGTGCATGATTGCTGCGCGGTGGGGTGTTGCCTAGGTGTGCCCCGGACCTTATGGATACATCATTAGACCCCTAATGTCCCTTAAAGACCCCAAAGAATCTGATGAAGCAGAGATTGTACTTCACCAGCTTCTTCTCTGGCTACAGCAGCCAGAGAAATGACACACTGAAGTCGGAAGTGATGTAATTCACCGCTTTTAGTAATCGGAGGGGAGTTCAGCTGACGGAAGTATGCTGATCTCCCTCAGATCCATGTAAAGATAACCACCGTGCCAGTCCCGGGCCGGCACAGGGGACAACGGAGCCCGGAATAGTCGGCAGCGGAGGTGCGCGGTGGGTGGGGGCGCACACTTTCATGCACCATACCAGCGTTCAGGCGGCTCTATAGCTACCTGAACGCTTGTATGTAAACAACTATCGCCGGCTGTAAAACATATCTACGGTGTCCTGCTTGTGTGTGCGCTAGGGGGACACACAAAAGCAGGAACACAAAAGCTGTTTATTTATAGCGACCCGCATTCAAAAGCCAGCCATTCATCTGTTTATATACAACGGGCAGACGGCAGGTGGGTAATAGACGACCTATAGCAACCAATCAGGACCTGTATTGGCCTGACTACAACAGAGTGAATTCCGAATGGTTGTGATAGGTTGCTGTTTGCTTCAATAATATCTAAAACTATTGTATTTTGTTCATTTTGGATACAGAAGGGGATGGATAAAAATCATTTTTCGCCATCTGTGTCCCATTGGAGAGATTTCCCTTCACTTCCTGTCCTGTAGATGCAACAGGAAATGAGAGGAAATCCCTCTGAAGTGAGGTATAGCTCCTCTTAGACAGATGTCACCACAACAAGTGTCCCCATTAGAAGACTTCCCCTCTATTACTGTTCTGGTGGCTTAAAATGTTGTTTATTATTTTGTGATAATAGTTAGCAGGACAAATATAAAAGGTGAATATCCCCCGCAGGAATACGGACAGAAATAAAAACTTTACAGAGGATCTAACTCTATCCAAAACAAACAAAAGTTTTATCTTCGCACTTTAGGAGTCCACAAAGAGAAACTGAACCTGCCTTTTGATATTTTTTGTATGACTTCATATTACTATCATTTCAATGAAAATCCAGGGATGGGGTTGTGCCCCTTCTCTGACTCCTTTAGTTTTGACCCAAATAGCAAGATATTGAATCACACAAGATATTCTAATCATAGCAGTAAGCGGGGGAACAGAAGTGATGAAATGTATTCATGAGCGCAGTCTTTGGTGGCTGCAGTTTACACAATATTTCATATTTACATAACAAGAGGAAAGGTTATTTATTTGTTTTATTCCTAAACATAATGGGAGAATTTATCCAGTCTGGAGCAGACAGAATCTGGAGCAGTAGAAGCCAATCAGCTTCTCTCTTCGGTTTGTTCAGTTAAGCTTTGAAAATGAAAGAGAGAAGCTGATTGGTTGCCATGCACAGCTGCTCCAGATTCTGCCTGCTCCAGTATTAATAAATTCCCCTCACTGAATAATGAAATATACACAAACTATTGTACATGTGTTTTAAGAATAGGAAGTCTATAGGGCTTGTGCGCACCAGTCCGTATGCTGGCTGGAGTCCGCTGAGTGCCCGGCGGTGGGGATGGTGCCGGTACTTTGCGTTGTTACAGTACTAGGCTCTGTTTCATTTTTTTTTTAGTTTAAGCTTTATTGAAATTTCAATAAGCGACATTTTCATTCAGCGTATTCAGCGCAACCCAGCTGGAGTGTGGTGACTGGCACTGAGGTGAGGTGCGGAAAAATGCAGCGTGTCCGCAGATTTTTGTACCACAGCCCAACTCACAGCAGCATCATGGTACTGGGAGCAACATTGTTCTTTATATGCTTTTATGTTGACTGGCTTGATCAAGTAATAAACACACACACGTGTATACATACACGTATATACACACACATATATATATACATACATGTATACACACACACACACATGTATATACACACGTATACACACACACATATATATATATATACACACACACATATATATACATACACGTATACACAAGCACACACACACGTATATACACACACACATATACACTAGACATGTGTGATTCGTTTCGTTCCAAATCAAATTTGTAGACATTTTCGGAAATTTGGACACATACAAGTTTCCGAATCCCAATATATCCGAATGTGTCCGAATCCGCATTTCTGTTTCCGAATTTTGGATTCCGTACAAATTTTGTTCAAAAACTAAACTGAATCGGACATGTGACTTTTCTGGCCAATCAGATGTGTTTTTCGCTTTAACGCAACATGGGAACCATATATTGTATATACATATAATACTAAAGCTGAGGCTCCTAGGCCCGAATGGCATTCAGGAGCTCCCAAATGCAATTCGGAATTTCGGATTTCAACTGATGAAGCAGTCATTTTGGATGAGTTTATGAATATTGTTTCGAATACCCCAGAAAACCATATACAGATATTAAGACTAAAGCTGAATCTCCTAGACTCGAATGGCATTGAGGAGCTCCCGAATGCAATTCAGAAATTCGGATTCTGAATGCCATTCAGGTCAGTTTTAGTAATATATGTATTTGGCTCCTAGACCTGAATGGCATTCAGAATCCGAATTTCTGAATTGCATTCGGGAGCTCCTCAATGCCATTCGAGTCTAGGAGATTCAGCTTTAGTCTTAATATCTGTATATGGTTTTCTGTGGTATTCGAACCAATATTCATAAACTCATCCAAAACTAGCGAAAATTCGTATTTCGGCCGAAACCCGAACCAAATCCAATTTCGGAATCGAATTCCGAAATATCCGAGCCAAATTTTTTCGCAGCTTACATGTCTAGCACACACAAACACGTATATACACCTAGGCACAGTCACTGGACTGGATTTTAATGATAAAAGTTAGCGCTTTTCTGAGAAGTGACGCTGTTGCTGTATATTGCGGCACTTGTGGAATTATTGAAGTCTACTATAATAAATGTGAATGTATGTGGCGTAAAATCAAATCTTGTGGAAAGACGCAGCACACAGTCCCGTCTCATTGTGAGAGGATTATCTCTGTATAATGTTGCTAACCTGTAAAACAATAGAAACACCTGTTATGCCAGTTTGCCTTCTCCCGGTTTGTATAGTAATGTCTCCGCAGAGCACATAACAGTACATTAACTCTATAACCGGTGTCACACAATCCACTGTCCTCTCCAATCACATTCTGTTCAATGATCAATACAAATCTGCTCCTCAGTCAGCTAAATGAGTAAAGTGAGCCTTAAAGTGAAATACTCTGCCTCAAATCAGCAAGGGATAGGCAACCTCGGCAGAAACTACAAATGCCATCATGCTTCTGCCTTTGGTATTCATGCCTGTGGCTGTCAGAGTCTTGCAATGCCTCATGGGACTCGTAGTTCCACAACAGCTGGAGGGCTGAGGTTGACCACCCCTGCAATACAGGAAGCCTGTGATTAGCCAGAACATTATTATCGGTGATTCTTTCTGATTTGGTTTCACTTTTTATTGGAACTTCCGGGTGTCAGAAAGCCGGGCAGCGAGTCATTACACTCTGCCCAGCTTCTTGATTGGCCGGGAATTGTTTGAGAGGTGAGAGCACTTGAAGTGCCATTACTAGTTAACGACACCTCAAACACGGCTAATGAAACACAGTCTTCCACTCTGCGCGCGTGCGCACGTTAAAATGCGCACAAGCCCACAGGAAGAAATGCAGAGCGCATATTGCAGAATTTGCTACATGTGCGACTTTTCCCACGTTTGACGTGCATTCCTGTTATGTCTATGTGTGAACAGGGCTTTAAATGTGAACGGGCACAATAGAATAACATGGAAATCTGAGTGGCGAGTATTACAGCGCTTCTGGAAACACGCTTCAAATTACCGTGAATGGTGGCTGTGTGCCAATCACAACATATTATTAGCTGTGAATGCGAAAGGCGTACATTTCCCGGCGTATTTTCCAGTTGCAGGTGCTGTGTACGGCCTTTCGTAGAGGCCAATGGCTGTAAGTGGGTATGTGCCAACCTTGTGCAAACACATGCGTGCTTACAAGCGCATCAGTCTGTGTTCTGGGTTGCGCGCCCATACACATGCGCTGGTGTACACGCAAGACCGTCGTATTCCCATGTACAGCCATTGACTTCTACGAGAGACTGCGACTTAGAAATACGCCACAAATTTACGTTGTACGGGTTCAGCCGCCCGTGCGCATGTGCCCTTTAAATGTGCTCAGAAATGCCACTCTGTGAGAGCTGTTAGAATCCGAACACCATTCGACTCTCCGTGCCAATGAACTTCTCCTACTGCAGCAAAACAAACACTCTGTGAATCAGAGAACACTGGACTCATTGTTGCCTTGCTCAATCCTTGTCCTGCTACACATTTCCCACTTGTCAAGGGTTAACTCCTTGTGTGACTGCAAGCCGGCGACAAAGGGTTAAAGACAGGGCTGAGCGTAAGGTGCCCGTCGTACCCTCCGCCTGCGAGTGCTGTTGGTGCATTCCATAACTGTGCACAAGTTCATTAAAGGTGTGTTCCTTCCACCAAATGGGAGTGTACTGATTGTGTGTGCGAGTGTGTGAGTGTGTGCCTCCTGTCTGCTCTCCCCATTCTATAGTTGTCTCTCCTGGGAGGTCAGAATTCCCAGAGGATTGGAGTGGGAGAACGCGCCAAGCTGTGGAGTACCATGAGGAAGTCATCGACCTCAGGTAAGGAGACCTCCTGTACGCCAATCTGTCACTAATAACTAGGGCTAAAAGTTGATGTCTTACACTGATGAGCCTGTTTGTATTATCTGTATTCAGAATCAGAGGGTTGTCATAGAAAGGAGAGCAGTGGGCAATTTTCCATTCTAAGACTGCGATCTTGCAATCGATTCGGCCACAAATGAAAGTTAGAAGGAATCGCCTTTCGCCTTCACAGCGGATCACATGTCGTGCCTGGCACAAAGCTTGCGCTCTTGATAAATAGAGCTTTCCTTTCCACGTATGGGTAAATAATATGACCATTTCACAGGTCGCTGTTCCTGCTCAGCCTCGTCACTCATTATATGGATGTGGCTTGTAATTACCGACCTCAGGGCAAACTGACAGATATTAGGGATCCTTGGCAGGAAATATTGAGTCAATGGAGATCTTTGGATTCTTTGTAATATTGTTTTAAAGCTTTTGCTAGATATTTTCTTCTCTATAAGTAGTTCCGGCATTATTAAACGTCCACTGGCTTCCTAAAGCTGAACCCCGGGCAAAAAAATATAGTCTGATTAGAAACATTATATGTATTGTTACTTGAATCTTGGTGAGCTTTGTTTATTTCTTCCAGAAATAAAAAACTTACTAGTGTGGTACTTTGAGCTTCCTGTAATAAAGACCAGTCACTGCTGCTCTCTCTCCTTCTGCAGGGTGACTGGTCTTGTATCCGCCCCCTCCTGTAGTTTTTTACATTCAGCCTCTAGTGGGTGGAGCTTCTGGGCCCCTTCTGTAGGTCTACTCTTTGCACAGGCTATGTGCAGAACAATGATCATGTCACCACTACCTTTAAAAGGTGATATCTGCATTTGCAAATGTATTTAGAGCATGCAGAGTGGATTTATATCCCTCATGCTGCTAAACTCTGACCAAACTACAAAATACACCATTGAAAAACATATATGGGAGCTGTTTTTCCTGCCAAAGGGTTTGTAGTCAATCTAGTCGTAACATATACAAGCCTCTGCCACATAGCACAGCCAGCTTAGTGACCTCAGTTTTCTACTCCAGTGACAGCAATACAGCTAGGTCGCCTCCCTGCCACCTGCCTGGAACTGGACAGTAAAAGCACATTCACACTAAGCTCCCATTCACACCTGAGTGTTTAGTTTACG
Organism: Nanorana parkeri; assembly: GCF_000935625.1. Taxonomy (NCBI): domain Eukaryota; kingdom Metazoa; phylum Chordata; class Amphibia; order Anura; family Dicroglossidae; genus Nanorana; species Nanorana parkeri. Next base: position 1,603,255 of record NW_017306477.1, on the reverse strand, counting down.
CAGAAAAATGTGCACTTTGACACACGTTTGTGTAACACATCAAAACATGCTGGTTGTGCCATTACTATTATTGGCACCCCAAATGTGGCCAGGAAGATGCACATTCCTCCGCATTTGCATGCATTACAATATGCACAAACATGGTGGAAAACCGCGGAACGCATGTCGCAGATTTTACTGCACACACTACTTTTCCACGTTTTTGTCGTGTGTTCAGGACGTGTGGCAAACAGAGAAAACAAACACATAGGAACGTGTGCGAAGCAACGCGCATTCCCACTACACTCATATGTGAATAGGGATTTAGTCGTAGTGTTAGTTGCACAATAACGTGGGATTAACGCACACTATCGCACAGAGAGCCTAGCATGTGTTACCGTGCGCTAGGTGCACTGCATTGTCATTCATTTGAATGGCACTCCAACGCACCTCCCAGCTGTCTGTAATGCAATACAGTGCGTTGCAATTGAAAAAGTAATGCATGCACTACTTTTTGTTACTGCAGCACCAGGAGCGTTATTGCAGTACAGCACGTTGCATTGTCAGGAGGTGTGTTAGGTGCCATTCAAATAGCGCACAGTAACACGCTAAATGCTCTGTACGATAGAGTGCGTTAATTGCACAGTATCATAGGAATAACAATAGGCTTAGATATGAATGGGCCCTAATGGAGCAGCAGCTGACTACTAAGGTCAGCTCTTTGCTCTATCCACATTTCAACATTTTCCTTCTCAGCTTACCTGATCGGCCCCAGTTATCCCTCCCTTTTCCCTGAGTGCTGCTGTGCAGGGGATTACAAGAAGCTGATATCAAGTCAAATTAGGGTTTTTATATTAGTTGCATAAATACATTTATTGATATTCAATAAATACATAATAGTGATTTATTGTGCTTGAACGCACAATGTTCAGTTAAGTGCAACTGACCGCTAGCCCATGCTACTTGTGTAGCTGAAACCATAGAGAGCGATTTGTTGTATTTACAATGCAATGACAAAGTACAAAGTGCAGGAATTCACAGTGATAAATCAGACTCATAGCAGAGTTTATTATGGTCATATCAATGAAATGATTACCCATTGCTTGTGCAATCTTCAAGGCTTTGATCATGGAACTGCAATATTAGTTGACTGGATTGTCCATTTTTGTTGTGATTGGGTGACAATCTATGGGAGGCCCCCAACACCCCTTTGTTGTCTGGGAGAATAATCAATCTAGAATAAAATAGGCAGGATGATATTGCAGCTATTTTACCCTTCCCCCCCCTCCCTCAGCATAAGGGGTACCGGCCACATCAGCATGCACTGCTTAGCTTTCCCTGCTCTACTCTCCATTGGCATGAACAGGAAAATTTAACACAGCCAAATATTCCTGTTCATGGAGCACTCCTGGCCGGTGCCAGAGAGCAATCATACCTGTATAAATGACCACTAGGGATGAGCTCAGATTTGGACTCAATCTAATCCAAACCTGAGCTCTTCTGAAAAAGGAAGTGCCATGGGCACTTCCACCCAATCAAATTCAATACAGGCACCCCCCCAGCTGCATGTAAACAAAGGGGCGGGATGCCTGTGCTGATGTCATTTACCTAATATGGCCACATAGCCATATTAGGTAAATGTCTTGTGCAAAAAATAGACATGTGACCATATAAGGTTAATTACATCACATCTTGCTTTGCTTACATCAAGCTGTGGGAGGGGAATTCCCTGCCAAATATTTCTGTTCATGGAGCACTCCTGGCTGGTGCCAGAGAGCAATCATACCTGTACAGCTGACCACTAGGGATGAGCTTGGGTTCAGACTGAACCTGGTCCAAACCTGAGCTCTTCTTAACAAGGAAGTCCCATGGGCACTTCCACCCAATCAGCTCTGGTATGAGCATTTCCTGCCCCGCAGCTGCATGTAAACAAATGGGCAAGATGCTTGTGCTGACATAATTTACCTAATATGGCCACAAAGTCATATTAGTTAAATGTAATTTACCAAATTTAGGCATGTAGCCATCTAAGGTCAATGACATCACTGCATCCTGCCTTTGCTTGTGGGGATTTCCCACCAACAGCTGATTGGGTGGCATGGAGGGAGCTTCCTTTTGTGTTCAGGAACGGCTCCTTCTGGGTTCGGAGGAGTTCAGGTTTGGACCAGGTTCGGTTCCGAACCTGAGCTCATCCCTACTGAACACCATTATATGTGTGTGGGCCTTCAGTGTACCATCAATGATAGACATTTGTATGACTTTATACTTGTAGTCATACTTTATACTTATAGTCATACGTTATACTTTTGTTGTCACTTAATAGTAAGGCATACTTAAACTAAACCTGTCAAATCTAAGGCATACTTAAACTAAACCTGTCAAATCTAAGAAATTCAAACGCATGCAGAAAAATACATAAGCAGAGGTTACCCTTAGCGAACCTTCAGCAAGTCAAAGCAACCAGTAGATCCAGAGATATAGACAGCTGATATTATAAGCAAGTTGGATCTTGGGCCCACCTCCCCCCATCTCCCCATTGAGCCATTAATATGATTGGTGGCCTCACTGAATAATCAGGAGGTTTGGCTGTTGAAAGAGGCAGATTCAAGCTCAACTTTCAAAAAGTCTGGCTTTGCACGTAACTAGAGCCGCCTGTATCTCCTGATCCACGGGTTGTTTTGATATGAGATTATTGTTCAGGCTCCCCTCTGCTTGTGTATTTTTTCACCATGTGTTCCATTTGAATTGTTCAGATTTCTATGTTTGCTTTAAAGTGTATCTGAAGAACAGCTTGTCAGGGCTTTTCTTGCTGTCTGTTTGTCAACGGGGAGATTTTCCTTAACTTCCTGTCCCAGAAACACTATAGAAAAAGGAAGGAAATATCGGCATAACCATAGTGAGGGGTAATCCACTCATAGCCCCTGTTCATACCTGGGCAATTTGACACAGTTCGGCAGTCGCACAATGCATGACAAAAGGAATCCCATTATTTTCTATGGGTCCTATTCACACAACACACTTCCACGTAACTTGTAAAATGGCGCAGGCGCTTCTTGGTGTGAAATTTAGAGGGTAATTCACAAAGCTGCTGAAGGATACAGCCAGCTTCGGCTGATCCTTCGGCTTGCTTCAGTTGCGGAAGCCCTTCGGTTCGACTGAACTGGCTGCTGTACGGGCTGTTCACTATAGCCCGTACAACAGCGCAAGGCGGCTGGGCGGCCCAGCCGAGCCGAAGGCATGTGCTTTGGCTTGACTGAGCCGAAGTGACAGCCGAAGTGGGGCGAACGGCCTGCCGAAGGCCGGCCTTTCTCACCGCAAATGACAGCTGGGCAGAGCCAGGCGGGATCTCACAGTTGGCGCCGCCCAGTTGTATTGACAGATCAGCGCCCCCAAATGACCCGGGGACGCTGAACTGTCAGTAAACAATAACAACTGCCCAGTTGTTATTCATTGGCATGGACCTGCTAGAAGACTCTAGCAGGTGCCGGCCAATAGGAAACAGTTGGGCGGAGCTAGCTGTCATTGCTATCACTGATAGCAATAATTTTTTTTCTTTTTAAAAAATCTTTATTTTTACATTTTACTATTTATTTACATTTGTAAACTTTTTTCAACCTTTTTTTCCCCGGCTATTTTAATTTATTTTCTATTCCGCACGGTACCACAGAGGTACCGAACAGAATGGCCAAGCCGAATGCTGCTCGGCGGCATTCGGCTATTTACTCTCTGCTGTTCGGCCCCTATGTGAATAGGGGCGAACAGCAGCGAGTGAGCTGCCAGAGCTTAGGATCAGCCGATCCAGCTGTGGCTCAGCCGAAGTGGAGAGCATGTTCGGCTGACCAAAGTGCAGCCGAAGGCAGCCGATGTACGGTTGATTTCAGCCACTGTACTGCTGAAATCAGCTGTACTAAGCCAGAGTGAATAGCCGAACATAGTTCGGGTCACTTCACTCCGGCTGGGTTATTCACTTGGCTGCCTTCGGCAGCTTTGTTAATAACCCCCTTAGTGTTTTTAGCCCCATAGCTCACACCCCCTAGCAAATATTTATTTTTACCTTCATTGGGCAAAACTACAAAGTGTGGCACAATCAGTGTTAAATGTTGACTTGAGGTAAGATGTGTTCCTAGAAGCAAGTCAAATGTTGACTTGAGGTAAGATGTGTTCCTAGAAGCAAGTCAGATGTTGACTTGAGGTAAGATGTGTTCCTAAAGGTAAACTCCAATGAAAGGTTTATGACCGGTTGTAAATAACTGCAGCAATCTTAGGAACCTGGTCTTGTTTACATTACAAAGCTTACAGATATGAGAAACCATATACTATGAGCATTGAAAGGGATCAGTTTTTATTTAAAGTGTATTTCCACTTTGCAGCCAAATTGGGATATCGCCTACTTTAACGGCTTGCTGTCCACCTGTTATATAATCTGATGTACCACTCACTCTTGAATGGATTTTCTTTCTTGCTCTCGCGTGCCCCCTAGCGCATGCACGAGCAGAAAACTGTGAACACACTGTCCATTGGCAGTGCAGTTCACAATACAAGATACAGAGCCAATGAAATGTACAGAGCCAATAAAACTGGCGTTGTGATCACTGTGGCCAATCACAGCTGTCACATAATGTAACAAATGGCTGTGGTTTGCATATTTCTCTCCTTTTCCTCTCTCATCGTGAGAGGAGAGGGAGAGATCTCAATATCGATGACACCCTCCCCATTCACCACCATACCCGTAACTCCCTCTCTCACTGCCCAGCCTCCTGTCCCTCCCCCCGCCACCAGGCTGTAATTTCTCTTGCTGCTGTAGCCGGAGAAGAAGATGATGCAGTGGCGTCACTAGGGGGCGGCGTGGGAGCTGCCCGCACCCGGGTGTCACCATTGCAGGGGTGACACCAAAATGATTGATAGTCATTTTGGTGTCACCCCCCTCTAAAAAGTCGGGCACTCGGTCAGAGACACTCCCACAAGGGTGGCTCCATAGGACCCTACAAGAGAAAGGAGCCACCTTAAAACAGGATATCAGAGCCAGTGCTCAGAGGAGCAGCTGATTCTGCAAGAAAATTAAACTTTTTAACATCATCCATTGTAAGTGATCCAATCAGCATTTAAAATAGCTTTAAACCCTTTTGACTTTAATATCACTTTGATTTTTTTTAACAATCCTGTCCTCAAACCAATATGGCTTCCCTTTAAATAAAACTGTTCTGATGAAAGAACGCTAATTGCTTTACGCATTACAAACTTTGTGATCAAAAGGTTGTAGTGGATGCTGGTTAGGTGCTGAATACTGCATTACATATAGGCCCAATGTATGTCATTATGGTGGTTATGCTGTAAAGGATACATGGTGAAGTTATGTGAAGGTGAATTCTAGGATCGGGAAGGTAGCACAGCTGCAATCTAGCTGACATCTATGTGCTTTGTTGTAGCAGCGTTCTTGTCACATGAAAGCATTCCTTCACAACCGTTTAGAGCCGAGACAAGCTTGAATCGAAGGTTGCCATGTGTTTATTGAAAAATGTTAAGCTGCGCAACTTTTTATTAGTTTTTATTATTCAAAGTGTGCAGTGCCCATTCTAAAGTGAGCTGTCAATTTAAAGAGGCCCTGTCACCAACTTAAACAATTGCACCGAATGATATTGGAAGTCAGATCTCATTGAAGTCTACTGGTTCCACAATCAACATTTTTTCAGCTGCCCAGCTTTGAAAGGTTACAGTGTGTTGCAGGACAAAACAACAGGTGCACTTTACTGACAGCTCCTGCAGCTGCATATACTGAATCTACATTTGCTTCCATAAGTATCCTTACTGCTGGAAGGAAGGAGGAAAACCCAAGAACTTGGGTATGAGAGAACATGTGACTTATTCCTCTACCTACCATGTGACAGCTCTGGTGCTTGGAGATTGGCTGCTCAGGCACTCACCACTGTCACTTGGAATGAGCCTTCAGTATGTTTAAGCTTTAAGTTCTCCTTGCTTCCTTGGGGGAATGGACCAATGGGAGAGTAAGAGAAGGCAACCGTGGGGGCAGTGTTAGAATACACATTACTGTGTTTATAGCAACAACTTCTGCCGTTTACAATTTCGGTCACTAGATGGCAGTTGTAACGAGCCCCTGCTCGCTCGGTTCCACTCTCCCGGCACTCCTCAGATTTCAGACCGCAGCGTCTGATATTTCGGTCATCCGATAATTCGGGATTCGAACTACAGCTATGTGCCGTTCGTATCCAGTGGTGATAGCTCAGAACAAACACCAGGCAGGCTGCATGTAAGTTCAAACAGGAATCTCCTTTATTGGATGCACACACACACTTTTATACACAACAGCTTGAACGCCCCGCCCAAGCGACCACCTTCCTATTGGTCAATTGTAAAGTCCCCTCTAGTCCTCACTTAGGTCCTCTTGGCCATGCAAATGAGGGCTTGAAACGGGGTAAACAGGGATTGGTCTGATAGCTTGAATGGGAGGGCTGATATGTGTACCATCGTCATTAACACTGGGTTTCCAGAGCCGGTATTGAATTGTGAAATTGGACGGCTGTAGGGCCAGGCTCCCCCGCAACAGCCGTCCATGGGCCCCGGACACCCAGTTCAACCCACAAGGGTGGGGTCTCTATAGTCCTAGGTCCATAGTCTCTAGGAAAGAGGCTAGCCCTCAGGCTCCTCCAGCAGCCCCAGTGACGGTTCAGTCCCTCACAGCAGTGTTTATAAGTTCTGTTATATATCTATACTATATACTCTGTTGTATTGAATAAGGTTGAAAATAAAGCCAAGCAAAGCCATATGCAGCATGCATATCAGACTGTGTGCTTGTGTTCCTCTGTGAGGCTGTGCAAGAAGTTCCAACAGGCAGTCATTATAGGGGAACTCCCGCCCCCCACCCTTTTTTTTGTTGGCTGCACTATTTACAAAAAACATACTCACACTCCCAGTGATCCAGTAGTGTTCTGTAGGGATCCAACACTCTGCTGCTGTACATCTGGTCCTGCATTGCCATCTTATTTTCTAATGCCATTTGGAACCAGCTGTATCTTTTGGGTTCTTGTAGCTGGTCCATGATAGCGTGCATTCACTATGGTGCATCATCAGGGGGCCGGATGAAAGAACCTGTTGGTTCCCTGATAATGCGCCAAAGTACCTTGAGGCTTCCTGATGAACGATGTGGGTATCATGGGAGGCTGCGGTTGACTAATTAAATTACATCTTTCTCACCTAGGCGAAAAAGTCAATTACTGATAGAGGTGGGAGATAAGGGAGAAATGACAGAAAGTCTGTGTGGAGGGTAAAGGTCAACTTTAAATAGGGCCAGTTGCATTGCCCTGCATGGGCAAAGCACAGGTTACCTTTAGGCTGCACAAAGCTGTTAAGCATTAATAACTGGATGAAATAACTTCATTGTAATATAATAGAAACAAAAGTCTTCCCTTTTCTTTCCTGTGTCAGTCATGGTAAATGCTTTGGTGGAGTCAGGCCCAGGTGGCATGGCTCCTGCCAGCTCCCCATAACCCTACAATAGGGCAGGCATAGCCAGGCGATGGATTTATTCTGGATATCTGGTTTAGGTGATAAACTAATCTGCATATTAGCTGCCCTCCCAAATCCAGGAGCTGAGACAAAATTAATTGTTAACTTGTAAATTGTTATCTAAACAGCTTTGCTACTAGGAATTGTACATTTACATTTTTTTAAAGATTTCCTTGAATGTGCATTTCAGAGTGGACAAAAAAATCGCTTTTACCAAAAAGTATAGAATGCAGTTACATCAGTGCAAATAATATGTTGCTACAAAATGTCCATAATAAAGAATCAAATACAATAGATACTAGATGTGAAACAATGTGATGCAATGTGAAAAGAATAACAACTAGAAAAAATGCATGTGTATAATATGCACCTCAGTGCAAATAATATGTTGCTACAAAAATGTCCTTCAATAGTCCATTATGAAAATAGAAGATATAAAAGTGGATGAAAAGTAACCTCAGTCTCCTGTGACCATCAACAGAGAAATCTTATGGAATGCACCTCACCTTTAGCAGAGACCCACCAGGGTCTGTATGCACTGTTCCTCTGATTCAAACCAGGTAGAGGAAGCACCTGATGCCGAACACCTCCCAGTGATTTCCTCCTCTCAGGTACAGAATCCTATTGCCAGCCCCAGGAGTTGAAAGCAGTCAATTAATCCAAATGGACCATGCATGAAATAAAAAGTGGAAACTCGTAGTGCAGATGGTTTTAAAAGGATAATATACTTTATTAAAAAAGATACTACTCACATTTCATTGATAAAAAATAAACTTCTGATAAAAGCAAAATATAATCTTCTAGAGGACTGAGCCCCTAAGCATTATAAGAATTTGGTAGTGTTAGAAAAAAGTCCCGATCCTCACCGCTAATTGTTCGGCACAGAAACCTGTTGCACACCTATTACCTGATGAAGTGATGGATAGTCGCAAAACGCATCTTTGGTATATTAATAAAGAACTGTTTCATACATCCAAGATCACCAGCACTAGTTGCAATCTTCTGTACCGTTACCAACGGTATCTAGCAGCACCACCACCACCATCACCAAATCCTGGCACCTCTGCTACACAATGAAATGATGGGGGTTTTTTTTAACAGTACCAAGTTGTCTATACCATTCTGATGTCCATTGAGTATACCTAGGATTGGGCTTCCTCAAGGCATTAAGAGAGACCGTTTCTCTGCTCCACCAACGCTATTGGAAGATTGTGTTTAACATTATCTGATGGTCACTCTCAACCTTGGCAGATGTAAGTCATATCTATCTTCTATTCAGAATATTGGATGATAATTACGCACTGTCTCCATTAACCTAGTACACCAGAACGACTCCTCTTTTTCTCTGATGGGTCATTTCCTTTTTTATTTCTCTCAGAGCAGCGCCGTTTCCATTATAAGAAATTGAATCTCGGTACTAGAACACTAAACTCAAGACGCATCCGTGTGCCAGATATACCTGGAGAAAATACTGGGTTGACTGGGATAATAGTTACTTTCTTCCGTCATTTAAAATGCATTATCTAAATCCTCATAAACAAAGTTACTCATCGGATGAAAAGCATCCTTTTGCACTCACATTTCTCCCCATGCCATCCCCCACACTGTGCAATCATCGCCGTTATCCCTTCGCTGAGATGTCAGACAAGAGCCAGCATGCTGCGATGACACAATATATTAGAAGAAAGGCTTTACTTGCACAGCCTGAGGCGACTCCACCTCTGTGTAAGGAACGTGCCAGGACCGACAGTACTCAATGACCCAGAGAACAATGGGGCAGCTGAACCCAGACTCCATAGGAGAACCCACCTTGTACAAGAGCTCTGGGTTCTGGACCAGCATTGAGTCAACTGGCTTTTTGATTGGAGTGTTTGCCTTTCGTGCTGTGATCCTTTTGATTTGTGCTCATCCTGTGTTTTTCTATTATTCTTTGTGTACACATTACACAGTAAGACGTCTGAGCTCATCATTTCAATTGTTGGATTTGAAAGTGATTCATAGCTGCTTTCTCTTGAAGTTACACCAGGCCTTAAGCCTGGCCTGATATGGAAAGCAACAACAAGAAAGGATCCCTAGCGTACTCGACACCATTAAAAAATAACTTCTTTAAAGTGCATCGAAACCCTCAAAATATTTTTATATACAGTATATATATATATATATATTGTTTTTTGTAAATGTTAATATATTGCAGCTTTTCAGTCCTTAGATGTAGTAGCTCCATTATATTTCTCCTTATTTTTACCCAGTAATCCAGCAAACAACACACTCAGGGACTGATTTAAAACATGTCCACCTAGCGTATAGTTAAGCAGACAACGTTCACAACACATTATGATATAAAGATATGATCCTCAGCTCCGTCTAGTGGCAGTATTGCAGTGCAAACATCATTCGCTTAGCTATACTCTGGACAAACACGTTATAAATGAGACATTTACTGTCCCTTTGTCGCTACACTTACTTCTCCACTGTATCTAAGGAAGATGCCAATGTCTGCCTTTGTTCATCTCCGTTACATGGTGGATTAATGGGATTTACACCGATCAGCCATAACATTATGACCACTGGTAGGTGACGTGAATAACATTGATTATCTCGTACAATGACACCTGGAAGTGGGTGGGATATATTAGGCAGCAAGTGAACATTTTGTGCCTGAAGTTGATGTGTTGGAAGCAGAAAAAAATGGGCAAGTGTAAGGAATTGTGATGGCTAGACTATTGAGTCAGAGCAACTCCAAAACTGCAGCTCTTGTGGGATGTTCCAGGTCTGTAGTCGTCCGGACCTACCAAAAGTAGGGCTGGTAATGAAATTTCCTGTTCGATTAAGTGGGAGGAGTCCGGTGACGTCGATGTCCGTGACGTCACCGGATCTCCGACGGAAGACCCGGAAGCCGGCGGAGAGGTGAGTACGGAGCCAAAGAACTTTGATCGATCAAAATAATTTTGATCGATCAAAAAAATTAACGATTAATCGAGGGATTAATCGTTAATTTCCGCAGCCCTAACCAAAAGTGGTCCAAGGAATGGAAAACGGTGAAACAACTACAGGGTCATTGCTGACCAAGGCTCATTGATGCACATGGGGAGTGAAGGAGGCCCCGTCTCACAACTTACAGGACTTAAAGGATCTGCTAATAACGGCTTGTTGCCAGATACCACAGCACACCTTCAGAGGTCTAGTGGAGTCCATGCCTCTACAGGTCACGGCTGTTTTGGCAGCAAAAGGGGGACTTACTCAATATTAGGTGGGTGGTCATAATGTTATGGCTGATCAGGGTATGTACCTTGTTGTGATGCAATGCCATTCATTTGAATGGCGCTCCAACACACCTTGCCGATGGGGGAGCATTGCAAATTACGGTGCTCTGCACTGCAACACGTGTATGTTACAAGATGTATTGGGGTGCCAATTAGAATAAATGAGCGCATTTAACATGTGTTGCGGTGCTTTGTTGTAAAGCTTGTGTTACCCCATCAACATAGTGTGTCCCCATTAGGTAGATTTGCTCTCTCTACAGTTGTCAACATATGAAAAAAGATAAGAATGACATCTTAAAGTAGCGTGCAAAGTCTCTGCGTTTCAGAACGGATTAAGTCTCTTTAAGGGCCATGGCAGTTTTTCCAAAACTTCATACAGCCAGTCCGAATTGAGCAGAGGGGTGATGGAGGGGTAAGAGAGCTCATTCAGCTATGTGTAAATTTTACCTTGAGCTATTGATCTCTGCAAACAACAGGCATGTTTCATCAAGCCAGTTAGAGTGAAGCAGTGAGCTAGAGCTCCAGCCGCTTGTAAATAAAATTAATATATATTTCATATTTATAAAATAAAAATTGTAAAAATAACTTATGTAGTGCAAGTAGGAGGAGTCACAATAGGAAAGGAACTTGAGATTGTTTGACACTAACTTTTAAACCAATGGATTGGAAGTAGAATAACAAAAAGGTAAATTATATTTACACCTTTTATTGATCTCCTACTCATTCACTTAAACTACCCTTTAAAGAAAAGGTGATTTCATTGTGCCTTACAGCTAGAAGATTTCAGCAGCAAACATTTGGCATAATGGCTCGTATGTGCAAACATACACCAGTGCCATTTCAATGTATTGGTATTTGCACTGTGTGCACTGTAAACAACTATCATTTGATCTCTGAGGTTTTAACAAACAATAACACTACCATTCTTTAATATGTACACATGAGAGATAGACCAGCTAATATTCTAATCAATATGTGGTCAAGGGTATCTAAACCCAAGAACAAAAATGTAATATATTGTAGTTTTACCAGACCTTAGATGTGGTGACTGCATTCGTTTTTCTATTTTTTCTAGCTGTTTTTTCTTTTGCTTTTTTTTTCACCTGGTAAAGCTGCAAGTAACACAGTTCCTAACCTAGGATGACAACACTTCTTGTACTGTATCAATGTAGAAGCAGCGTTGTCACCCTAGTGCGGGGCTACAGGGCACACCCATCTCTTCTTCTTCATAACATGAGGGAAAGGCTCTGTAGCACTCAGAGATAACTAGGGCAAGTGTAACCGACAAGAACGCAGCACAGGAAGTTATCACCTCACAGGATTTTGGACAGAATCAACAGGTAATCTTGTCACTTATCTAACAGATATAATAAAACACTTTTGATGATATATTTAACAGACCAAAAGAGAATAAATAAGAAACATTTATTGTTAGTTTGTACACACCATTTAATGCCCAATTACAGCTTGGTGAAAAAAAACAATAACAGAATAAATAAATCAGCTCTTAAAAATCAAAAGAAGCTGCTTTGCTTACCCAAACTCCAGTGCTGTCCCCCATAGGCTCACCCACTCACAGATCCTGGCAAGCTCCTCAACCCTATAACCTGGGTTGAAAGCTGCAGAGAGCAGTTGGAATGCTGTAACGACCTACCCACTGCCAGAAGAAGAAAAGGATAATGAACACTTGTGGTGTCAAGTGACCAATCCAAAGACCGCTGGAAAAATGGTAAGTATATATATTTTTTAAAGAAGGGACAGGAGTGGCCTCCCGAGTTGGGTTTTAATGTTTAAAGAATGTCTCAATTCTAAAAAAAGTATTTTTTATTACATCTCCTAGAGGGCCAAATGCATATAGTACTTGGTCCCGTTCAAATCCATCTTGCCATTGCCAAGCAACGTGGTCAGTTTGAGCACCTTTGTCCGCAGGGACTAGTGCTGCCATTCATAAGAAATCACTCAGCGCTGCTGTGCTATGAACTATCTGCTGGGGCTGTGTATTTACACCCAGCCCAGGCAGATCGCCCTGCAGCGCTGTGATCTTTTATGAACGAACCATAAGCACTGTCACGGCCAATACAGTGTAGTAAACAGCCCCGACAATGCTGAGCATTCATTCATAATAGATCACTGTGCTGCAGGGCTGTGTGATCTGTTTGTTGGGACTGCTTGTAAACACAGCCCCCAATAGATCACATAGCCCTACAGCGCTGAGTGATCTTTTATGAGTGAATGCTCAGCACTGCTAGGTCTGTTTAATACACTGTAATGGCCCCAACAACACATATTGTTCATTCATAAAAGCTCACTCAGTGCTGCGGGTCTGTGGATTTTTAAGAAGCCTTGGCAGATAGATCACCGAGCCCTACTGCACTTTTCAAAAGAAAAAGTGCTGTTGGATGGACCAAAAAAACCCTCCCTACTTTCTGCAGCCTGAGGTAATGACGTCAGGCAATCCCAAGAGGCCTCAGGATGCTCTATGGCCTATGTTCTGCTGTGCATCATCATAGGACTAGCTCTCTCTTCCTGGTTCTTGCAGCTGGCCCCTAGAAGATGTGCCACATTGCATGCGCATCATCAGGGGGCCAGCTGCAGGGACCCGGCCCCCTGTTGATATAAGTAGGACCCAGTATGCGGCGGCGGATCAGCGATTAGCAGCGTGTTAATGCTGGATTCGCTGAATATGTAAGTATGTCATTTCAAGATAACTTAGTGAACAAAGTAAGTGGATTAGGAAACAATAACATGGGGGGGATGAAATTCCTCTTTAACCCTGAAGTTGGTGAAGTAAAGCCGTTATTAATAAAGTGAAACCAGGATCAGAGGGGTACATAACCCTAACACGCCAGGTGAGAAAAATTGTATTATATAAAAAAAGTGACAGTTATTTTCAGCTTAGATCAATGAGATTTGACAATTCTAGTCACATGACTAAAATAAAGATCCTTATCTCTGTGTTAAAGCTTTGTGATTCGATCCTTTTGAAGTCAATGGCAGGCACTGCGTGGACTTTTCTTTCCATGCATCTACACTGAGTGGCCAGTTTATTATGACCACCTGACGTTTGTAGGCAAATTAGCATTAATTCGCTATAATTTGGCGATGAAGTTGCTAGAGGGCCAGACCATTATAAAAATAGGGAAGCAGGTTGTTTACCACGACAGTAGAAGTGATTTTTTTCTGAAGATATGGGTAAACAACGCAATTTAACAGCCTTTGAACGTGGGATGATTGTTGGCGCTCGGAGCCATGGAGCGAGTATCAGCAAAACAGCAGAATTCGTTAAATGTTCAAGAGCAGCTGTTGTTAAAGTGTTTAAAGACTGGAATGTCAGCTGAAAATCTGGGTCTGAACGTGTGAATTGTGGCCGTCAGCGACTAGTCAATGTTAGGGCAGAACGGAGAGTGGCGATACTGGTACAAGACAACGGAGGGGCAACAGTGCAGTGTCAGATTCCTCGCATCACCTTTCAACATCTCGTGGAGTCACGAGGCGGCCCAACAAAGTCATCTCGTGGAGTCATCTCGTGGCCCAACGAAGTACTGATGGGGTGGTCATAATAATCTGGCCACTCAGTGTATGTAACATGTTCCCAAAAGATTTTACATATCCCAAAACATGTTGGCAATGTATAAATCATCTGATGGGTTAACAACGTGGTCTCTTAGGTCACGTACAGCCACAAGGAATGGACAATTGTACAAACAAGTGCGTGTTCTGCTTTCCCCGGGTACATTAATATACCTTGACACATGCAGTCACCACAGAGAAAATTAATTTGTCTCCGGTTCACAAGGCAGCTACTGATTTCAACTGAACTGTCTTCCAGAATCCGTCACTTATGTCTCAGCTTCATTATGAAAGATATTTATGTCTTCTCACCACTGTCCCTGCCTTCTTAATGTACTGTATTATGCCAGCCATTCTGCTAGTCGCTGAAGTGACAAGTGACAAAGGAGGAGGGTGACACATGGGTCACATTCCTCAACTATCTGCACGCAAAGATGTCCCATGCAGTCATAGGCCAGACAGGGCAACCTTGTCACCTCTGAGTGACCCTATGTGTCCCATGCACCTGACTGAACAGCATTGCCTGGGATTTGGGTAAAAAAACAACAAAGGATGACAACAACATTTTTGGTTTTCAGCAGAGATTACTAGAGAATGCGCCGCACCCACAGGTGGGAAATGTTATGGGAAGTGCCATCCTTTCATAAAAAGCTTTAATGACACTGGATCTTTAGCCTGTTAAGCTCCGTTGGGTGTTGTTTTGATACAGAACATAATTGTTGTCAGCAGGTGGGTTAAATTGGCTTCTGTCTAAATTGGCCCTAGCATGTGTGTCCATCTCTGTATGCATGAGAGACAGAGACCCTGGATCAGGGGTGGGCAAGTCTGGCCTTCCAGCTGTGGTGAAACTACAAATTCTATCAGGCATCTGCCTCTTGGAGTCATTCCCGTGGCTGTCAGAGTTTTTCAGTGCCTCATGAGACTTGTAGTTCCACAACAGCTGGAGAGCTGAAATTCCCCACCCCTGCCTTAAGGTGCCCATACACTGTACGATTCTCGTACGAGAATCGCGGGAAATCCCGCGATCGTACAAAAATCGTACAGTGTATGGAAGGCGTGCAACTGTTTCTACTGTACGGTCGCACGTCTTCCATTGAACAAGCAGGCTGGAAAACCCGCCGGGAATCGTACGATTCTCGGCGAGTGAGTGGCCTGCTTGTTCGACAACTGACGAACGGGCCGGGTGTGCGCACGCGCACACTGCCCGTTTGCCGTGCTTGCAAGCCCGCCCCTCATTGCAGTCATTGCAAGCCCGCCCCTCAAGGGGGCGGGCTTGCAATGATCGCAAGTACGATCTGCCTGTCCAAGATGGGCAGAGTGTACGTTTTTTTAAGTACTTTACAACCATCGCAAGACTAAGGTCTTGCGATGGTTGTAAAGTGTATGGCCACCTTTAGATTGTATACTCTGCCCTGCTTATGGCAGCTTTTGCAAATGAACCCCAAAGTGTCTTATTCTCAGGATAACCAGTTGGAAATAATGTAAAAAGAGAAGAAAACTAACACGGCCACCATATCTAAGGAATGGTAAGACGTGATATATTCAGTTTTTGTTTTTGGGTTTAGGTTCATTAGGCAAGCTTGAAATTTGCTAAAAATCCTGCAATTGTAACATGGGTGGTGCAACCTCCATGGTACGTTTTCCTGCATTTTATTTCCATATGCATGCAAACTCTTTTATTCACAGCCCTCCCTAAAACTCTCTAATTATGATTACACAGAGTCCTTTCTGTAATCAACGCAAATAAGTGTTTATTCCAAATTAGCATTCAGTGTATATATATAACCGTCTCTTGAGAACGTCAAAGTTCCATTATTATGTCCTTATAGTAAACCTCACAATATTTCCCATAAAGTTGTTGCAAAGACCCGTACTAAATATCAACATGTACAAACTCTTCATGCTCGGCTACTATAAAAATATAACCGTCTGAAGGTCTTAAAGTGATATTAACCACTTGAAGACAGGGGTGTTCTACCCCATTCCTATCCAGGCCATTTTTTTCAGTATTCAGCACTGAGGTACTTTGACTGATGCTGTACTGAAATGAATTGTAGATAATTTTTTAGGGACAGATAGAGCTTTTTTTTAGAAAAAAAAAACTCTTTTCCCTTCGTTATGTTATTTATTATAAGCCAAGTGTTTGGTAAAATATAAAAGACGGAGTCACGTCAGGTAAATAGTCACCAAACATGCAAACCCATAAAATTGTGAGCACCCGTGAAATCGCAAAAAAATACCATATCCAAATTTACCACTCATCAGTTAAGTGTTAACAGTGATTGATGGCCCTAGATTTATTGCTCACACATATGCTCGTGAAATGTAACATGTGTGGCACAATCATGATTTTCACACCTAGGAGCACCCGACCTGTGTTTGCGTTTGTATTCGCAAGTACGTGGGGGCAGGGGACATTTAAAAAAAAATTGTGTTTTTTTTATTTTTAATGTGTGACTTTAATTTTTTTAAACTTTTTTTTTTTACACTTAACTTTAGTGCTATCACATAGGGGGATAACAAGCCCCTTATGTGATAGCACACATACAGTGGCAGGTCCTCTTTATGGAGACATCAGGGGTCCATTAGACCCCTGATTTCACCTATGGACCCCAAAGAAGTTGATGAAGCACAGATCTGCTTCCCCGGCTTCTTCTCCAGCTACAGCAGCCAGAGAAATGACAGCTTGAAACTGGAAATTATGTAATACATATCTCTTCCACTTTCAGTAATTGAAAGGGGAGCTCAGCCACTGGAAGTTTGCTGATCTCTCTCCGGTCAAGGTACAGAGAGCCGCCATGCTAGTCATAGGTGGAGGGGAAGCGCACACTCCCCAGCACCATTCAAGCTATCGAGTGATTCTAGAGGCGCCTGACCGCTTTTATTAAACAGCCATCGCCGCTTGTTTGAAATGTTTAAACTTCCCCACTCCTACAATAGCTGGATGAAAAGTAATTAAGGATTTTTTTAAGCTATTTCAAATGCTGATTAAAAGTTTTAGTTTCCTGCAGAATCAGCTGTTTCTCTGAGCCCTGGCCCTGATATCCTGAATGGCTCCTTTCCCTTGCAGGGTCCTATAGAGCCACTCTTGTGAGTGCTAGTAAGCTCTGTGTGTCTACACCAACACACAGGCATACCACGGCAAGTCACTCCCCACTTTCCTCCTTCCTCCCTCCTTCCTCCTCCCTTTTTCATGCTAGTAGATGGACAGCTGCTGGAGACTGTGCTGTCCCTTGTAAACTTGTACTGGGCAGGACGTTCGGGGAAGCTGAGCTGAGAGAGTTGGAGACAGTTTTTTGGTGTTTTTTTTTAGAAACATGATGACTGTAAGTGATTGGGCAAAAATTTAAAGGCATGCTTTGCTGGGCAATGTATATTTGTTTGATCTGGATTTAGTAAAAAACAAATTGAGAGTTCAATACTACTTTAAGCTGGCCATACAAGTACACTGTACAATCCTCATTATATTTACCAGAATCATAGTGGGCATGGTCCCCCTGAACATGTTTTGCAGATGGTTGCCAATTGGTTCTGGGTGTCTATTTTTATGCACTAGCCTTCCTAGGATTTCTTAAAGAGATACTTGTGGCACTGGCTTTGGTGCAACATAATATCTCCTTCAGTCTCCGACATAAACATGCTGATACATGACACTTTATATACAATGCCATACTTTTCTGATGAAGCAAACCTGGGGTCTGAGAAATGCATACAAAATCTATCACCATTCCACTTGTAATTATCCTCAAATCTTGGAAGCCTAGAGAAGAGATGAGCCTGGGCTTGGTGCGAACCCAGTTTGCCTGAGTCTGCCCAAGCCTGCTTAAAACTGTGACCGCCACTCCCCCCACCCGGCCCAATCAGTGATGACACTTGAGGTGGGTGCATTCCCCGTCTCTTTGTAATGTATACTTGCTGGGCAGGGAGTGAGGGGAGATGAAGTATGGTAAGGTGAGATGAAGCACAGCGAAATTAGATGGACTGAAGGGAGATGAAGCTTGGTGAGATTAGAAACTGTGAGGTGAGATGCAGCATGGTGAGATGAGATGAAACATGGTGAGGCAAGATGAAGTGAGATGAGATGAAGCATGGTGAGGCAAGATGAAGTGAGATGAGATGAAGCTTGGTGAGGTTAGATGAAGTGTGATGAGGTGAAGCTTGGTGAGGTGAGATGGAGCAAGATTAGATGAAGCATGGGCAGGTGAGATAAAGGGAGGTGGGACAAGATTAAATTAGGTGAAGTGGGATGAGATGCAGCACAGTGAAGTAAGATATTGCACAGCGAGGTGATATAAAGTGAGGTGAAGGGAGGTGAAGTGAGATTGGATGAAGCCTATTGAGGTGACGTGAAGTGAGGTGAAGAGAGATGAAGCACAGCAAGGTGAAATTAAGTGAGGTAAAGTAAGATGAGATGAAGCACAGTGAGGTGAAGTGAAATGTGATGAAGCACAGTGAGGTGAGATGAAGGAGGTGAAGTGAGATGAGGTGAAGCACAGGAAAGATGAAGTGAGGTGAAATGAGATGAAGCGAGTTGAAGCACGGTGGGGTGAGATGAAGCACAGTTGGGTGATATGAAGTGAGGAAAGATGAAGCACAGTGAGGTGAAATGAAGGATGGTAGGGTGAGATGAAGTGAGGTAAGATGAAGCACAGTGAAGTGAGATGAAGTGTGGTGGCATGATATGAAGTGAAGTGAGCACATTGAGGTGAGATGAAGCACTGTGGGGTGTTATGAAGTGAGGTAAAATGAAGCACAGTGAGGTAGGATAAAGCATGGTGTGGGAGATGAAGCACAGTGAGGTGAGACAAAGTGAGGTGAAGTGAAGTGACATGAAGCATAGAGGGGTAAAATGAAGCATGGTGGGGTGAGATGAAGCATGGTGAGGTGAGATGAAGCACGGTGAGGTGAGACAAAGTGAGATGAAGTAAAGTGAGATGAAGTAAAGTAAGATGAAGCACAGTCAGGTTAGACGAAGTGAGGTGAAGCACAGTGGGGTGAGATGAAGCATGGTGATATGAGCTGAAGTAAGGAGAGATGAAACACAGTGAGGTGAGATTAGGTGAGGTAAAGTGAAATGAGGTGAAGCATACTGGAGTGAGATGAAGCAGGGTAAGGTGAAATGAAGTGAGGTGAGATGAAGCACAGTGAGTTGAGATGAAACACGGTGAGGTGAGATGAAGTGAGGTGAAGTAAAGTGAGATGAGGCGCAGTGAGGTGAAATGAAGCATGGTGGGGTGAGTTGGGATGAAGCATGATGGGGCAAGATGAAGTGAAGTGAGATGAAGCAGTGGGGTGAGATGAAGCATGGTGGGGTGAGAGGAAGTGAGGTGAAATGAAGCACAGTGGGCTGAAGTGAAGTATTGAGGTGAGATGAAGTGAGGTGAAGCAAGGTGAGATGAAGCAGAGTGAGGTAAGATGAAGCATGGTGGGGAGAGATGAAGGAAGGTGAGATGAAGGATAGTGAAGTGAGACAAAGCAGACTGAGATGAGATGAAGTGAGGTGAAGCGAGGTGAGATGAAGCACAGTGAGGTGAGATGAAGCATGGTGGAGTGAGATGAAGTGAGGTGAGATGAAGCACAGTGAGGTGAGACAAAGTGAGGTGAAGTGAGATGAAGCACAGCTGGGTCAAATGAATCATAGTGAGGTGAGACGAAGTGAGGTGAAGTTAGATGAGATGAAACACAGGGATGAGATGAAGTAGGGAGAGGTGAGGCGAAGTGAGATGAAGCACAGTGAGTTGAGATGAAGCACAGTGAGGTGAGATGAAGTAAGATGACATGAAGCATGGTAGGGTGAGATGAAGTGAGATGAGATGAAGAATGGTGGGGTGAAATGAAGTGACGTGAGATGAAGCATGGTGGGGTGAGATGAAGTGAGATGACAGGAAGCATGAGATGAAGTGAGATGACAGGAAGCATGAGATGAAGTGAGATGAAGTGAGGTGAGATAAAGCATGGTGGGGTGAGATGGAAAGAGGTTAGATGAAGCATGGTGGGGTGAGATGAAGTGAGGTGAGATAAAGAATGGTGGGGTGGGATGAAGTGAGGTGAGATGAAGAATGGTGGGGTGAGATGAAGTGGGATGACATGAAGCATGGTGGGGTGAGATGAAGTGACGTGACATAAAGCATGGTGGTGGTGAGATGACTTGAAGCATGGTGGGGTGAGATGAAGTGAGGTGTGATGAAGCACAGTGAGATAATGAGAGATGAGACAAGATGAAATGAGGTAAAGTGAAATGAAGGGACAAGAAGTCAGGTAAAAGTAAACATGTGTTTATGCCCGCCATCCATTCAAGAGATGCAGAAGCTATACTTTTGATATTCCCCTGCACATGACAGGATGTTTGACGTGAAAACTTAATTTCACCTTATTCCCGCTGTTACAAATAGTATGTGACATGGTTCATATATTAATAAATATGAGTGTAAACATGCATTTGCATTGGGATGCCATTCTTTAATACATTCTAACTGAGACCTCTCATTAAAGAAATACTATGAGCTGCCACTGCAGACCTCCTACTGATTATGCAAACTGCTTGCCTCTTCCTCATGCCAGTCATTGAACCTGGGACATCCATGCATTATGTGAAGTCAGCACTTGCTTACTTGTTGTGGGCAAGGCACTAGCATAAAAGGGTAAGCATGACAACCAGAAAACTAGTATTTTTAAAAGGAGATCAGCAAAAGGAGTCACATATTTTGCTTCCATACCCAGAAAACGTTGTATATATAAAAGCGGCACTGCATCAACTCTAAAATTTGATATTCTTGTTCTTATTACTGGCTCAGTTCCTGATGATTAGATTTTTTTATATATAGAGACTGGAATTAACATATGCTGATACTGCTGGGTGGCCATTTCACGAATCTGTTATTTAGAGGGTTAATGTCATCTATATATTTATGTGTCCATTCTGTGGTTAAAGACTGCTGTAGGTCACATACACTGTACATGAAAGATTTACTGGCATGTCTCTTACCAAGGCCATATATTGTGCCCATATTTGGCCTCTACGTGGAGAAGGTGTCTATCAGCTGGTGTCTGTTTTTAAATGGCCTTCTCTCTCTGGTGTCTTTGTTTAACACAGGTCAGCTGTTGAAACTGGTTCTGGTTCAGCTCAGTTTAATGGTTCAATGATTGCCTACAAGTGTACAATTTTTAATGTCTGGCTGGCTGGCAATGAAAGTTTTACGATGGTCTCAGTACTACCTTGTATATACAACACTGTTTTATCTGGTAGCTATTCCAAGCTTTATATAGAAAATCCCACATGTGGTGAATCCTCATTATGTTACCTGATTACGATGTGGGTGTCTTCTGTATGTTCTAGTAGTGTCACAGCGTTAATGCATTTTTCTACCATGTTACTCATAGATCAATGTAGAAAGTCTAAGAAGTACCAAGCATAGTTAATACTAAATTGATTAAAAGAAGTACCAAGCATAGTTAATACTAAATTGATTAAAAGAAGTACCAAGCATAGTTAATACTAAATTGATTAAAAGAAGTACCAAGCATAGTTAATACTAAATTGATTAAAAGAGACAACCTTATAAAATATTGCTGATCTCTAATTCCTCCTTTATGAGGGTCGATTCAGAGTGAAGATACAAAAAGGTTTCTTGGTTACAGAGTTTTGCAAATCTTTTTGCTGTTGGTAAATTACAGGGAATACTCTCTAAGGCCAATAGTGATAAGCCTTCAGCGGATTTATGGTGTTTTTTAGCAAAATGAACTGGAACGCTCTGATGAAGACACCCCTGACCAATTTTTCACAAAAACAATTATTTGACTAATAGTCCTTCCTGTATAAAAGAGGTTGCGAGGGTAAGTAAGGCCATTAACTAAATGGTATCTAGAACAGCTACTAAATTTGGAAATATGATAGAATACCCTACAGAATGTCTAAATGTTTTTGTATCATGACAGATAAAAATGCAAGTTATGCATTCACATTTCCAACTGTAGCACGGACTCCCTAAGGAGCAGCTGGAATGTTGGGTTCTTCTACCTTTTCCAGTGGTGACCCGGACTTAACAACTCAACGGCACACCAGTCAGGGCCGGCCTTAGGCCTTTAGGCGCCCTGTGCGAGAAAGCTTTACAGCGCCTAAGTGGGGGGGCGGACGAGGGAGCGCTGTCATATCGGATGGCCAGCGGTGAGGGGGAGAGAAGCCGCCCACAGGACGAGCTGTGACGGCCGCACGGTGCCCTTGTTGCCATGGCGCCCTGTGCGGCCGCACGGCTCGCACACCCCTAAGGCCGGCCCTGACACCAGTAGTGATAAAATACGCTTTATTTAAGCAGGAATATGTCCTATAAGGAAAGTGTTGTTACAACAATGACAGGATTAACTCAATATTAAGCAGAGGAGCAAACAAAGTTACAACAAAGTGTATAACACGTATTCCCTTTTTATTGCCTGTGTATGGTCTTGCACTGGGCAGATTAGAGGGGAACAATCCTGCTGAAAGCAATTATACTGTAGTAAATACCCCTAAAGAGAACTAAGGGGAATGGGATTAGTAGTGTGGCCTATCTATTGTTCTAGAGGTGTAAGCATTTGCCAGTGAGGTAATAAGTACAGAGTCTGCCAGCAGTGGGGCCCTTGGACTTTATGTTGGAGCACTCACCCACCAAGCGCACTTGTAATCCACAAGTGTTGGAAAAGTGATGCAGTTCCATTTAGGTAGAGTTCTGCTGGTGCCAGCAAAGTTCCAGACACAGAGTTCCAGTAGCAGCCGTGCTCTTGGTATAACCGCTTCAGTGGCCCGCCGTATATTTACGTATTGTGGTCCTGAAGTGGTTAAAATAAAAACTCCCTAGCTTCCCTAATCTATTCTAACTTACACCCCACCCCCCTTTACTCTAGTGCCCACTTACCCTTTTCTGAGAGCAGTGACCTCACGTGGTGTTTCATTGGAGTAAGTCTCTAGACCCTTGGTTCTCAACTGGTGGGTCGTGACCCAAAAGTGGGTCGGCGCATGCCTTCGACTTTTCTAGGTGAGAGGCTCCTCAGCCTCCCGTTAGTGCAGCACTGCCCATTCTTAACAGAGCAGCCATTCAAAATATGCTGCCTGGCGCCGAGTGTCGACTTGAGATGGGGTGGGCTGGGGGTATGGCCGCGAGGGAGCTCCATCCATACATGCATTGCTTACAGATCCCCCACATATCCTGTAGAGGTGCCTGGACCGGAGTGACATCCCATTCTGGCTCCTGGCACCTCTACATCTGCGCATGGGAGCTTTACAAGCAATGCACATATGGATGGAGCTCTGTCACAGCTTAGCAGCCCACACTGCCGTGCGTTCCATTGCAGTGCAACTTGGGTTGCAACTTAATTACCGAGGACAAATGTGGGTCATGAGGTTACACAGGTTGAGAACCACTGCTCCAGGCAATTACTAAATAGGCCCTGGCAGCGTCAGACAAGACCATGGACACCAGGTTGCTGACCTTGTAAAAAGGAAAGTAGGCACTGTGGTGGCGGGGGGTTTAGCTTAGAATAGGTCAATGGGCAAGTAAAGGGGTGGGGATAGTTTTTATTTTAAAGTGAATTTGTCCTTTAAATACAAGTCATAAGGAACTCATTTTATCACACATAAGCTTCACCCAGCACTGTTGGAACGTTGTATGCACGTCATTACTGCCGCCAGATGGATCAGAGGAGCATAGGAATTTGCTGATCTCCATCTAGTGGTAGTAATGCCATGCAAACGGCATTCGCCCAGCATTATAGCTTTCCGATATCAGCCCCGTAATGTGATGCCGACTTTCACATATCCATCTTCACATATCTAAACCTTGTATCCTGTCAAAATGAGACTTCAATCATATTTCCATGGAAAATGAGGCAAACAGATTTATGTAACAATTTAATCAAACAATAACTAAATCAATACTTAGCTAAAGATTCATGCTTATCGATTAATCATTAATTACATTTATAATTTAATGCATAGTCATCCCATGTTTGATTCCAGCGGGGAGGGGGCGGGTACAGCTGGCTCTGCCTCTAGATAGGCAGAGACAGCTGTCAGTCACGCAGCTGGGATACCGGCACAATTGTCGGGATCCGCTTCAGCTGCAGCGTCTCAGTATAACGCGAGCTACAGCTCGCGGTATACCGAGCCTAGGGTGACGGGAGGACGCTAGTTTGTGTCCTCCCGTTACCTTAAGGAGAACTATGGGGAAAAGACTTAACCCCATAGTACTCCTTTAAGGTCACTACTAACCAGATCATTTTTACATGGTCTTGTTAATAATTATGTAGCACTGTCACCGGCCCTCCCTGCATAGCCCATTCTATGGATATCAAATCTTATCCCGGTCCAGTGAAACTGTAACTCATAAATTAAAACAGATGTGTTTGATTGACAGCACACCTATGCCCTTAAAAAATGCCACATTACCACATGCTCATAATAGCAAATTGCATGATAAGACATTAACAGGAAAAATGTCAGATGCATTAATGGGGCCTCTGCCTGTAGTAACAGAGTAAGGTATGCACACCACAGTCCAATTCTTTTTAAAGCTGAACTCCGAGAAAAGCAAATATAGTCTAAATGCAATCTCTGCTTTATCAGCTTCTTTGGGGTCTGTAGTTGACATTAGTCTAAAAAAAACCCCTAATGTCACCATAAAGAGGACCTGTCACTGTATCTGTACTAGCACATAGGGGGCTTGTTAGCAGGGACCCAAGATGTCGGTGACAACCAAAATCGAGAGCCAGCAGCTGTGGTGGTGCCTCTCAAAGGGGGGCATATATTTAAGGGCATCTATGGTCAAAAACGAAAAATAAATATGTATTTCTATTGAAGTTCTATCCCACTCCCAATAACCATTTTCATCTAGAAGTTTTAAAGCTTACTTATTGAAGATGCCCATAGGATGTACTTCCTCAATGCAGTGACACAATTTCACTCAGACCTGTGATGAATATAACTTCCTTGTGTCACGGAATCTGCCCTCTCAACTACAACTCAGTGTCTGAATAATGTAACATTAACATTGCTTGGTGGAAGAAATGCATGATGGGCTATGAAGTCCTGTGAAATCAAAATTGCATCACATCAAGCAGCAGAGAAAGAGATGTAGAGCACACTGGGAATCCACAAAGTTGATGAAAGTGATGGGCAGACAGAAGGCAGCACTCACTACATAAAATTAATTTGTTTACGTAAGCTTTGATTGTATTATCACAAACAACTATGTATTCCTATTACCAGGACCAGATTTCCCACAAGGCCAACCAAGGCCCGGCCTCAGGCAGCAGGGAGTAGAGGGGCAGCAGGTGTGTGGAATTCCTATCTCCCAACGCACGGGACATGCAGTTATGGGCGCCGGGCAGGTAGTTGTTTTCTACATTTAGCCCTGCTTTGGACAAGCAGAGCTAAATGTACAGCGGGGAAGCTGCAGCTTGTTTTGCACAAGTGATCTTGGCGATGCACTTGTATGCAGCCTGCAGGTTTGCCATTCTCCATTGGAGGGGGGGGAGAGGGGGGGTTTGCGGGTAGGAGGGCACATTGAGGAACCTGGCCTTGGGGCAGCAGAGAGAGTAAATCCGGCCCTGCCTATTACAGTACTGATGTTATGACATGATAGGCTATGCCGGGACTTTATAGCTCCTTAAATGCATCCCTAGCATGGGCATTGTGCTCACATTGCAGGGATCTCAAGTCTCCCTGATGTTCAGGGAGTCTCCCTCTTTTGGACAGCAGCTCCCTGATGTCCGCAAGAGAGGCATTTTCTCCCTGAAAGGTTTGCTCTGAGTAAACCTTTCCGGTAAGATATCAGTGGGTAAAGTTTCAGAGTGAGGCTTGCCTCCTGGAGGAAGGTCATGTGATCTCTAGAGTAGCCTCAGAACGAAGCTTGGCTCTCAGAAGGAAGAAGCTACTTGCTGCACAGAGAGAGCGGACATAGACTACTATTGAGAGCAGGTACAGGCACTGAGATCTACTGCTGCAGGGTTGAGAGAGTGCTGTTAACCCTTTGTGGATAATATAGAATCAATTATATGTCCTGGTTGTCTAGTTATAGAGAACATTTATTTCATTTGCTGCCCATAGCAACTAGTCAGCTGTGTATCAG